>NC_058373.1:116777500-117080000 GCF_018350175.1 Felis catus
GCCCAACACACCGGTATGGAGACTGAACTTTACTAATGTAAACTGTAGTAGACGCAACTGATAGATGCCAAAATCAGTGGGTGACAGTTGGGGAGAAGGATTGGCATAATCTCAAAGTGTATCCCAAAGATACTTGTACTGTCTGGCAGGTGCCATCTTAATGGAGTGAATCCAAGTCCATTATCATGAACCACATGAAGTGGTGGTGCGCTGAGGTTACATCATTTCTGTGGTTCTCTTGCCCAAAGTACATAACTTCAGTCCAATCACGTGAAACCACCAGACAAACCCAGTTGATTGGTAAGTACTTTTCAAAGGTGTCAAGGTCATGAAAGACTGGTAAACACTGAGGAACTGCGACAGACTACAGGGGACTGTGGAGAAATAACTAAGTACGATATGGGATCCTGAATGGGATTTCGGGACAGAACAAAAAAAGGGCATAGTGGAAAAACTGGTGAAATTTGAATAAAATCTTTAGTTAATGGGATTGTACCAATGTTAATTTCCTGGTTCTGGTAATGATACCAGATGTACCGTATGTAGAATTGGAGGAGGCTGGGTCATGGATATATGGAAACTCCCTGTACTGTTTTTGCAACTTCTCTAAGTATAAAGTAACGACGATGAAAGTAAAAAACCAAAAACCTCAGGTGAAGTCAGTTACTGGAAGCTACCATAGGAACCATCCGCATGAAATCTAATGCTTACCCAACTTGCTGCGTCCAAGTGCAGCAAAACCACCACCATGCTTACAGATTTCCATATTCCAAAGAACTGCTATACTCTGCTGTCTCAAGGAAGGAAGGGATCTTTAGCTCTGTTATTTCAGGACAACTTGATAACACAAAATAAAAGCCTGTCGCCTGTTTTCCAATGCGTACCTCATTATAACTGTAGACACCCAGTGAGCCCTTCATCCTGAGCTCCAAAATCAGGTGCTCCAGAAATACTTGCTCTGTTGTATCAGTTCCTTTCCTCAGCTTTCTGATGGAGCCGCTCCTCTGTACATAGTGGCCATTCATCTGAACTTTAGGGCAGAGAGAGATCTCTAAGTGCATTGGAGTCAACTTAGAAGCATTTGATGGTAGAGAAGCATCAGCAGAAGCCACATCTGTTACCTGGTAGACAGCATGTGTGTGGGCTGTGCCATTTTTTTGAGACACACTGCATTGTCTCTGACCTGCTGAGCAGTGGTGACTTCTCCCTTGACTGCATTTGTTGCTGTCTCTGAGGGACGTTATTCCAGATCTTCAAAAGCATTTTTATGTAGGAAGATGCCTTGCAACAATATCCCTGGTAAGGAGGGACAAAGGATGTTTTAAATATAAAAAAGTGTAGTTATACACAGGTGTTTCATTGTTAATTTCTCTCCTTTGAATGCTATATTTTTTTCTGAGTTGGCATTTGAATTAGTGTTAACATGAAAAGTAAAGAATTACACTAGTATGCACCCTTTAACTTTAAAGTTTTTTTTAACACCCATTGGCCATTTGCAAACCAAATACATATTTTTATACTTTAAAAAAATCTTCCCATCATAAAAGTTATATATATATTCGTCATAAAAAAATTAGTAACTATAGAAAATTAGAAAATTAATCTTACAGGATTGCTAGTGATTTTGTCTCATCTTTTTAATACATTCCTATTCATGTTTTCAGTAAGGTAGAATCATTAAATACAGTTTATATATTTCTTCATCGTTCTGCAATTGGCTGTGCCATCATTTATTTAAAGTTTTCCACCTATTGCAAATTTCAGTTTTCCAGTTTTTTAATTTTTTTTTTTTTTTATTGAGAGAGAGAGAGAGGGCATGAGTGAGGGAGAAGGTCAGAAGGAGAAAGAGAAAGAGAGAGAGAGAATCTAAAGCAGCCTCCACCCCCAGCACAAAGCCCCCACATGGGGCTCCAGCTCACAAAACATGAGATCATGACCTGAGCCAAAATCAAGAGTCAGACACTTAACCGAGCAGCCCAGGTGCCCCTGGTTTTTCATTATACATATTGTTGACATCAGATGTTCCTAAGTGTCTCTCCCGCCCACCCCCCACCATTGACCTATTTGGCAGTTTGGCAAAACCTATGGATTCTTGGAATAATGTTTGTTTTACTCAAATTAGAATAATGCTTTTAGGGGCAGCTCAGCAGGTTAAACGTGTGACTTTGGCTCAGGTCATGATCTCATGGCTCGTGAGTTTGAGTCCTGTGTCCGGCCTTGTGCTGACAGCTCAGAGCCTGGAGCCTGCTTGGGATTCTGTTTCTCCCTCACTCTCTGCCCCTCCCCCCCCCAAATATAAATAAACATTAAAAAATTTTTTTAAAGAATGTTTTTAAATATATAAGATAAAAATACAAAGTGTTTAAATACAAAATGTTTATTTAAAATTTAAATGTTAAAAATGGTAAAATACAATAGTGTTTAAAATTTTGTAACATAGCAATAAATGTGTTTCTTATGCATTATTAAAAAGATCTAGTATCGGGTCTGATAATTTTCAAAGTAGTGATGAGCATAACTGATATTTTGATATGCCTGCAACAACTATAATGTGATATGAAAATATCGGGAGTTTTTTTGATGTCAAAGTCACATGTACAACTAATATTACTGTAGTATGTTGCCTGCATTTATAATGGACAGAAATGCTACATTTCATTTAACAGCTGGTGAAAATAAAAATTTTTTTTTTTCATTTAAGTTCATGGGCCCCCTGATTTCTATCTATAGATAAGATTAGAAACCTCTGGCCAAATATAAATGATCTTGTTATGTAACTTCCCCCCACAATACCCAGTTATTTCCATAAGGTAGACATCTGTAAATCAAATGCTGTGGCCTTTGCGGGGACCTTGGTTTTTATTGCCGAATTGCTCTTAAGAAAGCTGAGCTCAGAGGGGCACCTGGGTGGCTCAGTCGGTTAAGCGTTCGAGTTCAGCTCAGACATGATCTCACAGTTCATGAGTTCAAGCCCTGCGTCGGACTCTGTGCTGACAGCTCAGAGCCTGGAGCCTCCTTCACATTCTGTGTCTCCCTCTCTCTCTCTGCCTCTCCCCCGCTCATACTCTGCCTCTCTGTCTCTCTCTCTCAAAAATAAATAGAACATTTTAAAAAATTTTAAAAGAGGGGCGCTTGGGTGGCTCAGTCAGTTGAGCATCCGACTCTGACTCAGGTCATGATCTCGTGGTCCGTGAGTTCAAGCCCCGCGTCGGGCTCTGGGCTGACGGCTCAGAGCCTAGAGCCTGTTTCCGATTCTGTGTCTCCCTCTCTCTCTGCCCCTCCCCCATTCATGCTCTGTCTCTCTCTGTCTCAAAAATAAATAAAACGTTAAAAATTTTTAAAAGAAAGCTTAGATCAGAAAGGTCTGACTAGTATGTTTAATCTTGTGTAGTTGAACATTTTCTTGCCTACTTGGAATATTTATAGCATATATTTTTTAATATTTATTACAGGCCCCAAACATTTTAATTTCATCACTAATGAGATTGAATTTTCAAAAATATAATTACTGGCTGTTTTTCAGAGATAGTGACCAATAACCCCCCCCCCCATTTTGATTGTTACTCTTTATTTTCCTCTGGTTTCAAATAGAGTTTTCTTTGAGCTTTTTTCCCCTTTAATCATTTTGCTGCAGTTTATTAATGTCAACATAACTTTGTATTAAAGTCTACCTTTTATTGGCAAGTTAGGGGGCTAGTATGGGCTGCTTAGTGTCACATGCACTTTTGAGCGCATTTGTGCTTAATTTTGGCAAGTTTGGCAAGTAGACCACCCTACTTTTTAAGAGCTACCTGTGAAAAAAAGAATTGGAACTTCAGAGCACTGTGTACTTTGTAAATGTGCACAATTACTCTTATGCAACAATAATTATAAGCTTAGTGGAGTGCTTTGGGACAGAATTCTGGCATGTGGCCAGTCCTGTGTAAATGTCCACATCCATTACTATGACCTGCTTTTGATTATGATGCAAAGTCCTGGGCTATTTAGTTCTCATGGAACCTCCGCCCTTTATAATTAGGATGAGCCCTTTGGGGACCAGAGACTGAGAATCTCTGAGTGGTGCGCTTCTCGGAAAGAGCCATTCTTCAAAAAGTTGGCCTCTTGTTACCGCTACTTTGCCAAGCCTATGTCTCTCATTTTAAAAGCCGAATATGCTGCTGTTGTTTTTCTTCTTCTTTTTTTAAAATTCTCCTAACTTTAGATCTGTCTTTAGTCTTATTAAGATGGATAAGTTGCACGAAAACAAAACATCTGAACAACTTAAACCCAAGAGGCAGAGATGAGCCGCTCTGCAGAAGCATGTGGTCCAGTGAGCAGGCTTCCAAGTTGCACCCAGATTCTCCAGTAGAAGTGTCAAGGGTCAAAGTTCAGGTCGACTGCACTAACAGTGGCACACTTGCAGCCCACCCAGTAGACTGTTTCAGCAAACAGTGGCTTAAAATACTGAATATGGAGAAATAGTTTCAGTTGTCAATGGTTCCATTCTCTGACTTGCTGACATGTAGGGAGGCCCAGGTCTGTCAGCTCAGCACAACTATCTTCAGTGCCTCCTGCTTGCTGCAGGGACTTAAGGTGCCTTTTCTTTTCTTTTTTTTTTTTTTTTTAATTTTTTTTCAACGTTTATTTATTTTTGGGACAGAGAGAGACAGAGCATGAACGGGGGAGGGGCAGAGAGAGAGGGAGACACAGAATTGGAAACAGGCTCCAGGCTCTGAGCCATCAGCCCAGAGCCCGACGCGGGGCTCGAACTCACGGACCACGAGACTGTGACCTGGCTGAAGTCGGACGCTTAACCGACTGCGCCACCCAGGCGCCCCTTAAGGTGCCTTTTCTAGAGAAAATGGGAGGGTTTTCGCTTTTCCTTCTGCGTAGTCAATTAGGGTGACTAAGGTTAGAATATGAACATTTTTGTGACTTCAGCGTATATTGCTAAGATGCTTTCTAAAATGGCTGGAATCAATTCACAGGGCCACCAGCAGAGTATGAACGTGACAGCTCAGCTCGGCCAAGCACCAGTTTTCACTTCAGAGATGTTGTTGCTAGTTTGTCAGGTGGGAGATAGCAGCGAAGTTTCGTTTGCTTCCCATGTCTTCGATTCGCGTTTATCACATCTAATTTCCCTATTTAAATTTCTAAGTTGACAACTTTAAGGAAATATTTTAAGTTTACAAATTATTTCTAGAAAACAAAAATGTATTTTTGTTCATAATTCTACACAGTGCAGAGTATGCTGATCTCCCTAGGGAAATGCACAACTGAAATTGTAATACAAAGTCCGCAAGTATGAAAACCACAGGAACAGTCCAGAAAGTGCTGGTTGAAACCCTGTAACTCTTCTGATTGTATTTTCCTTTCCTCCTTTACAGTTAAAATACCGGCCCCCCCCCCCCCACCCCCACCCCATACACTTGTTTTACACTCAGCTCATGACCAGGTGATGTGACTATACTTGATCTAATTACTGGAGCTTTGAATTGTTTCCTATTTCCCCTTTCTAAGATTGTGAATTTTTTATTTATTATTGTGAATGTATCAACCAGAAATACAGTTATTTATGCGGAATATTCTAGTGATAGCAAAACTACCTGATTGGCACTTTCTGTATCATCCTTGTTAAAACTCCGGAACCAGAACTAAGAACTTCAGACTAAATATTCGTTTAGGTGTTAAATATGGAAAATGAAGACGGGGGAAGTCAACCATCTATGAGTAAAATGTTAATATCTCTCCCTTTAAACACAGTGAAGCCTTGCTTATGGCACATCAAGGAATAAAGCTTTTGTTTTTATACAAACCCTGTTTATTTTTTAAAAATCTGATTTTATATATTTTCAGAGATTGCTGATTAAGATGCTTTTAAGTAATCTAAATCTTTTCTGTTCTGGGAATATGAAACCAATCCAAAACCCAGGTGTTTTTAGTTTTTGGGGGTTTTTTTTTTTGCACACAATGCAGAAATTGCTCCTCTGGCCACTTAAGCAATTTGAGCTCAATAAAACTTTCTTTATGTATGATCTGGCTAGTCCATCCCTTAAGGCATCAAATTGTATTGGACTTTTTAAAATTCATAATATAGTATCAGGAACTTTGGGGAAGATAATGTTAATATCAAATGGCTAAAAAAATGAGCTTTGGAATCAATATAAGATCATATATTTGAATTCTGGCACTGCTTGCTGTTTGCTATTTGTGGCTGGACAGTGACTTATTCTCTCCAAATCCTAGCTGCCACATCTGTAGAAAATAAGGAAATATCTGTATTTTCATGGTGGACACGAATATTAGGTAGAATGCTTGGCAGAGCACCTCAGTGCACGACATGATATCATTGTAACAGAATGTGTGCGGTATTGGGTTTGGCACTCCAGTATGCTGGCACCAGAATGTCACTGCCTTGTGTATGTCAACTCATCTGTCAGTAGGTTTATCTACCCTACTTGATTGTCCAGTTCCTCTCCCCTTCCCCTCTCCTCCCTCAGACTTCATCGTCCTGAGTTCTCCCATCACACGCTTCCAGGCCTTTCTGTAACACTCATCCGCAACTCCCCCGCTCTTGTTCTCTCTCTTTCCCCTTCCATCCTCACAAAACACAAAGCTGATTTGTGGATCTGGCTGGAAGAGCCCTGTGGAACTGATGAATACGTCTGCCAGCTAAGGGTGTAGGTAGAGGGCTGCTAGGAAAAAATAATGGCACAGCCAGGGGCAGGTACCAAAGGTGCTGCCCAAAGCCTGAGGTGCTAAGACGAAGGTACTGAGCTTGAAGGACAGGTAGAGCCAAGACTGGCCAGAAGGACCAGATAGGATGCCTCTAAAAAGGCTGGTATTTTGGTTTATTTATTTTTGACACAGAGAGAGACAGAGCATGAACAGGGAAGGGGGAGAGAGAGAGGGAGACACAGAATCGGAAGCAGGCTCCAGGCTCTGAGCCATCAGCACAGAGCCTGATGCGGGGCTTGAACTCACAGGCTGTGAGATCATGACCTGAGCTGGAGTCGGATGCTCAACCAACTGAGCCACCCAGGCGCCCCTGGTATTTTGGTTTAAAGAAAAAAAATCAGAGTCATTTGTCTTAAGATCAAAGTTTAAGGACTCAGAAATTCAATTTAAGGTGACATACTCAACCAAAGTCCACTGCCAGAGAGTACACAGTACATTTGGATTTTGAACTGAATAAAGGTATGTTCGTGTAGAAAGGGTGTTTTTCTATACCTCTGTAATCCCTGGGAGCAGAGGAAACAGACAGTGTGCACAAAAAACAAGGCTCTTATTCTGAGAGTAAGTCTTACTCAAGTGGAAACACATTTTGGACAAGCAGAATCTGACCGTGATAGCAGTGAACTTAACTCAGGGAACTAGACCAGAATTCCCATCTATCCCATGAAACTGAAATGGAGGAACAAATGGAAACACTTGCTTGGAGCTCTTTTTCAAGGAAAAAGGAAAAAAAGTTTCTGCACCGACACACACGAAAGTTTACAAAGTCTGCCTAGAGTTATCAAACCAGAGATGGGTTTGTTTGAAGATAGAGTCTGAATGAAATATTAGAAATGACTTATACTTATCTCCGGAACATTTCCCAACTCATAAATGTACTTATTTAACAGCTGTGAAAAATTGCAGAAAAATATGATCAGAATTTAATGATGACACACAAAACTTTACATGACCTTTAATTTCTTTTCTGCTTTTTAAACATTGAGTTTTATGCAGGGTTTAGTTTCTTTTTTATATGTTTTAAATATCTATTTATTTTGAGAGAGAGAGAGAGTGAGCAAGGGAGGGGCAGAGAGAGAGAGGGAGAGAGAGAATCCCAGCGCAGAGCCTGATGCGGGGCTTGAACTCATGAACCATGAGCTGAAACCAAGAGTTGGACGCTTAACCAACTGAGCCACTCAGGCGCCTCCTCTGAAGCTTTTTCAGTGTGTTGAGATCTTTGCTCCTTCAGTAGACGGCCCCAGACTGCTGTCTTGTTTTCCTTTAAGTTCTTGTCTGCTCTTTCATGCGGTTTCTGTCTCCTGCCTTTCCGTTTTCTTCCTTGTTGTCAGTTGTTGTATCACATTGCCGTCCGTATGCAAGTCCGTAACAGCCCTACACTCTGGACTTTGTCAACCTCTGGAATGATCACACCTCTGAGACAAAGCAGTGAGCTTGAAGACCAGACAACCAAGCTTATTGAAATTGTATGCGACGTAAGAGTAAACAGCCCCTGAGTGTGATTCACACGTGCAGAGCTTTGAGGGTATACAGAAATGTTTGTAGTGAATTTTGTGACCTCCATTGGGTTGTGTTTTGGTTATCCGTGTGTGAGCGGTTCATTGCCCGTATTCCCATTGTGTTTTCTTATTTTGAATTTCCAGGGAGTATGATGACGTTCTTGGAGAGCCCTCACTCACTATATGATTGTATCTTTTACGACCACTCTTCAGTACTTGCAGAGTACCTTCATTACCCAAATTTTAAATCTATATGATTAGATATGTTATGCTATTATTTCTTCTTATTCTCATGGCTTTTCAAATACTTTTATATTTTGCATGGGAATGACACATATTTTCAAACGCATGCATTTTGTATGAGGAAAATTGACCGTGTCATGTCTGAGTCATTTAGTGCCTGTGTCACATGTAAATGAAATAGGACCACGTAAAGTGCTGTGAAGAATAAGTCATCCACTTTAGTTTTTCATATATTTCTGTGTTTTGTGGACTTCCTCATCTGTGAACCATCTCATGTATCGACAAGTTTTATTTTTTTTAAAGAAGTATATACTTAGTGTACAGTGAATATCATTTAAAGAAGTTTTTTTCTGTAATTTAATTTTGATCCTGACTTTCCATCTGGTCAAGAGGAAGGTACATTCAACACCAGTCCTTTGGAGTCTTGAGCAGTGCAGCCCGTTTGGGGGAGAGCCCTGAATCATCATGTCAGTCACCTGGCCACACTGCCTCTCTAGGAGGGACCTGTTATCCCAGCCCTCACATGCCCTCCAGGTTCATGGCTCCATAGGTCGCCTTTAGTGCCCACTGCATGGGAACCACTGGTAAGGTGCAAGAGCCCCATGCTAGACTTCCGCCTCCTGGGCGTACTTAGAAGCTCTGTCCTTGTAGACCCTACTCTTGCTGGGAGCAGAGTGCAACTCGGTGACTCACAGACCTTTCTCCTCTCTTCAGTTCTGGGAAGTCTTTGTTAATCTGGGGGAAATTCCTCAATCCTCAAACTCTGTTCTCAACAGATTTAGGGTTTTGTTGTTGCTGTTGTTTTAACAAAACTAAGGAGCATTGGCACAAACCTTCCCTTATGGGAGGAAGCCCACATAATGCAGCCCATTTAAATGGTAGAGTATGGGGCGCCTGGGTGGCTCAGTCGGTTGAGCGTCCAGCTTCCACTCAGATCATGATCTCACACTCAAGGGGTTCGAGCCCCGCGTCATGCTCTGTGCTGACAGCTCGGAGCCTGGATCCTTGCTTCAGATTCTGTGTCTCCCTCTCTTGCTCCCCCAACACACCCCCCCCCCCGCCTCATACTCTGTCTCTCTCTCTCAAAATAAATAAACATAATAATAAAAATTTTTTAAACAGTAGAATATAGGGACAGAATGCAAATCTTTTTTTTTTTTATTTTTTTTTAATGTTTGTTTATTTTTTTGAGACAGAGAGAGACAGAGCATGAATGGGGGAGGGTCAGAGAGAGAGGGAGACACAGAATTGGAAGCAGGCTCCAGGCTCCGAGCCATCAGCCCAGAGCCCGACGCGGGGCTCGAACTCACGAACGTGGGATCGTGACCTGAGCTGAAGTCGGACGCTCAACCGACTGAGCCACCCAGGTGCCCCCGCAAATCTCTTTTAAAAACTATAGTTAAATAGTAAGTTGCAGAGGTAGTGAAAAAAACAAAAAACTCGATAGGCCACCTCTATTCAGTGTTATTTTCACTGAGACCAAACTTATGTATCTAAGTCTCTGTTTCTGTAACTCATTGAAGAATATTTGTTAAATGCATTGACATTTTATCGAGTGATCTTACTATCAAACAGAATATAACATTTTTAAAGCGTTATGTAAATGTTCTAATTTTGTTTTGTCTTATTTTACCTAAGAACACTGGAACTATTTTGGGGCCGATGAGAATCTTGGACCAGTGGCTGTGAGCATTCGGAGGGAAAAGCCAGAAGAGACGAAGGAAAATGGATCTCCCTACAACTACCGAATAATTTTTAGAACCAGTGAGGTAAGTTGCAAACCAGAAAGATTGAGACTTGATTGGAGTGAGGAAAAAATGGAGTGGTCGCAGTAGCAAAGCAATTAAATTTAATAGCACATAGTTACAAATGCCTTTGAATAAACAAAGGCCCCTTTCATTCATTCTGGTGGTGATGGGGGTGGACATAATGGTTAGATTTGGATCCTTCCTTTCCATGGAGCTCTGGATAGATGCAATAAATGAATGGGAGTTTTGATGCAGAGAAAGATACCTCAGTTAAGTGTGGCCCTAGGAAATTGGAGCTCTCAGAATTCCAAAGTGGATATTGCATATCCGGCTCAGGGGGCCGGAAAGCCCTGAGCCACCTTGAGCCAGGGGCCTTACAGATGAGAGAGGGTCACCCAAAGAGTAAACTCACTCTTCCAAAGTGTTGCTTAGGCCAGTTCTTGACCCAAGAAGAGGGAAAGGCTCTTTTCTTCTTCCATTTTGCCGTCTCTTGGGCCTGTTACCTAGGCCTTTTGGAGACAGAATGCAGACCAGTCAAACCCAGGGCTATCTAACTGCACGTTGAGACAGGCTCTTGGAGCTCCTTAGGAATCTAGGCACACATAATATGTGAGTTTTTATTTTAAAATGAAATTCAGGTCAGAAAAGAAAAGGAAAAATAAAATAGCTAACAGAGCAGGGTTTTTTTGTTGTTGTTGTTTTAAACTCATGAACAAGTTTGGGACAGTGGTTTGCTTTCTTTGTAAATATATATATATATATAGTTGTGCCAGTTATGAATTTATTATTGCCTCCCTGCACCAAATTCACTTTAGGACTGTTGTGAGGCATTAATGCCTAATACTCCCCTGAGGTATCTAGAAAATAATGGGTTTGAAACTAGTTTAAATAGGACAGTTAACCTCATTTCCCCCATTGAATACAAGGCATGTGTCAGGGGTTGGCTTCACGTAGTAATTGTTCCTCAGCTTGAACCTGGGGGAAATTAAAACTAGGATTTTTAAAGGCACAACTTCCATTTCTCATGTGTGGTACGCGGTGGCCAGGGAGGATTGAAGCGCTCTCTTGCCCTAGTGTACTTTCTCTCCACACCAGAGCTAATCGCTAAGCAGGGTGAATGCTTTTGTTGAACGTAGAAAAGCACGGAGAACACGCTGTTCTTGAAGTTGGACGAGGTGGTTGCCCCTCTCTGGCTTCTTGGATCTCTGAGCCTGTTACCTTACTTCAGGTGTTTTTGCCTGTTCTTACCTGTTTCCTGTTCTTACCTGTTTCCCTCCCAAGGCCACCCCTATTTCAGCCCCCACCAGGTTCTTCCTTTTCTGTTTTTTATCCATTTAAATGCCTCTTCTCGCCACTGTCCTACCGTCCTTCATGCCGGAGGTCCAAGTTTTCTAAGTGAGGGATTTCTTTCTCCCATCGGTCACTTCGGTCACTGGTCTCCATGACCATCCCTTCCAGCTTGCCTTGCCACATTCCCTCTCTCCCTGCAGCGTTAACTGCTATCCTGAGTTCATGTGATCCCTCTGCCATGATCGGTGGCTCTGTCCTTTCATCCCTCACTCCCTGGGCCCAAAGTGTTCAACTTGCACCTCCCCCTCCTTCCCTGGACTTGCAGCCGCTACTCCTTCCCTTTTCCGCTAGCCCGTCTGGCGAGCCCTGCGGTCCACTGACTTAGCCTGTGATTGGGACATCCAAGTCAACTGTTACTTGTACTTCAAAACACCATCACCGCTTGCTTTTATGTTCAAATTAATGTTTAGCTGACAACTCTATTATTGAGGGGGTTCAGGCCGGAAACTTTAAAGTCACACTGGACTCCCCTCCCTGCCTCCTGCCCCCACCCTGGCCGTCAGCAAAACTGGTTGACTTTGTTTTCAAGATATGCCCAGATGTCAACCCCTTCTTCCATCCCATCACCTCGGCCTGGGCCAGGCCACCACCATTTTTCACTGAGAACCTTTCTTCCTGCCTCTGCCCTTAATCCCTGCATCCTTTCAGCCCAGGAGGGATCCTTCCGAAGTGCAAACCGGATCTGTCATTCCTCAGTTCAGAATCCTTTAGTGGCTTCCCATCTCGTGAGAAAAAACCAGTCAGTGTCCCTTGCTAATTTAGGAGAGCATCCGTTCCCTTGGTCTTTCCAGCCACGCTGGCTTCCTTCCCCTCTGGGCCACCGTGACACCTCTGCCTCGGGGCTCGGGCTCGGCCGCTCCCTAGTCCTCTGTCCTGCTGTGTTCTTCCCCTGGCATCCTCCTGACTGGAGCTTTCTCATTTCCTTCTGACCTTGACTCCTAAACCACAGGGGCCTTCCCTGGCCACTGGATCTAAAATTTCTGCTCCCACATATCCCATTTCACATCTGATGTGAGGCTTTCTTTTTTCACGAACATTTAATACTACCTCACCCACTGTACTTGTTATTTTGTTTGTTTTCGGTCTCCCCCACTAGAATTTAAGCCCCGTGGGGATGGGGACTGTTGTCTGAGTTGTTCACGATGACATGGCTGATGCCTAGAATTGTACAGCCGTGCTCTCCCTTCCCCTCTGTCTCCTTCCTTCATTCTCTTTCCTTCCTCTCTCTCATGTGTATTTATTTAAAAAAAATTTTTTTTTCAACATTTATTTATTTTTGGGACAGAGAGAGACACAGCATGAACGGGGGAGGGGCAGAGAGAGAGGGAGACACAGATACAGAAACAGGCTCCAGGCTCTGAGCCATCAGCCCAGAGCCTGATGCGGGGCTCGAACTCCCGGACTGCGAGATCGTGACCTGGCTGAAGTCGGACGCCCAACCGACTGCGCCACCCAGGCGCCCCTCTCATGTGTATTTAATGGAGTGCCCCTAGCTTTCGTGGAACTTTTTCCTTTCCGGTGAAAGTAATCCTTAAATGTGGCTTAATGGTCTTAATGAGGCTTTTCATACAAAGAAACTAACAGAAGTCCTCTGATAGAACCCTCTCTCGAGGTCCGTCCCCACCTGACAGGCATGTTGCTCCTTCCTCTTTCATTTCAATAGAAATCATCAGCGCCCAACACAAACAGAAAAACATCAGCGTGTTTGTAAAGCTGGCAGTTTCTGGAGAAAACCTTGTGACACGCGAGTGTTTTTAAGCAAGGTACACAGGGACTCCTAAGGCCTCTCGCCTTGTTTCTGGAAATCATTAACAGAAATATCAGTAATGCTAGTGATCCAGTTATAAAAAACGAGTCATGCTTTTTCTCCTCTGCTTTGGCTTCCTGGAGGTGAGCTGCAGTCTTCCCTGTGCTACAGGATTAGCATTCCCGGGCTTGGTTTCTCAGCTGAAAATACTTGGAGCCTCTGTAGCTTCCGGGCTCCAGGCACGTTACCTCAGGGACAGAGAGGAGCACCTCAGGGACAGAGAGGAGCACGGTACCTGGGTCTTTCGGCGGTTTCCCGTAACTCAAAACACAATCAAGCAAACAAATCCGAGAAACCATTTCTGTCAGATTAGGTATTAAGTCATAGGAAAGTGATGTGTTTTTACCCAAGTGTTACTTGAAACCAAATTATTTATAAATGAAAGAAAAGATACTGATCACGTGAATAGGACCTTGTTCTTGGATTGAGAGCAAGATGTTGGTCAAGTTTGCTTTTCCTGCCCTCCTCCCTCTTCTGCATCATCTGGCAGATGTTAGAGGTTTTGCTTCCCCGGTGGTTTTTCCTTTGGCCTCCATTTTGCTGCTAGACGCGTATCATGCCCTCTTTGCCTGATTCCCGGACGCTTGCAGCTTCCTGCTCACCGTATTGTCCGCCTGCGGCTTCTTCCTCTGGCTTCTTCCTCTTGCGGTTCCTCTTGAGGGACGCATCACCCTCCGCACTCAGACAGGGTCTGAGGTTGCCCCTGGGAGCCTGATGGGTGCACACGCCCGCTCTGGGCTCTCCCCACCCTGCCCTTGCGCTGTCGTCAGCTCTGTCTGCGCCGTAGCCGTGGCTCCTTCACGCCCACGCCCCGTGCCTTTGCTCTCTGACATTTTCCAGAATCCTCCCCGGGTTTCATGGTGCCTTTTCAGTGCCACCTCTTCCGCGAGGGCCTTTTCTTGTGCTCTGAGCCATGATGCTCCGTTTTCTGCCTTTGGACTCTCTTGGGCCCCAAACTTGTTACCCTTTCCCAGTAAATACAGCCTTCCGAATTCGCGGTTGTGTGTCTCTTCCCTCGCACGTGCCACACCTGCCTGTCGACACGCCCTCCTCTGTTAGCTCCTGTCACTCCCGTGTAACCTATAGGCTTCATGGAAAGGGGTTCAGTGCAGTGGGGCTTTTTTCTTAGGTCACATACAGTGTTTACGTTACATTAACAACTTGGCCACGCGACACCTTTTGGGAATTGCGACCGCTTTGGGCTTCTTGTTTACTCCAACAAATCGTCGTTACACGGGGAAATTTCTTTGCTTCTGTTTATTTCAAAATAATGGAAAGTGTTTCTAGAAATAAGGGGAAATCTAAAGTAATTTGCAGTGCTGTAGACTGCTGCTGTACTAACCACAGTCGTTGTCTTTTTGTAGCATTTGGGGATATAAGTAGTTTATGCTTGTCCATGATATGTTATGAAATTTAAAACTTGACCCTTATCTTTTGTAAATCAGAAAGGTATAACATGTAAATCCTGAGCATTCTTCAGATGTTTCTCTGGGATATCTTCTTAATTTCCTGGTTAGTGACATTTTATAAGCCATATAAAGGTCTAGATCTTACTGAGTTCCTGAAGGAAATACTTTATTTGGCTTTAAAGTAGATATCCTTGGAAGGCTTGACTCTGAGTTCCCTTGGGCTTGTCTGGGTCTTCTTGAAAGTGTTGGCCTTGGGGCACCTGGGTGGCTCAGTCGGTTGAACGCCTAACTCTTGATTTCGGCTCAGGTCATGATCCCAGGGTCATGAGGTCTAGTCTGGCATGGGACTCCATGCTGAGCATGGAGCCTGCTTAAGATATTCTCTCTGTCTCTCTCTCTGTCTCTCTCTGTCTCTCTCTCTCTCTCTTTCTCTCTTTCTCTCTCTGTCTCCCCCCTCCCTCTCTCCCCTTCTCCCCTTCTCCCCTTCTCTTCCTCCGCCCCTCTCCCCTGCTCATGCACATTCTTTCTCTTTCTATAAAAGAAAAAAATAGGGGCACCTGCGTGGCTCAGTTGGTTCAGTGTCAGACTTCAGCTCAGGTCATGATCTCACAGTTTGTGGGTTCGAGCCTATGTTGGGCTCTGTGCTGACAGCTCAGAGCCTGGAGCCTGCTTGGGATTCTGTGTCTCCCTCTCTGCTCCTCCCACACTCATGCTGTCTCTTTCTCTCTCTCTCAAAAATAAATAAACATTAAAAAAAAAAAAACTTTAAAAAAAAGAAAAAAGAAAACAAAGTGTTGGCCTTGTTTTTCATATACAAAGTATCTAAGCCTTTGAGAAGTCATTCCCGGCTCCTGGTGGGGGGGGGGGGGGCATCTGAGTCCAGGCCTTCAGAGCATGTGATGTATTTACTCCTCTCCCACACCGAGAGAGACCTCACTGGAGCACATGTCTGTTTTTCAGCTCATGACCCTGAGAGGTTCAGTCCTGGAGGATGCCATTCCCTCAACGGCGAAGCACTCGACAGCCAGAGGGCTGCCCCTGAAGGAAGTGCTGGAGCACGTGATTCCTGAGCTCAATGTCCAGTGCCTGAGGTTGGCCTTCAACACTCCCAAAGTCACAGAGCAACTCATGAAACTGGATGAACAAGGGGTAAGTTTGGCTTCTGGGGGAAGACGTTCTTGTCGCTCAGTTTTCCCCCTAGGTGTCCAGAATACGGAACTTAAGGTTTCTTTTTTGACCCGTTAAACGGATGGCATTTATTGCAGAGCATGGTCGGTCTCTTTGCAATTATGCATTTTCTGTTTTCCTAACTCTCTGAACTCTGAACATTCCTCATCTGATGAAATTTTCTGTGTCAGAATCGATAAATAGGGTTCTTAAACTGTGTTCAACTCTTTTAGTATAAAATCTTCCATAAATGCAGTGAATTTTTCAGGGATTCTAAGAATAAGTAGTAGCAATAAGAGTAATATATTCACCAGGCTCTGTTTTCAGTGCCTTCAATATGTTACCCCATTTCATCTCCCAACCCTATGAGACTGGCACCATTAATGGAGACCTTGTCTCCATTTTAGAGATGAGGAATCTGAGGCATAAGGAGATGGAATAGTAGGCCCTAAGTTCACACAGTTAATAAGTTCAGAGCCTGTACTGTTAGCCACTGTCCACAGTACAGCTGTTCTTAAAAGCTTCAGTTTTTAAAGCCTATTTATACCACCAAAGATGTTTTCTAGCCAAGATTTCTAAATACAGAATTTTAAAAATTTGTGTCCCAATTAGTAACAAAATGAAAATGCTCAGGATTTTCTTACTTCTATGCTTCCTGTACTTCCTGTGTGGCCATTTGGTCAAGATGCAGCTGCGCGATAGGACAGTCCATACAGAGGCAGCCCAAGGGTAGAGAATGAAAAACTATGATCTCACAAATCCACTAACCAGGGAGCGGGCCCACATTCTGCTTGGAATAATTTGAACATCTGGGCTAGTTTTGTTAGATGTTTTATTTATATACTCTGACTCTTTGAACGTCCTTGAACCGTTTTAGCCATATTACATCCTAGTAATATGAGTGATCATAGCTTTATTATTGCATTAAAAAAAACACCCTCCAAACAAAATCGGTCCCTTTATTGAATGCCATTTTATGAACTAATTTTGATAGTGTCTCCTTAATTAACCAAAAATTCCAACGTTATTAAAATGAATGGGAATTTTAAAAAGTCTGTCTCAAGGTGTGTTCTTTTAATTCAGCCACTAGGGATATATTGAGAACCAATGGTTGGACACAGGTTTTCTCATCATGACTCTCTCTCTTCATTTGTTTCGCTTGTGAGAAAGGCCAGCTGATGTCTGTGCCACGCATGGACCTCCAGCAGGCTGTGCATGTCCACGTTTATAACATGGAAACAAGGGAGCACCTTGAATGTGTCAGAAGACTGCTGGTGCACTAGTGAGCTTAACTATTTGGGGGCTGTTTTCCAGTAAGTGTTCTGAAGATTCAGTCTAACAAAGGAGGAATAGAGAAAAATGAAGATTAGGCTCCACTGTATGGATTCGGTCTTTTCAGTGACCATGTTTTTCAAGGAGAATACATTAAAAAAATTTTTTTTTAATGTTTATTTATTCTTGAGAGAGAGAAAGCATGAGCAGGGGAGGGGCAGAGACAGGGGGAAACACAGAATCCAAAGCAGGCTGCAGGCTCCGAGCTGTCAGCACAGAGCCCGATGCTGGGCTTGGACTCACGAACTGTGAGATCGTGACCTGAGCCGAAGTTAGATGCTTAACCGACTGAGCCATCCAGGTGCCCCAAGGAGAGTCACGTTTAGACACTGATAATGTAATCACAAATTGAACATTCTAAATCCTACATTAGAACAAGTTATTTTGTGGGGCCGCTAGCCCATGTTATGCCCTCTCTTAGTGATGAACTATTCCTAATCCCATCAACACAGAAAAAATAAGACCACTGTACAGTGAGTTCAACTTAAATTGATTTAATTCATAAAACTGTCCATTCTAAAATTAGGCTTCTTATGCTTAGCGGGTATTAAAATGATCCTTTCCTTCATAAATTATTGATGATGATATATGTTAGTTGTTTTCTGTAATGCCTTTCCTCTGCGAAATTAAAATTTGGCAACCGATGGGCGTCTCCCCAGTTTTATTTTGGAAATTTTACTAGGCAGTAGAACCTAAAACTTTAAAGCCTGATCTTCCATATATGCAATTCTAAATCTGAACTAAGGGGCACCCCCCTTGGCCTCTGTCTTTTCATTTATGTCTCCATAGCATTCAAAGCCAGGATTGTGCTGGTAAAAAGCACATGATATGCATACTTAGGCGTTTAGTCTGGGGAGTTCTTTTTTTGGTAGGAAATCTCATTAATGCCTTGGAATCATTTCGAGAAAATGATTATTTTGGTGCCTTGTACATATACAGATTTCTTTTAAAAAAATGCATGTAAGTGCAGTAGATTACACATTTGAATCATTGCAAAACATTTTGTTTCCATCCTTGTCATCATTTTTAAAAATTTCGTGCTTTGTACATCCTTACATTTAAAAAGATTTGTAGAGTGATACCAAGAAATTAGACTCACTTGAAAGAACTTCTAGATCTCCCTTTAAGTTTTATTTAAATGATTGCTTTAGTAGCTTTTTTCCTTTAAACAGCTTACATAATTATGCTTGGAAAAAGAAAACATTGTTTGCTTGCTTCATTGTGGCATTTTGCCTTTCGGATCTCTGTTGCTTTATTTTCTCATTTTACCACTTTTAAAAGCCGAAATGAATAGAAGGACGAATTAAAATTATGTCTGTAATATGTAAAAGAAAGCACTTCACAAAAATATAAAAATGTGTTCTTCATTTGACTAGACTGATATGTTTGCAGGAACTGAAGAGGCATTTTAATTCCTGAAGTTTTAGAAATGAATGTATGCTCATCCCAGTTATGTATGGGGCTTATCCAAGCTTTTACATTCTCCTCCCTGATACTTTTCTGGGCCTTTCACTATTCATTGATGTCCTCGTCCATCATCCTGTACAGGGCAGTGACCTACCAGTGATTTCACACTGTCAAGAGTTGGGAACAGTGTGTGACTTAAGAACATCTGGATCAACTCTGGACTTAGTTTATCGGTCATGGTTCTAGATCTTCACTTACTAGATAATTGAGAGCATCGCTTATGATAATAACAAATTAGATCAGCATGTGTGTTTACTTATCACACTTCCATAAGCACTTCACCACACTGCCTGATTTACTCGTCCTAGCGCCCTGCACGGAGGTTCTAATTATTGGCCTGGTTTATGGTTGAGAAGATGGAGAATGTCGGAAGTTCTCAGTGCTGTTTTCAAAACCCTCAGTAGTCCTGAACGCTGGGTACACACATTTGCATAATGCTACCTTTCGTTTCTAAGATTTGCAAGTTATATTTTTTCAGGTCTTGAATTATTTTGATCCTCAAAACTATGCTGTAAAATATCAGGAATTTCATTATCCAAGCCGGCTTTTTAATAATATAGCCGATAGTTACTTATCAATTTGCCGGATCAGCGCCATTTTTCTTCATCAGTCATTTAAAAAGCACCTTCATTTCACCTACTCTGTGCAAGGGGAATGAAAAGCCACCATGCCGGGCACATGGTACTCTTAGCTGTGGTTGATAACGATAAATAATAAAACTTGCTAGTAGCCCTTTACATGCGCCATCTCATTGAACATTTGCAAGCATCCCATGAGAGAGCTGCTGTCATAGGTAGTATAATATGTTATGCTTACTGTCATAAGTAAGCACAACTGTTTCAAATCTAATAAATGCTCATTGAGTAATCACTCTTGGCCGATTGTTAAAGACTATGGAGAGTAAATGGGCTAGTAAGACACAATCCTTCCCCATGAAGGAGACAAGGTCATCAATTACTGTAATGAAAGTCAGGTTTAATATAATGAGTGTAATAAAAGAACGGCAAACAAAGAGCCCTGGAGGTGCAAGCCAACAGGGCCAAGTCGTGATTGGTTAGGCCCATTTCCAAGATGGGCCGTGGAAGGGAAGAGGGTTTCATCAGGCCAGAGAACAAGCAATGGGGTGGTCTAGATTCAGAACAAAAAGCACAAAACACAGAGGGATGAAAGCACAGTGTGGTTATGGCAGCAAGCAGTCTTGCGGAACAGGAGCGTAAGGCACATGTAAGAGAGTAATAAAAATAGATACTTTTTATTGGGCAGTGACCAAGCTAGGTACCATGTGAAGCAGTTTACATGAATTACTTTAATTAATCCTCAGAATCCTTTGATGTCAGTGCTTTTATTGTTTTTATTTTACAGACAAGGACGCTGAGGCACAAAGATGCTGAAAGACCACACCAGTCACAGTTAGGATCTGGTGGAGGCGGGTTTTAAATCCAGGCATTCAGACTCCACAGCCTGCCTTCTTACCCAATGCACTAAATACCCCATCCTCCTTTTCTCTCCCCTTGAGTGGGAGAGGAAACTGGAAAGGTGGCTCTCAGCATTATTGCTGCTGGCTTCAGTGCCCAGTATTAAGTAGAACATGTTAAAGTACTATAGCCAGTTTGCAGTAGAGAAAATTGGTAGTCCTGTTTTCATTAGGAGACGTCAAGTTTCATGTATGTGGTAGTGGTTTTCCTAAATGAGTATCTCCACTGTTTTTCTAGGTAATTATTAAAAGTGCAAAAAAATGAAAATATTTTTGGGGTTTTCTATTCCTTAAAGTCTTCCCTTCAAGTTATTGACATTGAAGGGGAAAGGTGATCATCTCTAATTAGGTTTGCAATATTTATCTGAAGAACAAATGTTAAGAAGCAATGTTTATTTGATCACAAATAGCACTGATTCCTTGATTAAGGACACGGATGAAATTTGCTGCTGACTTCGCCTGTTCATTGCCATATTGCACTATTTTATTGAGGATAAATGAGTTTGACCAGCTGCTTTCTTCTTTGATTCAGGCAGCAAGATCTAAAGAACGAACCATAAAGAAAACATTTTTCCCAAGACCCATTTTGTATGAATGAGGCTGTGGCAGAACAGTTGCCATTCCTGAAATTTTATCCGAGATTATGATAACAGCTAATGCACAAACTAAAGTTCAGATGGCCACACATTGGTTCTAGACAATTCGTGGGTCTGTACGTACATCATCAGGAAGGAAATATACACGACAGTTGTCAGGTCAGTGGAAGAAGGCAGTGTGGCATTATTGGTAGCTTTATCTTGTCTGTTCACAAGTGATGATTACTCTGCACTGGCTCCTCCGTGCTCTTTTGCCTGGCTAAGGCAGGGATGGGTGACTTGTTGGGAACCTTTCCAGTGGTAGGGTTCTGTGATTAACACAACTGACAGCAGTGGCATTTGGAAGACACGTGGCTGTGGAACAACCGCGGTTTGCAGTGGTGGAGTTCCGCGTGGCAGCGACATGCAGTGAGGACCCTTTGGTTCACAGTCCAGAGAGTGCAGCTGTTTCAGGCTCAACTTTGAATTGTGGATTGTGTCTTAAATTCAGCATTAAATTAAAAATTTAAACTAGTTCCTTTCCCATGGGAATAAACTAGCTAATATCTTCAAATGGTGCAGAAATCCAAGTAATTCTGTTTATTTTGAGGGATCTCATAGTTACCAGTTTTATTAGTTTCTTACATATTCCTGTGTCTCTGTACAGACATCATCAAATATGCATCTAGAGTCTTACTTCTTCCTTAGAATATACAACACGCTCTGGACATTTTCTCTTTTTCACCGAGTAATGTGTTTTGGAGACCTTTCTATGTCAGTATACAGAAAGCTTTCCCATTGTTTCTATGGCTGCATAGTATTCTATTTTGTTTCTGTACCATCGTTTATTTTATCGGGTGCCCTAATGTTGGGCACTTGGATTGATTCCACTCTTTTCCCGTTACAAACAATGCTGTAATGAAGAGCCTTTTTCTGTATAACTGAAATTCATCTTCGTGTCAGATCAATTTAATACCCAATATGAAGCTTTTTATTTTTGTGAGAAGTTTTGCACAACATTAGAGAAGATTATTGCGTGTGTGTATAGAACATGTTATGCCAAAGATAAAAATAGATCAGAATGGCTGTGCACATATATAAATAATTTTGACAGCATCGCAGTCAGATTTTTAAAATAACTTTCTTACCCAGTATCCATTTCATTTTTTAAAAGCAGTTTTATTTTTGTTAGTAATTTCCAATGAGGATACATTTTCTAACATCATATTTTGCTCACAACACTGAATTTTTCCAGTCTCTTTGACATTCTTTTTTTAGGGGACAGTAGAGTGATGAATCTTTAAGAAGTGGTTTAAAAAAGTTGTCATGTTTATAAAGAACAAACCAAAGTAAATGCTGTCAGGGTGAATCATGAGGATTTTTAAAAAAGAACAAGATCTTCATGTCCGGTAATGACACGGTAGTTTGTTGCAGACCAGACCACCCAATGAGAAGAACCAGGAACACTGGACAAAATATTTTTAAAAAGTAAGTTTGGAGTTTCACATCTGGAAATACGGGGTATATCTATTTTTTTCCCCTATTCTTCCTGCTAAGTACAGCTAAATGCCTTGTACATTGTATGAAAAGTAAACATAAAATGAATCTTCAGGATAGAGAGGAGGCAGACCGGCTAAGGACTGTGGGATTTGAGGAACAACACAGTGGTCGTTTGTGATAAAATGAGAATAGAGGGGAACTTGCTCAATTTAATGAAAAACATCTACCAAAAACCTATAGCTTATATCCTCCTCAATGATGAAAGACTTAGTGTTAACACGGCAAGGATATACAGTGTCACCATCGCTATTCGACATGATACTGGAAGTGCTAGGCAGCACAGTAAGGCAAGAAAAGGAAATAAAAGATGTTAGAGAAAGGGAAAAAAAAATAAAACTTTCCCTATTTCAGGTGGCTTGATGGTCTACGTGCAAAGCCCCGAGGAAGCTACAAAAACTTCTAGAACTAGAAGGTGTGTTCAGCAGGGTTGTGGGATTCAGCATCAACTCACAACAATCAATTTGGTATCTTTGTCGTTTGTATTAGTTGAAGGGTAGTTGACACACAATGTGACATTAGCTTCGGTGCACTATAATGTATGTACTAGTGATTCAGCCAGTCTGTGCCTTATGCTCTGCTCACCACAAGTGTAGCTGCCTACCATCAGTCATCATACAGCGCTGTTACAGCACCATTAACTGCATTCCTTATGCTGTATCTTTCATCCCCATGACTTATTCATTTCACAGCTGGAAGCCTGTACCTCCCACTCCCCTTCATCTGCGTTGTCCTTTCCACCCACCCACCCACCCACTCACCCACTCACCCACTCTGGCAACCACCATTTCTCTGTATTTATAGGTCTGTTTCTGCTTTGTTTTAGATTTCACATATAAACAAAATCATATGATTTGTATTTCTCTGACTTACTTCACTTAGCATGATACTCTCTGGGTCCATCTGTGTTGTCACAAATGACAAGATCTCATTCCTTTTTATGGCTGAGTAATATCCCATTGTGTGTGTGTGTGTGTGTGTGTGTGTGTGTGTGTGTGTATGTGTATACATATATATATATGTATATATGTATACACACACACACCCCACATCTTCTTTATCCATTCTTCTATTGATGAGCACTTAGTTTGCTTCTGGGTCTTAGCTGTTGGAAATAATGCTATAATAATCATAGGGGTTAATTTATCTTTTTGAATTAGTGTTTTCATTTTCTTTGGGTAAATACCCAGTAGTGGCATTACTGAATCATATGTTATTTCTGTTTTTCATTTTTTGAGGAACCTCCATACTGCTTCCCACAGGGGCTGCCCCAATTTACATTCCCTCCAACAGTGCACAAGAGTTCCTTTTTCTCCACATCCTCACCAACACTTACTATTTCTCATGTTTTTCACTGTAGCCATTCTGACACGTAATAAGGTAATATTTCATTGTGGTTTTGATTTGCATTTCCCTGATAATTAGTGATGTTAAGCATCTTTTCATGTGTCTCTTGGCATCTGTATGTCTTCTTTGGAAAAATGTCTGTTCAGGTTCTCTGCCCATAGTCGTGCCCCAGTTACTTGTTTGGGGTCATTTTTTCTTTGGTGTTGAGTTGAATATGTTCTTTGTGTATTTCAGATATTAATCCCTGATCAGATATATCATTTGCAAATACATTCAGTAGGTTGCCTTTTCCTTTTGTTGATGGTTTCCTTTGTTGGGCAAAGCCTTTTTGCTTTGGTGTAGTTCTCAGTTTGATTTATTTTAATGAACATGTGGAAGCTAAAATTAAAATACAATATCACTTCTAATCCCATAATAAAAAATGAAATGCTTGGGTATATATCTAACAAAACATGTATAGGACTAGTGTGCTAAAAACTATAAAACACTGCTGAAGGAAATTAAAGAAGACCTAACTAAACAGAGAGACATACTATGTTCATGGATTGAAAAACTCAAGATTTTAATGATGTCAATTTTGCCCTAATTAATAATGGTTAACACGATATTGAAATCCCTGTAAGATTTTTTTGTAATTGTAGACAAGATTATTTTGAAATTTATATGGAAAGGCAAAAGACCTAAAATATCTAAAACAATTTTGAAAAAGAAGAATGAAATGGGAGAAATCATTGTATTTGATTTCAAGACTTATTATGTGACTACATTAATCAAAACTGCATTATATTATTGGGAGGACAGACTCATAGATCAGTGGAACAGGATAGAGGAACTAGAAATAGCACCCATCCCCACATATATCCACGTGATTTTGACAAAGGTGTAACAACAGTTTGATGTAGGAAGGATAGGCTTTCCAAACAAAGGTGCTGGGACAATTAAATATCCATAGAAAAAATAATGATGTTGACCTAAATATTACACATTGTACAGAAACTTATTAAAATTGATCATTGATTGAAATATAAAACTATACAAATTTTGACAGTGATAGAGGAAAAACTTTTTGGGATCTAGGACCTGGTAAAGAGTTCTGAAACATAACACCAAAAACTTGATTCATAGAAGATAACTGAGAAAATGTATTCATCAAAATTAACAATATCATGTAGTGTTTTTTCCTTAGACATTCGTTGTTTTATGCGTGGTTTGGGGCCTAAGTTCAGCATAAAGTTTCAGATAAAAGTTAGGTAACAAATTAGCCTTGATTTCATGAGGGCTGCAGAAATCAAAAACAGAGTTCAGGGATCACTGAATCTGTAAAACAGTCATTGAAAATCTGGAATGGAAAAACAAAGGCAAAAGTTAAAATTTAAATAGATGTGTTTAAGAGCATATTAGAGCAGAAGAGAAAAAATCATTTCTCTTTTTCTTTTCCTTTTTCTCTCTTCTCTTCTCTTCTCTTCTCTTCTCTTCTCTTCTCTTCTCTTCTCTTCTCTTCTCTTAGTGACAACATTTATTGTAAGTGTTCTCTTTAATCTTCATCCCCTAGTTCCCCCTCTACTCCCTCCCACCTCTCCTCTGTTGACTATCAGTTTGTTCTCTATAGTTAAGAGCTTGGGGGCGCCTGGGTGGCTCAGTCGATTAAGCGTCTGACTTCGGCTCAGGTCATGGTTTCACGGTTCATGAGTTCGAGCCCCACATCGGACTGTGCTAACAGCTCAGAGCCTGGAGCCTGCTTCAGATTCTGTGTCTCCATCTCTCTTTCTTCCCCTTTCCCACTTGTACTCTGTCTCTCTCTCTCAAAAATAAATAAACATTAAAAAAAATGTATAGTTAAGAATCTGTTTCCTGGTTTCTCTTTTTCCCTTTGTTCATTTGTTTTGTTTCTTCAATTCCACATATGAATGAGGTCATGTGGTATTTGTCTTTCTCTGACTGACTTGTTTCATTTAGCATTATATTCTCTAGATCCATCCATGTTGTTGTAAATGGCAAGATTTCATTCTTTTTCTATGGCTATATAATACTTTGTGAATGTGTGTGCGTGTACACGCGCATGCACATGTGTTTATACACATACATACATACATACATACACACACACATATGCACACCCCATATCTTTATCCATTCATCAGTGGATGGGCATTCAGACTGCTTCCATAGTTTGGCTATGTAAATAATGTTGCAATAAACCTAGGGGTGCAGTTACCAGAATAATTTTAACTGAAGAATGGAGACAAAAAATATGAGAAATACAGAAAAGTACCTAAAACACATTGGGCCAGAGTGAAATACATATATGTGATGGAATTCCCAGGAGGAAACCAAGTAAAGCATTATTTAGGGGACAGAATCAATATTTGAAGAAATACTGGTAGAAGATTTCCAGAACCGATGAAAGACAATGAATTAAGATGGATTTATGGAGCTCCTCCTGCCCTAAGCAAGATGAATACGAAGAAAATTCGGCATATGTCCATCAGAATCAAAATTTCTGAACTTAGAAGAAAAAGGGAAAAAATCTTAAATAGCCGGGGGGGGGGGGGGGAAACACCTTCAAAGAAGAATAGGACAACTAGCTGTTAAAATCAGCCATTTGTTGGGCTGTGAAGCATAAAGGAAAGGTAGAAGCCGCCAGGAGTTTCTAGAGTGCCAAAAGAGTAACTCTCTTTTTTTTTTTTTTTCTTTTTTTTAAAGAGCAGACTGCTTTTTTTTTTTTTTCAACGTTTATTTATTTATTTTGGGACAGAGAGAGACAGAGCATGAACGGGGGTGGGGCAGAGAGAGAGGGAGACACAGAATCGGAAGCAGGCTCCAGGCTCTGAGCCATCAGCCCAGAGCCTGACGCGGGGCTCAAACTCGCAGACCGCGAGATCGTGACCTGGCTGAAGTCGGACGCTTAACCGACTGCGCCACCCAGGTGCCCCAAGAGTAACTCTCACAATGGATTTTCCCCAATAAAAATATTCTTTAAAGATGTAGGCAAAACTAATTTATAGTTGGGGGGAAAAACTGATCACTTGAGTTAGTTGATGCAGGGATGGGCTGTACACAGGAACCAGGAAACTTGGAGATCATGGAAATAATTTTATATTTTAATGGTGGTACAGATGTGTTAGAACTCATTAAATCAAATGGATGCAGTTAACTGTTCAGAAGTTATATACCAATAAAGTTGACAAAAACTCAAGGGTAGATTTCTTTTTTTTTTAATTTTTTTTTTTAACGTTTATTTATTTTTGAGACAGAGAGAGACAGAGCATGAACGGGGGAGGGTCAGAGAGAGGGAGACACAGAATCTGACACAGGCTCCAGGCTCTGAGCTGTCAGCACAGAGCCCGACGCGGGGCTCGAACTCACAGACTGCGAGATCATGACCTGAGCCGAAGTCGGCCGCCTAACTGACTGAGCCACCCAGGCGCCCCAGGTTTCTGCTTCCATCTAGGATTAAGAAAGAGGGACTGGATTTACCTTCCCATCTGAAACAACTTTTTAAAAAGTAGGCAAAACAATGAAACCGTGGTTTTTATGACATTGGGCATTAGGCAGCAAAGGACAGTGATCTCTGGGAGCTGGGACACAGATTAAATGAAGGGTAAGGTCACACCAGCTTTCTGCCTAATGAGTTTGCAGACTGCAGCACAGGGAGGAGCATGGCCAGGCGGGGGCAGGGAATGCCCAAGGAGTCTCCCTGAGTGGAGACTTACAGGTGAGTCCAGGGAAGCCCAGGAGGGGTAAGTGCATGCATTTGAGGAAACTGCTGGAGGAGCCTTGAGAACCCCCCTACAGGTTTAGGGAGGCAAATCCTCAGTCCCCCCACAAAGCCGAGGACAGTTTTTGCATCCACTGGGTCGACTGGAGAACCTCATAGTTCACATGGCAGGGAGTAGTCTCACAGTAGTTTTGCCTCAATAGTGAGTGGGGCAAAATTACCCTCAGATTAAACACTGCTGTTGTATGACCTAACAGTTGAATAAAAAGCAGGAACTGTAGGCATCAAACTATTCCCAACCATCTGTGTCCCAGAGTAGCATTCAGGCTTCCTCAAGGCCTCACAGCCCACACTCAGAACTGCCTCGCAGTAAAGTAAGCACCTTTTAGTGACGGTTTTAAATTTCTGGATTAAATCAGACCCTGTAAAAGTTTTATAAGAATTTAAGAACTGGGTTGTGCTCGTGCTCTTTGCCACCCCAGTGACCTTCCCAAGGCTGTGACAGCAGCAAGAAGAGGTGAAAATGGCGAACCTCAGACCAGTTCTCTGAGAAGCGGGTTCTTCACATCTGTTTCTCCTGGTGGAGGGCTCTGACTTTATCATCCCATCTTTCCAGAAACTCAGGGCTATGGAAATCAGATTGCAGTTTTTGTTTCTTTGATTCTGTGTTGAAGTATCCACTTGATCAGAGGAAGAACAATTTTACGTACAGTTGGTCCTGAGCCGTGAGAGCCCGCGTCGCTCTCGGCGGGTGCTCGGGACACTTTGCTTTATCCAGACTCGAGGCCTTCATCTCAGAGACAACCTGTGTCCCTGTAGGATTGACCGTGATTCTTTTTTATAGCATTTGTGGAGTGTCCAGACACGTCCATAATGCTCCCTGGCAAGCATGGAATTGTATAGCATGATCCTGGGATTACCCAAAGCAAAAATCCTGAACTGTGGATAAACACAGCGTGTTCTCAGAAGGGCCTGTGGTGTCGTCATGACTCCGTTTTGAGCATCACATGGAAGTAGTACGTATTCGTATGTGTAAACCCATACGCGTGTGTTTGTGCCCGTCTCACAAAAAAGAGTGCTGTTTTACGTAACCTCCTAACTCAAAACCCCAATCCGCGGCTCTGACTCCATTTACATTTGCTCTTTCCCTTGAAATGGTGCTTGTTACATTTACATAACTCCTCCTCAACAGCTCCTCTCCTTCTGGCAGAGAACATGGTTGCTAACTAAGGATTACAGGAGCCGGCGTTCAGGGAATGCCACCCACCTTGACTTAATTGCAGTGGAAACCAAGAATATTGTCACGTTAGGGGATAGAGCAGTGACATCCGGCACAATTCCTAAACGAAGGACATTTGACATTCTAACAGATTTCCTAATCCTCTTACAGGCTCCTTCTTTTCACAAGCAGCAGACGTCACTTGGTTCTCCTGGCCGCCGGTGGAGTTCACTAGAGTATGAGAAATCAGTCAAAAGAAGGCGGCACATTGTCTCATTGTCCTTGGATTCAGCTTCTCCAGTGGTTTGGGGGGAAGTTTCCTTACTTTTCTCTGCAGTGAACTCCCTTCTTACATAAATGAAGGCCTCTGAATGTTGCAGAGTGAAATCTTAGGCCTTTATCTGAGAAGTTTTAAAAAGCCATCCACAAATCCAGTGCTCCTGTGATGCTTTCCGTTGAACAGGGTGACTTTGTTGTACGTTGTTGCATGAGAAAGGCTGATCTGGGAGGCACAGAGCCAAACGGCAAATAGTCCAAACCCCTTGCTTTCGCCGCATTGCTTTGTCTCTTTGATAGCTCTCCCTGCAGGGAGACAGTAAGGGTCTGGCTGTATTAAGGACTATTTTGTAACTGACATGGAGGCTACCGCTATTTTTTATTTGTTAAGTCTTACTAGGGTAGGTACTCAGATTGATTCTAAAGCCAAGTTGAGGTCTCTACCTGTGGGAGCCCTCCTGCCAGCATTAGCCACATTCAGACATTTGAAGCCGGCCAGCCGAGAGAAGGGCGAAATGTCAGTGGTGTGCACTATTTCAACTTTCCCACGTGTGGTATACAGAAATGAACTAAATCCTAGATGTGCTTTTGTCTATGATGGAATAGAAATGGTGTGATGTCACGTGCTATTTTGAAAATATTCCAGTATCACCGTATCCAGTTATTTGCTAATTTCAGACTGGGAACTTTACCTTCTGCTTGTTGGAGGAGGCGGAGAAAGGTAGAGCCAATTCTGCGCGATTAGAGCACTCCTAGGGAGCTCTCATGTCTCTGGGTCATGTAAAGGCCATGGAGCTTCCTTGTCAACAAGGTTGTGTGCAGTGGAGGGAGGAAAGCAAACAAGAGTTTGTCCCCTGTGACATTTTCCTGTTACTATTCTGAATCATCTGGTTTAGAAAGTTGGAAAGAGTAGTTCAGGTTCACAGTCCCTTATGGAAAACGGTGAGAGCTCGATGCGTTTCAGAGCTCAGAAATGTCCAGAGGATGTATACAGCATGTAGTAATATTCCCAATGGGATCTGAGACGACACCCCACAATCACATAAGTATTTCCCCAGGGGGGAAAAATGTGAAGTCACACAATGAGAAATAAACTAGAAATATTAATGTCAGTCCATATCAAGTTTTACTGCCAAAAGTGTTTGCTTACATTTTGTTTTTACGTCTCAGCTTCAGAATTGCAAATACGGGGCTGTGGCGGATGTTGCAGTGATAGAAATCTAGCCTGGTTGAGTCGTGGTAATATTTAAGAGAGCTGAATCACAGGACTGACAATTTGTGGTCTTGTGTCTCTCCCTACTGGGCTAGTTACTTCCTTTTCCAGTCTCCGCCTTCACTTATCTGTCACCCAGGAATAATTGCCTTCTGGGCTGTTATGAAGATAAGCTAATGTATCTTGAGTACTAAACAATGATTGGCTTACAGCGGGTATTCAATAAATGTTAGCTGTTACAATTTTGCCTCTTCCCTTTCGTTTTTTACGAGATAAAAATTGCCTGAGGCAGCAGTCCTGGCGCTGCTCTGGATATAGGCCAAAGCAGTGTGGATTGCCTCGATTTCAGTAGAGAATTTAAAGTCTGTATTTAAAAAAAAAAATTTTTTTTTAACGTGTATTTATTTCTGAGAGAAAGAGAGTGCGAGCAGGGAAGGGACGGAAAGAGTGAGACTGAAGATCTGAAGCAGGCTCTGCGCAGTGAGCTCAGAGCCCAATGTGGGGATCGAACTCACGAACAGAACTGTGAGATCATGACCTGAACCGAAATCAAGAGTCGGCTCCTTTACTGACTGAGCCATCCAGGCGCCCCCAAAGTCTAAATTTTTGTATTGAGAACAACACACAAAGTCTTGTTAAATGACTAATACCACCTTAAAATTTGTTTGCAGAATGACTAGACTTCTCAATGATGAGTAAATATTTTGATTAATGTCACATCATATTTAAGTCTCTTGAATGCTTCATTTTAACTGTCTCTGAGGAAGGATTGTTTGCCACTAGCTGATTTGCCATTATGAAGCCCCTTTTAAAGTTTCTATTCAGGCACTCATCTTTTAGAAAAATATTTGAAAAGTACATTGTTGATGATGGTAGTGCTCTAAGAAAAATATAACTGAGGTTTATAATTTAGTATATTGGAAAAATGGCATTGGGAGAGAAATCTTTCCCAGTTTTACCAGAAAAAAAAAATTAGCAAGAACATTAATGTGCTGCTTAGTCCAAAACGATATGAATTTTAAAAGATACAGTTTTAAAGTATTTTTTTGTGTAGTGGAACTCTGCTTTTAAATTTGTAAGGACTTCCTTTTTTATTTTTTTCAACTTTTATTTTTTTTAAAGTTCACTTATCATATTTTGAGAGAGACAGCAAGTTGGGGAGGGGCACAGAGAGAGGGAGAAAGAGAGAATCCCAAGCAGGTTCTGTGCTAGCAGCACAGAGCCTGATGTGGGACTCAAACTCACGAACCATGAGCTCATGACCTGAGCTGAAACCAAGATGCTTAACCGACTGAGCCACCCAGGTGCCCCAGCCTTCCCTTTTTAAAAGGCAGAAATTATTGAAAAAGAATTACCTTTTGTTGTCCAACTGTTGTTGTTATTTTTTTTTTATAGCCTCATTTTGTACTTTGTAATCCACTCAGAGAAAATTCCCTAGAGTATCAACATCTGTTCTCATGATGTATTATCTTGACATACAGAAAATTTCAACTCATTTTCCTGACCTTCTCTGTTAATTTGTGAAGATTATAATTATAGATGCTGGTTCCACTGTTAGTTTTTGGATTAGAGGACAGAAGGATTAAAACAGAAGGATTTGAAGAGAAGAGACCTGTTAGCCATGCTGGGCATGTGCCCTCCAGGAGTTAGGAGCATCTCAGTGGGGCACAGTGGATCTGCCTGTATTTATATGCCTCGTACCGCCTCTCTTCGCAGCTGAACTATCAGCAGAAGGTAGGCATCATGTACTGCAGAGCTGGACAGAGCACCGAAGAAGAGATATACAACAATGAGTCAGCCGGCCCGGCCTTTGAGGAATTCCTTCAGCTGTTGGGAGAACGCGTTCGGCTCAAAGGATTTGAGAAGTACCGTGCACAGCTTGACACCAAAAGTAAGAAACACTTACACTCTCCTGCTAGGCTTATTTCCGTCCTGCTGTGTTGATGTTCATCTGCTAAATTGCCCATAAAACAATATTGCCATTTACTGCAGAACACCGCCGGGGATGGGGGAGAGGAAGCCAGAGAAGGAGGACGCGGCCCCCAAACATTTGACGACGGTAATCAAAGTAGCTAGGATCGGACTGTTAAAAAGAAACGGTGTTCTCAGAAGCGTGGATGGAGCGATAGGGCAGGGGTGCAACTCACGCGGGATTGCTCCTGGATAGGGTCGTGTAAATGTCACTATAGTTAGGTGAATGTTAGAGCGACTAAAAGTTCCAGAATCTTGTAGCCATCTGGTCATAAGCCCTGGAATTTTTTACTTTCGTTGATTTATCTTGTAATCCCCATGCTTATGGATGCAGTCAATCTTCATGATAAGGGTTTTCTTATTCATTTTTGTCTTCTATTAAGATTGAGGTTTTTTTGTTTGCCTCTTTTCTATTTTTATTGTTCGTACTCTAATTGAATCCCTAAGGAAATAGGCCTCTTAGCTTTGGTATTAGTTTGGCTCCTGAAATATGTTGATTAAGAGCACAATACTGGAACAGTCTTTTTAGCTATGGCTCATGAACACACAAGGTTGTGCGCTCCCATTCCCCACGCCGTTAATAAAATAGTTACGTTCTCCAACATCTGTTTAGGTTACAGTGTGTTGATGTCTGCTGTGTGTCTGTGAGGAGGCAATTTTAAATTTTATCTCAGAATCCATCCATGGACACCTATGACCTGTTTTTCTTTGAGAGGGTCTTTGGATTAGCACATCTGTATGGCAGTCTATAGTAATCTCCGATTTTCTGTACAGGAAATTAAATAAGGAGTTGAGTCATGAAAACAGAAAAGCATTCATAAACTCCACTGCAGGGAAGAATTTCCTGTTGCCATGGTTTTGCTGTTGCCAACTTGGAAACGACATGCAGGAGAGACTATTAAAGCCCATAAATAGCCTAGACTCTTAAATATTATTTTAGCGTTCCATACTCTACTTGCAATTGCGTAAAACGTTAAATCTTAATATGTCCTGAACTCTTCTTTCCCAGATTTTCTGACATTTGCCCTATACGCTTCATTCATGTTGTCCTAGTTTGCAGTGTTCTATAAATTACCACCACCACGAAGAGCTATATGAAAGCTTCTGGGAAGAGTGTACTAAGCACCCTGCTTCTATGCATGAATGGCCAGATTGGAAATTGATTAAGACTGTGTATTATTTGTGTGTTCACACATTCCCAGCCGCCTCTTGATGATGAAAGGCAACATGAGAAAAGTATAGCAAGACCATACTTAAGCAGTGTGGCATCAAGTAAGACACTGAAATAAACAAAATAAGCACCGTACGCATATTTTGCCTCAAATCCCAATAGCTGCACAGGCTAGAGGGGGATAAGCCTGGGTTAGCTGACCTCCTCTAGCAGCATACTTGTTCTGTAATATTCAGCAGGGAAGGGTTCCTTTAAGACCCCTAGTAACCTTTCAGGGCATAGCTGATGAGCAGAGGAATGAGCAGACAGTTTCTTTTTCTGTCCTTTCAGAGTGTCAGATTTCTTCCAGGGAACAAAAAGTCGGAAAGTATTTCTACTGTAAAGCTCTAAAAGAGGCAGTTTGCATGTTTGTCTCTCTTACTTCAAGCCAGTAGTGTCAAAACCAGCCTCTGCACGTCCCACAGCTTCTCATTGGCCATGGCACCCCCAAAGATAAGATTTTGCTCTGTGTGCTAGAAGATAATCTCACCACATTTTGTCTAACCTTACTTTGTGTCAGGAAACTCTCTTTCAGTATAATCATTAAAAACAGAAAATGCTGGGGCACCTGGATGGCTCAGTCCGGTGTCTCACTTTTGATTTCAGCTCAGGTCACGACTTCATGGTTCATGAGTTTGAGCCCTGTATCGGGCTCCGCACTGAGTGTGGAGCCTGCTTGGGACCCATTCTTTCTCTCTCCTCCGCCCCCCCCCCCCCCCCGCCATTTCTCTGTCTCTCCCATGCTTGTGCTCTCTCTCTCTCTCTCTAGCTCTCTCTCTCTCTAAATAAACGAAAAAAAAAATCTTCAAAATAAATAAATAAATAATAAGTAAGAGAAAATGTTTTCCAGGACAAGTGTTCTATAGCATCACTTCTTGTACATATGACAGTGTAGGTGTGATTGGATCTGTGGGTTCATAGTTTCCATCAAATAAAAGTAGTAATTGCCAATCTTCATTTTTTTTCTGTTGCCATCTTCTGAATTTCCAATTACACATACATTAGATCACTCACTAGTGTACCTCAGGTTAATAAAGCTGTTTTAATTTTTTTAACCTTTTTTTTCCTGTGCTTCCATTTGGATAATTCCTATTAGTATATCTTCCAAGTTCACTGTGCTTTTCTTCTACAGTGTCTTAATCTGCTGTTAATCCAGTCCAGTGAAATTTTCATTTGAGATATTTGTCATCTTCAGAAGCCAGAATTGCATTTGGTCCTCTTCTCAGTTATCTAGTTTATCTTCATTAGGTTCATGTTGTCCTTTAAATCCTTGAATATGTTTATTTTATTTTATTTTTTTAGTGTTTATTTTGAGAGAGAGAGAGAGAAAATGCGTGAATAGGGGAGGGCTAGAGGGAGAGAGGATCCCAAGCAGCCTCCCGGCTCTGCACCCCAGCACGGATGCAGGGTTCAATCCTACGACCACGAGATCATGACCTGAGCCCAACTCAAGAGTTGGGACACTTAACCGACTGAGCCACCCAGGTGCCCCTCCTTGATGTATTTATGATCGCTGTGTTCAAGTCTCTGCATGCTAATTCTGTTGTCCTTGTCATTTGAAGCCTCCATTTAACAAATCTTCTCTTGCTTTTGAGTTACATTTTAACGCTGCATGTGTCTGGTTACTTTTGATTGGAGAGTATATATTCTGAATGTTTTCTGGTTGAGTGTCTAGATTGTGTTGTCTTCTTCAAAGAGTGTTGAGTTTTGCTTTGGTGAGCAGTTAAGTTACTTACAAAACAGCTTGATCTTTATGAATCTTGTTCTTAAGCATACCCAGGGCAGTGTTTACTCTCTAATGTAGCTCTGCTACTAAGGCATGACTTTTCTTATGTCTGAGGACCTGCATATTCAATGAGGTCTCTTTACTGTGGCTGGTTAGAGCTTGAGTGCCTTCCAACCCTATGTCAGCCGTGAGAGTTGTTTGCCTTACGATTCTTCGGTGGTTTTTCTTTGCCTAATAGTTTTTCCCTCTTTCTCTTACTGAGTTATAATTGACATATAGCATTATGTTAGTTTCAGGTGTACAACATAATGATCCGATACTTGCATGTATTGTGAAATGACCACCACCACAAGTCTAATTAACATGTGTCACCATACAAGGTTACAAAAAATCTTTTTTCTTGTGATGAGAACATCTAAGATCTACTCCTAGCAACTTTCAGATATGCAATACAGTATTATTCACCGTGATCACCATGCTGTACACTACCCTAATAGTTTTTCTTTGCCTGGCTTGTGGAATCTTCCTCTGTGTGTGCAGCTTCATCGTGAGCCCAAGACTCAAGGAGACCCTTATGCGGATTTCTGAACTTCTTTCACTGCGTAGTTTCCTCCCCTTTGGTACGCTGCCCTGCGAATATCAACTACCTCAGGCTTCCTGAACTCCAGTATATTTTGGCTTTCCCTCTTCAAAGCCGTGCACTGTGCCGCTGTTCCAAAAGTTCCTCCAGGTAGAAAACCTGGTGGGATCAGAGGGCTCATCTTCTTTTATTCTTTTTTCTCTGGGATCACTATCCAATGCTGCCTATTGTAAAATGTCTGAAAAAAAGTTGTTTCAGATATTTCATCAGTTTTTCTAGTTTCTTACGATGGGAGGACAAGTCCTGTACCAAGTTACCTCTGGTGGAAGCCGAGGTCCCAGATATTCTGTGTGTTTGTCATTTCATTTACTCCTCAAAGTGTTTACTAGGTACTGGTTCTCCCCATTTTACAGAATTGGCTTCTTTAGATTAACGTGCCCAATGTTAGACATCAAGGAAGCACTAGTGAGGTGGAACAGATCCTAGTGCTGTGGTTAAGGAGGTGTTCAGAGAAAGCATAAATGTGGAATTAAATACAGTGAAGCCCAGGGCTCTCTGCCTTGTGCCTGTGACTCTTCCCCTTCTCTCCAGCTCTCGGGCTAAAATTACCCAAGCCAACTCATGAAACAGCTCTACTTGTCATGCATTACAATTATATTCGGATTTTAGTACTTTGGTAAAGGAGGGAAAGGCTCAGAAGAAATGGTTCTTCTCTTTGCCAGTGTTTCATACAAAGTCCATTTTCCTGTTTTCAGAAGTAAGGTCTTTTAGCAAATAAGCTACAAATGGGGCGGGGTGGAACAGTTCTACAAAGAAGAAATTTTCAGGAGTGGGTTTTTGTTCCCCTCCTTACTTTGTTTCCTTATTTGAATGATATAACCTCTAGATAATTACCATCCTCTCATTCTACAGCAAATGCAAAAATAAACTTCCCACCAAACAGTGTGTTATTTGAAAGCTAGAGACCACCTTCATTTATAACTGTGCATATGGATTATTATTTGGGAAATCATTTCCTGAATGAGGCTTGTTTGTCAAGTCAGAACAGAGGAGACTTTAGGAGCCCTTTGTAAGCATTCCTTCCAAGCCTTGCCTTCATTAATTTGCTGTAGTATTAGTGAATGCTTGTTGCTTCCCCCTTTTGTTAGCAGTGTTTTAAAAACCAAGGAAATAAATCCTCCTGTATTTGGAATATTTAAACTTCGATAGGGAAGGGGGTAAAACTAGCATTGTTTAAATGCTCTGCATATGCAAAGGGCATTTGGAGTCAGAGACACTGATGAATGAAGGAAAGGACTCTTTCTTCACCTCCTTCAACTTCAAACTACTTTAACGTAAGGTTTTTCCTCTGAGTGTTTCTGGGATGTGCTTGGCAAAGAAATGAAAATACATAAAAGTCCTTGTTTAAGGATACTACACTTTTTACCTCAACTGCACAAAATTCCAAATTCTAATCAACACATTTCCTGAGCATCTTTTATGGGCTAGCACCTCTACATACGTTAATTCACTTAATCCTTACAGCAACAAGAATATCAATGGGCAGAGAAGTGATGTGATTTGTTTGTGGTCATTTAGCAAAGATGCCACTGGCATTCAAATTCAGATCTTCTTACTTCCAAATTGGGAAAGTGAGGAGTTGGTAGAAAATACTAGTGGCTGATTCCTAAGTACCAACCCCACACCCATCTTGTCCTTCGTCATCTCTCAACGTGCTACTGATTTTGAGATGCCTTGAGTCCCAGCTATGTTCACATGCACCCTCACATATCCTGAAACTGATACCATATGAATGTACCTGCCATGGCCAAGGGTACTGCTATAAACTCTTCTTTATTCCACCCTCATTAAAGCAGAGTAACTCATCTGCCGGCTGTGTCTAAATGTACATTGAAAGAATATTAGTAAATATGATAGATGCCAGAGCAGGTAGAATTCTTGATTTCCCCAAATACTTCATTAGTGAGTGAGTGAAATAGTGCCACAAGGGCAGAAGTGTGTCTCATCTCGAATGATGCCAGTGTTCCAGATGTCCGTTCTTGGCCCTGACTCTGTTTCTGAGCATTGACTTCTGCATTCCCCAGACCCTGAGGCAAGGTTGCATAGACAGGACATCAGGGGTCTTAAAGGGTTGGTCCCCAGCAGCCAACTGACAATGATTATATTTCAAGTTAAATAAAAGGATAAAAATGAGATCTACAGGCTATCTGACTTCATCTTACATTTGATGTGTTCTCTAGTGGTGAGGACATTCAATAAACGGAACTTAAGCTTTCTTCCTTCTGTTGACTTTATTTAGTCTGCATGAGTTTAGTTAACAAGATTACTTTTCTCTTGTGTTCATAAATATTTAAAACTAGGAACTTTCCTGAAATCAAGTTGCATAGGCCCGTTTTCCTTCATCTAGCTTTTCTTAACTCTGGATACATCCGTTAGTGACTGCAAAATGGTTGTAAAAAAAATCCAATTACTTTTCCTTATCCAGATTCATATACATACACTTTATCAACCAAGTTTCAGTCTACAGAAAAGTAAAGGAGTTGAGCCCAAAAGAGAAGTCAGAGATGATTATGACACTGTCTCTGAAACTGCTCTACAAACGTATTAACCTATTCGTACCATTCATGGGGTTTTGGAGTGATGAGGGTCTGGAGCCGATGGCCAAGAAAGAATTCTTGAGACGTTTTTGGTGCAAAAAGGTGATTTTATTAAAGTGCAGGGACAGGACCCATGGGCAGAAAGAGCTGCACTGGAGTTGTGAAGAATGACTGGTGATATACTATGGAACTGGGGGAGGTAAAGGCAAAAAGGAGGCCTCCAGAAGGACTTCCATATACTAAAGACTGATAATATACCAGAGGCCTAGCTCTTGTCAAGCTAAGGTTGTTTTCCCTCTAGTAAGGCATCGGACATTACAACTGTAGGGGGTTCCTAGAGAAATGTTATACTCTGTATTTGTCTCAAGTATTTGTCAATGGGCTGCAGGTTATAAAGAAATTTAATTTTACCTGCCATTTCCTTCTTGCCTTTGTTCCCACATCACTGTGGAGGGGAAGGTGATGTTGGGGCTCCAGGAAACTGAGTCTATAGGTTTCTGGAGATTAGGCTATTGATAAGATTGCCTTTTTCTAGTAATTTACTAAGACATTTATAAACTGATGGAGACTTGTGTCCTACATGACTGTGGTCTCTTACTAGTTGACCATTTGTTTTCTTTCCTTTCCTTTGTTCTTGGGCAGCCCGGAGTGCCTGGGGAATGTCACATGTATCCCACCTGGGGGTCAGGGGAGGAGGGTGTGCTTAACTTGTGCTTTGTCCTCAGCTTGCCTTGTGCTCTCTCATCACAGTCTTCAAACAGAAATGCCTAATGTAGGATATTATCCCATATCTACACTTTTTGAAAGCAGCAGAGAAAAATATTATCGTTCCTTAATTATTCAGTGTCTTCTTATCATCTACACTGAATATTAGAAATTTTACTTTCCATGACTTAGCATAGAATGTTGACCTTATTAGTGGGTATATGCCACCCACTGGTCGTATGATTTGGAGGCAAATCCCATGATTATCAAGATGACCCGTAAGATGCCCGAATTTACTTTTAAAGCTCCATACAGATAAGAAGGAGCATTATCTTCTTTCCACCCCTCTTCTCAAGCATATTTCCCATTATAAATTTTTCAATATATATATTCTTTACCCAGAGCAAAATGGAATTTTGTCATTTTCATTTTTTCCTGATTGCCAAGCTGATTAAGTTTTTCATGGTTTCAGGGTTTCCGGGTCACTAAAAATATAATAATAGAAACATGGGATGCTTTATTCTTTGGGAAATATAGCAAACATTCGTTTTCCATTCTTTCTGGTCACATTTAACAGTTCTGTTACTTATATAGTATTTTCAGGAGTTTGAAATTCCTTATGGCTCGGAAAGGAAAATTTCATTGTTTTGACTCTTGTTTCATCTCTGAAGCTTTTGGAACTGTTCAAACTGTTTAAAATTATCAGCAAAACTTGAGGGTTTCCAAAGGTCCCCAGAAAAAGGCTGGTCAAGCAGCGTCTATTACATAAATGAGGCACGCAGAAAGGACAGCGAGAGCGGGCCAGAAATAGAAAAGCAAGGTTACCTTCAGTGTTGTCTTCCACATCAGCTTTCCTCTCTGGCAGTAATTCTTTTAGGATTAGACAGATATACAAAGCAAAATGTAACACATGAGTTCGGGATGACAGTCTCTTTTCTAGTTCATTAATTTTGCCCAAAATTGACTTGAAACACATGTAAGTACACGTCAAAGCTGACACATTCGCTTTAAGGTTTAAAATGTACTAATCGGTTCAGAAGTTATTTATAAGTAGAGCCCTTAAAAGTAGATATGTTCTTCGTACTTAAGGCGTGTCTTAGTCCAATTATTTATAGCAGTAATTTATAGTTTTTTGTGTTGGTGGCCATTAGCATTTAGAAGATACTTTTTTCTTGGGAAGCTATCTGTTGGTACATATTTTAGCAATTTTTTGAAAAATAGTCTGTGCTTTATTTCAGTTTTAGCTTGTTTTTTTAACCCTTTGCATTTTATGTCAGCTTCAAAGATTAAGTTCCTTCAAGAAGCTCGAGGTTGAAGCTCCAGGCTCTAGAACATGTTTACAAGCCTGTCTGCAAGCCACCATTGTGGTCTGTTTGTGGAGCAGTGCCTAAGGGCAGCAGAGCTCCTGCATCACAGTCACCCTGGGGGTGTTTATTAAAATAGATTCCTTTGCCCAGCCCTGTACCCACTGTGCAGTATTTCTGGGGGTGGTGCATGCAAATCTGCCTTTTAAACCAGCTCCCCAGATGCCAGTGTGCATGCTAAATTTTGAGAACTACTGCCTCTTGGTGTATACCAGAGGCTTTGTCTTGGCGGCTTCCCCGAAGTGCAGTAAAATGTTCTGGTCTTCAACGGTATGGCTGATGAGGCTCGAATTTACCCAGAATGAACAAACAAACGCACTAATGTCATTTAGCAGCCTGCAAGTCCAGGTCCTTTAAGACCAGAGACGCTCCCTTTCGGTTGGACAGCTAATAATTCTCTTCTCTGGTTTCTGGTTATTTCTGGGCAATTGATTTGTTGATGATTAAGGGAGTAGAGGTTGCTCTTACTTAAGGAAGATGAAAGCAGAACACAGTCTATAAAAACTTGTTGGACATTGCTTATAATACCTTTGTTATTCAGGTTACAGACCTATTAAGTTTTCATCTGTTTGTTAAGAATAAAACAACTCTCTTGCTTGAATCAGAAATATTGGAAAAGGCTTTCTTAACCTGACATCTGTGGAGAGTTCAGGGGTGTGTGAACTTGGACGGGAAATCATTTTACATTTGTTTTCACTGACCCCTAATTAAAATTTAGGACTTCCTTCAATTATGAACGTGGGCAACAAACCACAGTTGCGTAAGTTCTACCTATGATTGTATTGCAAGTTGAAAGCATAGATATTTCCATATTGTATTTTTTTTTGGAGATCCCTCAAACTACTGCTTATGCACATCACTACTTCAGAATTATAGTAGTCCTATTCGATCAATTGCTAAAACTTGTCATAGAAATCTAATGCTATTATAGTTTAAAATTATTTTTGATAACTATTTCTCAGTATAATTGATTTCTATTGAAATCAGATGTAGTTTGTTTCATGCATTTACAAATACTGTTCTGAGAAGGGACCCAGGCTTCCCTGGACCGCCAAAGAGAATCAGATGCAAAAAATGGGTAAGAACACTGATGCTAGTTCTTATCTAGCATCTTTTCATCCTAAACGATTTCCTTTGTTTTCTTTTTTTGGAGCTATTTTTCTTAAATGAACTATTTTTCCCATTCTTACAGTCATCTCATCATTATATCTATTTTTTTTTACTGTAGCTGACTCCACTGGAACCCATTCTCTGTATACAACATACAAAGACTATGAAATTATGTTCCATGTTTCCACCATGCTGCCATACACACCTAATAACAAGCAACAGGTAAGAGATCCCGGTGTTGTCTGTGTTTCCTACCCTTTTTCGTTTTCCCCAGAAGCCTAAGTGGCAAGTTTGTAAAATCTGAAACCAGAATTGAATGTTGCACCTGTCACCACAGCAGGAAGCTTTTGTACTTTGCGGAAATAACGAATAGCAAATGAGCTGAAAACAAATGAAGAGACCCAGATTCTAGGTTAACAGCCAGCTGGATGGCTTTGTGAATTAATCATTTGCTTTTCACCCACGGGGATTGAGGTTTTCATGGAATCCGAAGAGAACAAGTTAAAATCATGGTGATTAGGTGACCCTGCAGTGTTGCAGAGAACATGTATGAGTGGGTGAAGTTCCATCTCAAGAGGCCAGGGGACAAAGCAGGAAAGTACTGATGTGTCATTTCAGATTTCAAAGGAGGTTTGGTACACTGACTTGGAGAAAAATCAGAATAAATGTCCGTGGGATCTCAGAAAAAGGTTTTTTTCTTAATGTTTGTCAGGAGGACAGCAAAGAACATAAGAAAACCCTTGCATTTGCATACATCATACATGGTGTCTTTTAAAAAAAGTCTAAAAGCACAACGCCTATTACTAAAATGTGGTCGATGAGGTAGTAAATGAAGACACTAAGAAGTGACGCATTGTTACAGAGCAGCATGGAAACTGGCAGTATTGTTTTGGAAGGTATCTGGTAGTTGTTTTTTAAAAATATTGCAAAATAAATGATGCCAAACTGACATTTAAAAGAGTCAGAGAGCTAACAGCGTCTCCTTTCAAAAGCTGTTATAAACACAAGCGGTCCAGTATTCCCTCTGACCTTAAAATGGATATAGATTTTGTTATTGTCAGCTTTTGTGCTAACAGAACATAGGCCAGCTGCAGAATGAATCACACCGTCTTTCACAAAATTTAACCAAACACTGATCTGATCTAACACTTTGTCACTGCAGGTGTGATTAAATCGCAAATCCAGGTAATGAGATTTTGCTTTGCTATGATTACGAAAGTAATCAAAAACAGGCAGCAAAGCAATGAATCAGCTACAAATCTTAAAATAAACCTATTGAAGATAAATTCCATGATCTAGAACTTGTTGACAGTTTGTTTTATGCAAATTCCAAGTTCTACATTACTCTGATAGGAAAGCATCATGCTAAGAAAAATAACATGTTTCTTACTTTAACCAGTAAGTGGTCAAAAAACTTCAGGACATTCACAAGTAGTATTTAAAGGCTTATCCTACCTGAGTACACAGCAGAGAAAGGGAAGATGTATGGAAGGGTGAAAAATTTAGTTAAGATTCAATTAAATGAGTTGAAGTGTGTTGAGCAGCATGAGTTGGCATTAAAATGGACAGCTGTCTAAATTATTTAATTTGGGGGTCCAGTCAAGGTGAAAGTGTTATTAGGTCCTATTTCAGGATAAAAGAGTGATTGGTACTGCTGCATTTTAAGAAATTTTAATTCGCTAGCTAGAGAATTTATTTCTTCTTTGTAGGTCACTTTATGCTTGGGGAAAAAAACAAAAACAAAATATCTTTTAAAATCTTGTGGCAGGAATTTGTTTATAAATACTGTCTTTCATTATATAGAATGTGAGATGGATAGATGGATTTATTTCTATTTGGGTCCTTTATTAAGATATTAGTGTTACATATCAAGCAATATTTGGAATAAAGAATGACATTGCATCCAAAAGCAATGACATCATGTATGCAGCAATGACATAATACATAGACAAATTGTATGCCTGAGATTCTGAGTAGATTAATAATGTTTAATAATGGGTACATTCTGTGTAACCATCAGCACAGACCATCTTTATTTCTGTAACATCCAGTAATATATCATGTTTAGAAATGAAAGTAAATGGCCTCATTAGAGGATAATTTGGGATGCTTTGAAATTCCTAAGGTTAAAAGTACATTTCTGGAACATTCTAACTCCCAATTCTCAACCGTAATCTAAAAGGCTATTGTTTCTCCCAGCTAACAGCTAATACTAGATCATTGATTTTACTTGTATGTAATTTGTGTAAGTTAAAGTCACTGGGGAATTAAAAAAAAAAGTTTATGAATGTAAGCTTATGCCTAACAGATAGTTGATATAATGTTATATCTCATTATTTTCCTCCTTGTAAGAGCCTCTATATAATAAATACGAGAAATGCAAGTTTTGTTCAACTTTTTTTTCACACTGTTGACTTAAATATGTAATAAACCCCACTTGGAAAGTCACTGGCCTAGCATGAGTTGGGGTGCCTAAATTTGAAAGCCACCTTCCAAAACACTTTTTAATGTGAAACAGAAGGTGGTCTTAAGCAATTTAAAAAACTATTTAGACTTGAAATTTGACCTGCTTTGAAATTGTTACATTTATATTCTGGAACATTAGTAATTTCTGCACTCCCAGCTCGTGGCACAAAAAACATACTGGAAAACACCTTAGCCACATTTCTTTAAATGAAGTGAATTAAACCAGAACATAAATTGCAGTGTAATTACTTCAGCCATTCTCATCTCTAAAAAAATCTTCCCTGTGGCAAGTTTCTTTCTTCTGTGAAAATGGAACAAAACTGTTGTTATGGAAACTGAGAATTTGGAGATGCTGGAACTTGGCATAAGATGCCAGATATTGGTTAGCTCCTGAATGGGCTCTACGTTTTATGCAAATTTCAGAATATTCATTTCTGTAACCTTCCTCCGAGGGAGTAAGATGGGCTAAATTATTGACAGTAACTGTAGATTACCTACCTTAACGTGCCCTGATTAATGGTGAATGTTTTAAATACAGTTATGTAAGGGAATTGGGGAGGAAAAAAGCAGAGTGTTGTCATTTATGTCGTTTGCTTATTTTTTCTTTCAGCTCCTACGGAAGCGGCACATTGGAAATGATATTGTCACAATTGTTTTCCAAGAGCCTGGAGCACAGCCATTCAGCCCAAAAAACATCCGATCCCACTTCCAGCACGTTTTTGTCATCGTCAGGGTTCACAACCCCTGCACCGACAGTGTTTGTTACAGGTACCTACCTGCGCCCTGGTAGCAGCCTTGTGGGCGGGGCCAGGGGTCACGTGCGGGGGGGGGGGCCATCCTGCTCCGCTTGCTCAAGCAGCAGTGGGAAGTCTATTGCCATTTACTTCTGTCTTTAAACTATGTGTGCGGATGGCCGATTCACGCGATGATGTCACCCGATGGCGTTGACATTGCCCAGACACGCTGGTTAGACACCTGCTGTTTCCATTTGCACCTCCTCCTTAGGTGGTGTCCTTGGTCCATACCATCTGGTCACCAGCTAATTACTCATCTTGCTAATTATACTTTGCATTTGGTGTGGCAAGAGCAGAGAAGAATGATGTAATAAGTAGAGAAGTTTTGTTTTAATTACTATTGTCTAAAAAGCCCAGACCCTTGCTTTAAGACTGGTTTGATTCACTCTAACGTTTCCGACTACAGTCTTCAAAGTATTTGTATGCACTAGTAAGCACTTGGAATTGTTTCAGTGTCCCATGCGACCCAGTCTCGGGAGTGTCCGACTTCAGGCATCTATCTGCAAGAGGCCTTTGGGCGTTGACAAAGATAAGAACCTGAATTGCTGGGTCAGCATGGTCATAGTACCAAGAAGATGTGTCAGGCTATTCTAGCATTAACAAGATATTTCTAATAGGAATCTGTCCGTTTAAAGTAATGGAATTTTATCCTGTCTTTCCATCCTTAATTTGGAAGATTAGGCTTTGCTAATGCTGGATATTTGTTTTTAAATTAATAAAGCCACCTACCCAGAAAGTGGCCAGTACAGACTGACAGTTGGTTTGTTGTGAGAGCCACAGCTGTCTACTTTTGGGAGTCAGTGCAGGTTAATTACGGGAGGGGAGCAAGCAAGCTCAGGGAACAAAACAAGGAAAGGTTACTCCGGACTGCTGTAAACCACTACCTTCCTTGCACAGCCCGTAATAACTGTATATGTTGGGCTCTGGTGATAAGCCCAGCACTATTTCTAGGCACTTTACATGGGTTGCCTCATTTAATTTGTAAAACCCATGCATTAGGTACTGTTTTTGTCCCCCATTTTCAGGTGAGGAAGCTTAAGCAGTGGGGCTAGGTCCCTGGCCCGAGGTCAGCTGGTACCAGGCAGTTTAGATTGTAATGCACTAAGTCTGATTCTAGAGCCCAGCCCCTTCACTGCTCAGCCATGTTGCCTCGCTCACATGCCCTGTGAAGCACGGGTCTTTGCTGCCCTTGCTGCTGACCTACAAGCTGCTCCAGAACTCTGGGGCTAAGGGGGTGGGAACTCCAACAGAAGAGACCTAGATCTGCAGCCTCTTACCAAGAATCTGGTCCCTGGAAGCTGCTTTATTTCGAATAACATGGCTATTATTTAGAATAGAATGACAGACTTAAGTGCAGAACATTTGACTATACCTGGGAGGGATGGCTATTTGCACTTAGAAAATATCCCCAAGCAATTGAAACACGCTCTGTACTGGATTTATGCAAGGATTTCATGGAACTCTGATAGAAAGCTAACCCCTTTTGGAATGGTCACTATGACGTTTGGGAGTGAAAAGCTTCGCGGTTTGTTTTAGAGATTTCTTCTTTAAAAGCCATTGTCTACATAAAGTGCCGTCTAGTAGAAATGTAATGCAAGCCATGTATTAATTTTGTATTTTTTAATAGCCATACTTTATTTAAAGTAACAAGAAATGGGTAAAATTAATTTTAGCAGTATAGTTTTTGACCCAATAATACATTTTATTTACCTGGTATGTCCAAATAATTATTATTTCAATAGGTGATTTTTAAGTTTTAAAAATTACTGACCTATTTTACATATTTTTGGAGTAAGACTTTGGAATCTGGAGTGCATTTTAGACTTACAGCTCATCTCAATTAGGATGTTTGATTTTCATTGGAAATAATGTTTAGATTTCATAAAAGTTGCAACTGGAAAAGTTGACTCATATACTCAGATTGTTCCAGACATGCTTTTTAAAAGCTTTTGAATGACTGAATTGAGTGTCACTTTTTAAAGTATGTAAAATATGGCCAGGGTAAGTCTAAATAGACTGATAATGAGGAAAGGTCTCTCAACCTTCTTCAACACTTTGCTAGGGAAGGAAGTGATGTCTGTCTGATGCTTTTTTATTAAAAATTTTTAATGTTTATTTATTTTGGGGGGGTGCAGGGGCAGAGAGAGGGGGAGACACAGAATCCAAAGCAGACTCCAGGCTCTGAGCTGTCCACACAGAGGCTTGAACCCACAAACCATGAGATCATTACCTGAGCCAAAGTCGGATACTCAACCAACTGAGCCACCCAGGCACCCCTGTCTTGTTCTTTTAAAACTCCCCACCCCAGCCTTGAAAACCATGCTTTTTGCTATCTCTCTTATTTTTAATCTGCTGCCTGGCGAGCCCATCTTCTTAGCCCCACCATGCAATGTGATGCTGGACCCTTTGTGGGAAGACAGTGGACACCCCAGCTCATGGCACATGAGCTGGCCTGGGATTTCCTAGTTGCCAAGCATGTTTGAAGACCCAGTGCCCTGCTTAGAAACTGTGAACTTGGGCCTTTTGCAAATCCAAGAGCACGTACCAACTTGCAGTATCACTAAAAGGAATCACAAGAAATGAAAGTAGAGATCTTTTCCTGTTATTAATTTGAGGTATATTGATTGTTCTCAGTCCATCTCAAAGTGAGGTCGGCATGTTTCCCGAAGTGTGTGGGGATGTCAGGAGATGCTTCAGGTCCCAGAGCAGATAGGGCAACTCTCTTGTAGTTAATGCTTGGGGGAAAGAGTGTGAAGGGTTTATGTTCTCTGAAAATAAATGTATCATGAAGCAGAATAGGTCTTCCAAAGAATTTCTGTACCTGTGAGTTTTTCTCATACCCCAGCCACTCCCCAGAATACTAAGGATATGAAGTTATGGGCCTCTTTCATTTATTTACTGTACTTTGGTTGAAAAGTTTATAGAGCTGCATTGATTTCTACTAAATTAGATTTAAATCTAATTTAACTCTACAGTGATACAGTTAGAGGGATTCAAATACTTTTTATCATTGAAAATCTCTTGTTCTGAGCTTTTTCCCCAGGGAACACTCACATTTACTTATTGACATCTCCTTGGTACGTGTGCTGAGGAAAGCACAAAAGGGGTTTTCTCAAAGGAGCTTCTTGCTGTGATCAGGTGGAGAAGTGCGGGGTCCATACAGGCTGAAGTTATAAGGAACGTTGAACTGACAAAATGGGGTTTGGCATATGTTTTAGAGCATAGATGGAGGAAATTCAGTGGGGGAGAAAAAGAAATAATTCTAGGAGTGGTCAGTGGTGTAGACAGAAGTGTAGACAGAGGAAAGGGTGGGGGGTGGCAGGTGCCGGAAGAAGGTGCTGCCATAGATGGGGTTACGAGGCAGTGGAGCCCTTTGGAATGCGAGGCCATCCGGTAGCACGGTATAAAGAGAGCTTTAGGAGAATTCACCCGATGTCACCATGCAAATTAGTTTGTATACAAAAGGACGACTTTGGAACTTGTTCATTTATTTTCACCAGCTCTTTGCAGCTCTTATCATGTGTATGCTAGGCCCTGGGATATAATAGGGGAACAACGAGAGAAAAATCCTATGGTGGATGTGGAAATGAGGTCCTGAAATAATGGATGTTCTATCTCTCTAGGGATTGGAAAGTCTATAATTTATAATTTATTTATAATAGGAAAAACTGACTATTTCTAACTAATTCCAGAGACCAGTTAACCTTGAACGGTAGACATAGCCAAGAGCTCAGAAATTAATCACTAAGTCTGTACTAAAGCTTATGCTCATACCTGATAAGAGAGCCCCCGGTCTCTTGTTTTATTTGTATCATTACACTGAGCTTAATTATCTGGTCCTGGTTGATAGAGCAGATTAGAAGCAACAAATCAAAAAGATGAAGAACTGTTCAGTGGCAAGGATGTGCTGAGACATCACTAAGTGATTCCTGAGATGTAGAAAAACTCTTCACCTCAAAGTTGAAGAGTAAGCACAGCAGTCTGGAGTCATTTGGTTTGGAAACAAAGGACCGAATATACTTAGCTCACCCCTGAGGGCCTCACTTTGTTAAAACACAGTGTAAAAATTTTTCCCAGCATTTTTTAGTAACTCATGAATTAAGAGACCCAGGCACTGATCTTCAGAGGTTGCAGATGTCACGAAAAGAGACAAATGTGTGTCTCATAATGGAAGGATACAACCGCACCTATGAATTAGTCTTGTTCCCTCCCCCACCATTGAACCTAAATCTGATCAAACCTCTGGAGGAGCCAGTTTACATGTTCTTCATGTAAACATGCCTGTATTCAGCAAAACTCAGACTCCAGGCAACGCTGTGTGACAAACAGCCCTGTTTCCTCAACATGTAAATGCAAGAAATAAAAGAGAGAATGAGAGAAGTGGAGGGGAATTAACAGAATAAAAAAGAAGAAGAAGAAGACAAATTGCAGTGTTGTGTGGGCCTTATTCAGACCCATGTTAGATAAAAAGATTTTTAAAGTTTTAGGACATCTTAAGCAACTGAACATTGGAACATTGACTCACTATTTGATGACGTTAAAGAATTATTAGTTTTAAAACCAGTGTAGTAGTAAGTGGTTTTAATGACCTGAGCCTTGAAAACAAGTGTTAAGTTGTGGTCAGTACGTTTAGAAAGGTAGAAATGTAGGTTTCTCCTCTCAAAGATTTCCATATTCAGAGGTTAAAATATAATAAATGCTGAAAGGCAGCAGTATGATATAGTGCAAAAAAGCACTTGGAATCAGATCAGATTGTCAAACCTCTCAGATCTTAAATTTCCCTTTCTGTGCAGCGGAAGGTTGCTTGACATCTACTTGAAATCCCATAAGTAAAGTATCTAGTGTAGGCAGGGAGTGTGGTGTGTGCATATTAAATGTGCACGCCCTTCTTTTCTTGAATAAAAATAAGTAAATATGCAAGCTTCAGCTAGGAGGAAAAAAAATCAAAGTGGGTCAAGTGGTGGAAGTTTTTTCAGAAGGTCCGTCTCAAGCCACAGTCAGCATCCCTATTGTCCAGTGTAGCTGACCTTTTTGAGACAAAAACCTGAATATGTCAGTCTTGGTGTTTAAAACCATTTGGGGAGAAGTGCAGAATGCCTCTTCCTACACACCCCTGCCCCTCCTTCACCTGACGAATTCTTGCGTTTCTTTCCGTGGCAGGGCTCCCCTGCCCTCCCAGGATTATTAGGTAAATGCCTTTCTTACGTGGTTTCAGTAGCACCCCACACCTCCCACGAGAGCTCTCAAACCACTGGATGTAGCCGCACTAGACTTTGAACTGCTGGAAGGCTGAGCCTGTGTGACCTCTCGTCCTTGATCCTCAACGTGCGCACAGTGCCTGACACATAGTAGGTGCCCCATGAGTGCGGGGGAATGGATCCTATTAGAAGTCGAGAGCCCCCCAGGGAGTGAATGACAGGCACACGTTTGTTCTGCCGCTGGTCATTCCTGTCCTTTGCCTGGGCCTGCTTTCTCAGAATGCTCCCCAAACTGGCAGTCTGATCCAGGCTCCAAGAAGGGGAAACCTCCCTCTACCGTTTTGACATTGAGTCCTCTTCCTTCTAAATTTGGGGTTGGAATTGTTTATTGGAATTTCCACGGTGCTTCAGAAATTCAGGCATTGTTGTCTTCTCACTTTTTTTCCATTGAGACTTCTGTTCAGACTTCTCTGGAACATTCCTATGTATCATCTTGAAATTGGCTTTGGGTGTCAAGATCTGCTACTTTATCCAGGGTCTTTGATGCCAGCAAATGCTGTGAAGCCCAGCCCAGTGGTGGTCTCTTCCACAGCGTGACTCTTGTGGACGGATGGTCCCTTTTGCAAGGGCCTCAAGAGTGCAAGGTTTAAAAATGTTCCTTTAGGGGGAATAGTATGGTCTTGTCATAGAGCACGCTGCTGGCCATCCAGAAGTTCGAATTCCAATCCTGGCTCTCTGTGAGAGGCTCTGGGCACATCACTTTACTTCTCACAGCCTGTTTCCTGGAGAGGTGAAGAATTCATAGCAGCGGCTCAAGGAGAGGTTCAAGGATAGGCCAAACATCAGTAAAACTCAGGACACCTTCCTGGTCCTTCGGTCATGCTCCCAGGGTTTGAGGGACAGAGCATGTTTCTGTGTTAAAACGGACGCAGATACTCCTCAGCAGAATGCAGGTTCAAGATGAATTTTAAGATGAAACTCAAGATTTTATTGACAGTTCAAGGAACACTGAATTCTCTGTGTTCTCTTCCAGTGCTACCTTTCCCTAATTGCTTCAGCCTCTGAACTTCTGGCTGCTGGGTAACCCTCCTGAGTAGAACATCCTAGTCCTCAATACTGCTGATCACATAAGGCATGGTTGTGATTGTAAAGAATGTATTATTTCTGAGGAGACAGAGTATTGCCTATGAGGCTAATGAGTGTCCAAGCAGAAGCCCTTTGGAATCTGCTTTTAAAAATAGCAAGAACCATTTATAATTAATACATCTTAAGCATCTATATATAGCAAACTGAAGTTCTAGAGAGGCTTCTTAGAGGCAAAAATACTTTCGGCTGAGCTTAAAGCAGGCCTTATTATCAGGAGTTCAGAATCTGTGGCATCTAAATTAATGAGCTTTTAACCTTGTAGAAAACCTTGAAGTTAGATGAACCCAAAATGAAACCCTTTGTTTGAAAAAAGCATCCCAGGGTATCATCTTCCTTATCTTCCATAAGTGTTCTGTTTCTAATGATGCAAAGCTGATTTTAGCTCCTATATCATTTACCTCCCTACCATGATGATTCATCGATAATTATATGTTGAAGATTCAGTTCTTTCCCTCATAGTTCATTCTAGAGGCTTCTAATTATCACTGGGTTTTCAGTATATGTTTGTCTAAAGTTCTAACAGTTAATAAGTAGATCTGTAAAAAACCTTAAGTAAGTTTAAGGGGCAAATGGATAGATGGTGCTCATATTGGTGCCCCCTGATAAGCATTTTCCTCTCCTTATTTAAGAGAAAACCACAGCTGCTTCTTGAGAAAGAGTGACAATTTGAAGTGAAATTAGCAAGAGAAGAAATTGCCGATTTAAAAATGAGTATTTCTGGATCTTTACAGGATTCCTCTTAGAAAAGCTAGCATATCTGGATTTTAGCATCTTTCGCTTGACTTTTGAAAAAATGATCAAATTAAAATTATACAGCTGTCAGCATTGAAGCCAGACAGTTCACAATAGATGAGAAAAATTGCCTTTCTAAGACTGGTCTAATTAGGCTACAATGCATATGGAGGTTCTGCGGATTCCCTTCTCCAGTTAGAAAAGGGAGTGTTGCTTGCCAGCTTTCTTTGTCATGAAGTGAACTAAATAGTCCTTTAAAATAATAAATAAATAAATAAATAAATAAATAAATAAATAAATTTATAAATAAATAAATAAATTTATGAAAACCAACAAATGGCATTTCCATTCCATGGCATCTTCAGACAAAATAGGTACCTTCTGTCCTGAGGTTCCTGATTTTTATTTATTTCTCCTGTTGTCACAAGAAATAATCATTTTTTGAAACACAAAGCTAAATATGTTAAAGTAAACCCTTCTTAAAACAAAACAAAAATAGTAATGGAACCAGAGTTCTTCAATTTACTTTGAAAGATGTACACTCTCTGATTATGACTTTTCCATTTTGGAAATGCAGAAAAAGCATTTTGTATTGCTGCCCTAATAGTTGGTACAATTGCATATGGGCTCACTTTTAAATAATTAGGTAATTTGAAAAGAGAGATGTTTGCTCTGTTAGAATCATCATTTCCAGCCCTCTCAGACTTTGCTAAGGTCCTAGAATGAGATCCATGAGAACACAGTAGAAAACACAAAACCTTTCTGTTTCCATTTAACTTCTGTTGTTACTGTTTTAGGAAAAACATGATTTTTTTTCTTTTGAAATTAAAAATAATAGGTTATTACAGATGCTCATATGGTCCTTATCTTAGGCCCAATTTTAGCAGTATTATGCAGAAGAAGTGATTGGGGCAGGATTTCTCAAATTGATCTTGCCTAAAGGAAGAGGAAAAGCAAAATAGTTTCCTCACAAATAAATTATCAGAATCAAATACCAAATGTAGAGAAAGTGGACCAAAGAATAGCTCAGCTTAAAATACAATTTTAAGAAAAAAGTTCTTTAATGTTTATTTTTGAGAGAGAGACAGAGACAGACATAGACAGACAATGCAAGCAGGGGGGAGGGGCAGACAGAGAGGGAGACACAGAATATGAAGCAGGCTCAAGGCTCTGAGCCGTCAGCACAGAGTCCGATGTGGGGCTCGAACCTGAGAGCCGTAAGATCTTGACCTGAGCCAAAGTTGGACACGTAATGGACTGAGCCACCCAGGTGCCCCCAAAATACAATTTTAAAACATGGTTGCTATTACTGTAAAAATCGTAATCATTTTAATACATACTGAAATTTCAATTTTCATTTTAAAATTATGCTTTTTGGTCTGGTTGCATAGGTCAACAAGTAATGTTTGTTGAATTATTTTTCAATTTAATCCATTTTTTGTAATGTCCTGCATCTTTGGATATTTTTCATTATAAGCTGTTCACATATATAGGCATCACGTCTAAAATGGAGACCACATTTGTGTTCTTACAAAATCTATGCCTGTTGTGAAAGGTTACGCTGATTATAATAACCCCTGCTTGGAAATGATCAGTAGGTATTTAAAGGTAGAATATTACAATGAACTTTTTCTTCATGGAGTTATGTTTGGTTTACTATCTGTTAGTGAAATACTTTTTTACTGTAAGCCTTTTGGGGTTTTTTGGCCAACAGAAAAGTTTATGTTCTCTAAATCCTAAATCCTAAATGTGGTTGAATGGAAAGGTGTGTGCCTGTTAAATAGAAGTATGTACTGTTTCTTGTTGGACAGTGACAGTTTCCTCCTGAAGGATGTCTTTGTCTTTGAGAAAGTGTATTTTATTCTTGTGCCGCGAGGCTCAGGAGACTGACGCTCCTCTCTCACCTTTGCTTTATCTCTTAGTGTGGCTGTCACCAGGTCCAGAGACGTGCCTTCCTTTGGACCTCCCATCCCCAAAGGGGTCACTTTCCCTAAGTCAAATGTGTTCAGGGACTTCCTTTTGGCCAAAGTGATTAACGCAGAAAACGCTGCTCATAAATCAGAGAAGTTTCGGGCCATGGCAACTCGGACCCGCCAGGAATACCTGAAAGATCTGGCAGAAAAGAATGTCACCAACACCCCAATTGACCCATCTGGCAAGTTCCCATTCATCTCTCTGGCCTCCAAGAAGAAGGAGAAGTCTAAGCCATATCCGGGAGCTGAACTCAGTAGCATGGGGGCCATTGTGTGGGCCGTCCGGGCCAAAGACTACAACACAGCTATGGAAATAGACTGTCTGTTGGGGGTCTCCAACGAATTCATCGTCCTCATCGAGCAGGAAACAAAGAGTGTGGTTTTCAACTGTTCCTGCAGAGATGTGATAGGGTGGACCTCGACTGACACCAGCCTCAAAATCTTCTACGAGCGAGGAGAATGTGTTTCGGTGGAGAGTTTAATTAATAACGAGGATATCAAGGAGATTGTAAAGAGGTTGCAGGTGAGTGTTTTCCTTCCATTGACCTACATTCAATGTCCCTCTCATAAAGCTTTCAATACAGACCAGAACCTAGTTGCCCTAGTGGGTGCTATTTTCTTATCTCCTCTGAAAATTCCCTGGTGATCTGAAGCAACCCAGAGTTTATGTCACACTTGGTTTCCCTCCTTTTTCAGAAGGAAAAGTAGAACCAGTGGGAGAAGACACATTTGCTGTGCGTTTGTGTTGGAAACCATTTGCGTGTGACCTGGTCCCACTGCCCTGGTGGCTGGCGACGTAGCCCAGCCAGTCTGCTTTAGCCGTCGAGAAGAATTGTTCGATTGAGTGTCTGTGCTGCCGTGAATTTCTTAAGGGCGAAGCGAGTGGCAGAATACAGTCTCTCTTGGCTGCCAGCTCCCCGTAGGTCTCTGTGAGAGGGTTTCCTTGTAAGTTCAGTGAAGTCATTGAGTGCTTTGGATGCAACAAGTATGTTCTTTCTGGCCTAATGAATGGAGGTTAGTGAAGGGGAAATAACCACACTGCTCCTCAGCCGGCAGCGGCGTATTCAGAATCACCCTGCTTGCAGTGTTTTCCAAGTTCCCTGTCCACCACTTAACCCCCTACGGCGCTAAACCATTATACCTTTTGTTTCCTTGTCCAGTTTGTGTCAAAAGGTTGTGAATCGGTGGAGATGACTCTGCGAAGGAACGGGCTAGGCCAGCTTGGCTTCCATGTCAACTACGAGGGCATCGTGGCTGACGTGGAGCCCTATGGCTACGCCTGGCAGGCAGGGCTCAGGCAGGGCAGCCGGCTGGTGGAGATCTGCAAGGTGGCGGTGGCCACCCTGAGCCACGAGCAGATGATTGATCTCCTGAGAACATCTGTCACGGTGAAGGTTGTCATCATCCCCCCGCATGACGACTGCACCCCACGGAGGTAGGTCTGCGTTGGCCGCTGTGAACCTGGGAATCCAAGGCCGGGTTTGTGCACCACGTAGAACATCATCTCCTACCGGGTGGGGGAGGAGGCTGCCGCGAAGCGTGCCGGGTTACATGCGGCGCTCAAAGTTCCGTCCGTGGAAAGTCTGACTCGGGACATAGCTCCCTTTCAGCATGTGTCAGCAGCAGCTGGGCAGAGTGACTAACTTGGACCATTCCCAGGATTTACATCTGTGGATTTAGAAAGTTGCCATTACAGATAGAGAAGTCTGGTAATACCCGTCTTAAACATCTTCACCAGTAGCTGAGAAGCATTGAGCACTTATTATTAGAAGACCCTGAGCAACACAGACCATCAGGCTTTTTTGCTTTATGTTCCATGACACTCTCATTCTTCTTTCTGTCCAAACTTCGGAATGCCATTTTGACCCCTGCTGTCTCAGCCTGGAACCCTGGACGTGACTTAGCAGGTGTTTGCTCAACTGCATCTGTGTCGGGAATCGGCTTCAAACGAGCTGGTGCTGCTCGTGATGCTTTGACAGTTTGGTTCCCGGCCTTTCACAGAGGGAAGCCCAGGAGCTCCCCGCCCCTCCCAGTTCCTGCCCAGCCAGCAGCATTCGTGAAAATTTAATTTCTCGGTCTCTAGGGAGGTTTCTTGATGGAACAAATTTAATCAACTGTTTCTTTTCTCCTTTGGGCATGTCCATGTTATTTTCACTAGTTTTTTCAATCTGTTAATTTGCTTTCAGCCCATTATTTTCTAAGAGTTTCTCTTAAGCTTTGGCAATTAATTCTTAGGCCTTCTAAAGCCAAGACAATATCCTTAACCTTCCCCCCCACAAAACGTGACCTGTCCTACACCTGGGCTCTCAAAGATTCATGAACAAGAGATGGCAGAATATGTAAACAGTTATTATGGGTTGTGTCTTTTAAGAAGTAAGCAGCAATGACAACCTGAATGTACCTCCGTTCTTCAAATCAAGTGTTGCAGACCAGACCGCACTCAGGGTAGTATTTCTGAATCCTGCTTACTGCCTAGATGGCCCAGAGCCTAAGTGCCTGTGTCAGAATACGGTGAGCTGTCTTTGTCTAATACCTTTAAGAAATGCTCCCTTTTGGATGACTGGATTTCTCTGGAAACCAAAATATCCAGAACTTTGTATTTTAGCTCTTTGGGGGAAGGGGGGTTATTCTGAAACACGTGCCCTGCCTTAGTTAACCCGGTCTTCTCTGGGTTTCTCAAGCACATCATCATCACTGTTAAGCATTTTGCTGAACTGGGATTCAGGAATGACTCTGGAGGTGGACGGAAGTGCTTGCTAGGTCCTTACAGGGCTCTCCAGCTGCTCTGTACTTCTCCTCTGGTCGCTCTGTCTTCTGTCCCTTGGTCTCTCCTTCACATTGTCTACTTGATTGCTTCTGAACAGGCAGCTACAAACTGGAGACGATAACCAAGCTTTGTAACTTGTCAACCTTAATTACCTGTAGTATAGTTAAAGACGCTGGTCTGAGGACTAATGTTCTCAGAATGAGTCTGTAAATGGTGTGGCGTCATCTTTCTGTTCAGAGGCCTTTCCCCTGGCTTCTGGGCTCCCCAGTTGGGGGGGGGGGCGGGCAGGGAAATAGGTGTACGTGAGTGTATGTGATGAATTGGGTGGAATGGGCAACATTGCTGACTTTGAATTGTGGCTGGTGGTTACTGAAAGGTTGGGTCAGAAGGCCTGGCCCTAGAGAGATAGGCCTGTGGTAGGAGATGGTTTATCTACAGCAGTATACTAAGCTAGATAGGTCTTCTGTGGTGTGTTGCTAAAAACAACTAAAAAATGTGTTGACAATTTAATTTGCCAGATCCTAGAAAAAACACTTTTACATGGATTAGTGCATTTAATCCCTGTAACTACTTTATGAGGTCATAGTATTAATATCATTCCTATTTAAAGGAAACCAAGACTCAGAGAGGTTAGTAACTTTCCAAGCTCATCTGGCAAGTTTAAGTTTCACTTCAGAATCCAAGCTCTTAACTACTACTCTGTATGCTTGGGGCACAGATCTGGTTTTTACACACCAGTATCAGGAGGGATCTGCTGGTACATTCGCTTTCTGTTGAGGACAGGAACCTTGATTTGTAGCATTTGCTGATTCCCATGGTGTAAATTCTGCCTCTGGTTGATTTCAAGCTACCAGCACGAACCCACTGAAGGCAGAGTGGGGGCGGATGCTCACAGTCTGCTCTCGCAAGCCAGGACAGACGGGCTCCGCACACCCCTGAATGAATGAGCCGTGTTTGTCTTAATCTTCAGCTCTGCTGCTGAGTCACTCATTGCCACTCTCCTAGCCAGTGGAGCGGGCATCACTTGACAGAGAGGTGCTAGGAACGTACCCCCTGAGGGTGTGGGATGGGGATGCTGGGATGAGAGATCAGCGCACCCCCCAACCCCCACCGCAGAACCCCTTCCCTGGGAAGCATGCTCTGTGCCTTTCACTACAGTTTCCATCCGGAAACCCACAGTCACACCTTCTGGGCAGGTGTGAAATGGCGCCATTCATGCCTTTGGAGGACCGGAAGCCCACTCTCCCCTTCCCTCCTTTAGAAGCAACTTCAAAGGAACAGTTGAAGCATTAGCACCTTGCTGTAATTTTCAACAAAGTAAGATAATGCTCTTCTGTCATTTTTCTCTTCTCCTCCACACTTCACACTCCCACTGCTGTTTTCCTAGCAACTAATTACTCTGTTCCTTGACTAGTCACTGTCTCCTTTGTCGGCTGTTACTGCAGCTCCAGCGTGAGGCGGAACAAACAGGGCTCCCCCAGGCACCCTGTGCCCCGCTGCCCCTCAGCTGCCTGCTTCTCGCGTCCCCAGGATGCTCAGGGGTCATAGGCGATCACCCGTGTGTATTCACATGGGAGAGTCCTTAGCTGTGAAAGGCAGGTCTTTTTGTTTTAATGAAAAAGACAATTTAACAGCAAAGTGGAGCTCCAATAATAAAAGTAAAATAGGGCTCTTTTCCTTCTTCTTAGGATATAGGCAGATCCTCTATGAATTGCTTTCAAACTAAAGGGTTTTTTTAAGAGAAGAAAGGACAGGGGGAGTAAAGCAAAACTCCTGAGCTCCTACTATGTATTGCTCATTAAAAAAAAAAAAAAAAAAGTCTTCATATCCATTAAAACAATGAGGAGGAGGTGGTCAGGCAGGACCAGCTAGCAGGATAGCCTGCTGCAGGCAGCTGGGAAAAGAGGTTTGGTGGTTACCTGCAGACTCCACCAGAAAGCTTCCCAGGGCGTGAGCCATCAGACATGGCCGGGGAGGGGGGGGGGGGCCTGGCCCTCACCCCCAGCCATCCTGACTCGGGAGTGCTGGAGCCAGGACCCGAACCTGACCAGCATTAATCTGTTGGTGTCTGTGACCTCTGAATCCTCAGCGGTCATCATCTTGGCAGGATGAAAAACACCCCATTAACAGTTTCACCCAAATTTAATCGTGATGTTCCGAGTGGTGTTGCGGGGGAGTGGTGGACCTTTATTCTGTTGAAGCCTGCTAGCCTACAGCTTTTGAAGAAAGCAATCAAGGACCATTCAGGAGGAAGAGCTAAAAACAAACAAGTTACATAAAAGGACCAAATTACCTTTTAAATAGAATGGATCACAAAGTTTTGTCTCAATTTTAAAACACAAGTGTTTCAAAATGCATAAGCTTACTGCTTTGGAGCCAGAAAGGCTGTGAGAGTTCGTCTGGTTCAGATCTCCCATTTTTCAGGCAAAGAGCTTGGGTGCAAAGAGGTTAAGTATTTTTCCCAAACAAAAATCACAAGGCTTATTAGGGACCTAGCTGTCCTCAAGACATCTGACTGCTGATTCAAGAGTCCAGTGTTGTGATGCACTGTTGGGTGTGCTGTACGATGGTTTTTCCACCTGTGTTTTTAGTGTTGGAAAAGGCCAGAGTGATGGGTAATCAGAAACTAAGGGAGAAAGAAAGAATAAAGAGGCTGAAAAAGTAGGGAGAAGGAGTGGCTTTTCAACCACCAGGGTTTCAGCGTCTCGCCATGTGTCTCTTAGCCCCGAAATACTGACATTGCACTTCCTGTGGCCCATAGCTCTTGAAAGGTTTGTCACAGACTGTGCCCTGAGTGAAATGCAGTAGTCACTTGAAGTGAAGAAGTTTGGGGCCTGGGAGTAGATGTAGCCTTCAGTTAGTGATTAAAATAAGGCTGACCCCCGTGCGGGTTAATCCTTGAGTTCAAATCCTGGCTCTGCCACTTCCTGGCTGTGTAGCCTTGGGCAGATGACTCTCTCCAGGCCTCTGTTTTGTCAGCTCCTAAACAGGGACAGTGGTGGTACCTACTGTTGTAGTGCAGCCAGATGAGTCCCTGGCCCCTGATCAGTGTTAGTTACTGCTCAACACCAACCTTTACCTGAATGACATAATAAAAATCCCCTGGTGAATTTTTACGTGGGTCACGAAAAGCTGGCCTTTATCTTTGGTCTTCAGTGTACTGCCCGCTTCTTGATTCTGTGTATCATTCTTATATTTGCAGAGATAAGTAAGTGATGGGAAGCTAGCGGGTGGTCTGATCACCTTGGAAGGTGATTAGACATGGTGAGTTGGTCGAGGTTTAGCACTGTGAATCCGTCGTCTTTCGTTTCTGCGAATGAGTCTTCTCTCCCTCCTTAGGCTTTATCCTACTGCATTCTGTTATCGACTGTGCAGAAGGTTTCTAGCTATATGTTAGTAGGAGTGGTAGAAACCAAGTAGACTACAGAGAAGATAAAATCTTTGGAGTCTTCTCACTGGTTTTAGTGTTAAATGTCATGTAGCTTAAGAGACCATTTCAAAGAGTTTTTGAACTAGAAGGAAGTTAGCGATGACCAGTTCCAAACCTTTTGTTTCCCAAAGAAGCTGAGGCCCAAAAGATGAAAGCAACTTGTCCATTTCATAGTACATTATTATCGTTTCTATTATCCCTATCTATCATTATCAGCCATGATGCAATATGGACTTGAGAAGCAGCCTGTACCTGTAAAGGTACATAGGAAGTGCCATGAAATTTAAAAACTCAGCAAGAGAATCTCTTAGCGGGTAGGGTATAGAGAAGGGAAAACATGGCCTACAGGAAAATTTTGGAAACGCTAGTGCCCAGGACACACGGTGGTAATGTTCTGTGCATGTGCTGGTGGTTGGCACCAACAGAAGGGTATTTTATATATATAGTAGAGTGATATGATCCATGGAGTTTTCAAGTTAAACAGACCACTGCTGGGGTGAAGCAAAAGCTAGTCCTGATTTTGAGGTGGAGGGAAATTTTCCCATGGGTTATTGCCTATTTTTATTAATATCCCTTTTGCAAGTTGCAGGATTCTTGCATTATATTTATAGACCGGAGCACGAGATATAATATGCCATATTTAGTCAGAAATGGAAGATTTCAAACCATACTACAGTAATACCTCTATTAAGAATCAGAAAAGTATTGCAGCTTTTTTGTCAGATCAGAATCAAAGCTAGAAATTATGTCAAAGCCTGAGGTGACATTCCCTCCTATCAGAGAAAAGGTTTATTACATAAGAAGTCATTAACTGCTAAAAGTCATGTCAAATGTGCCGTAAAGCAGTGTTTTGCGAACTGCGGGTTGTAACTCTTAAGTAGATCACGAAATCCATTTGGGAGGCTGCGTTCAGTGTGTTTCTTTAATGAAGTGGATTAACACAGAATACAGCAGAATGGAAGGGTGTGTGTGTGGTGGTGGGGGGGGGGTCGTGCTGCATCACAGCGTAAAATGCATTTGTTACTGGGCTCATGGTCCAAAAAGTTTGAAAGCCACTGTCAAAGCTTCTAAGGGGTCCAGCGGAACCTTGGGTGGAGGGTCAGATTAAGGTTGACTTAAGAGTTTTGGGGAGTCGGGAGGACTGGTAAGAGAACTGTAAGAAAAGCTGCTGATTGGAGATGCGGACTGAGACTGAGCAGGCAGGGAGCCCAGCAGATGCACGCACCTCAGAAGCAGCCCTTCCTGGGCGCTTGGGTGGCTGAGTCGGTTAAACATCCGACTTCATCTCAGGTCGTGATGTCACAGTTCATGGGTTTGAATCCCACATTGGGCTCTGTGCTGACAGCTTGGAGCCTGGAGCCTGCTTCTAATTCTGTGTCTCCCTCTCTCTCTGCCCCTCCCCTGCTTATGCTCTGTCTCTGTCTCTCTCTCTCTCTCTCTCTCTCTCGAAAATAAACATTAAAAAAAAAAAAAAAAGGAAGAGGCAGCCCTTCTCAAAAGTTGTGTCTCTCGTGGGGACGTGGGAGAAGGGAGCATTGTGGGGTACATGTTAGAAACCCAGAAATTATGCCTGAGACATGCAGACAAGGTCCTAAGAGAGCAGCACCTTCCACTGGCTTATGCACCCACCATACAACCCCATTTCCCAAGTCAAGACCTAACCTTCAGACCCGTGTGATGCAGTCAGGAGCCACGCATCTCCTGTGGCCAAGGGACCCTTGTAACGTGGCTAGTCCAAAGTGAGAAGTGCTGAACATGTAAAATACACACTAGATTTAGATGGATGTACGTGTCATTGTTAATTTCTTAATATTTGTTGATTACATGTTCAAATGATAGCATCTTAGATACATTGGATTAAATAAAAATACAGTATTAAACTCATTTCACCTGTTCCCTTTTACTTTTCTCACGTGGCTACCGGCTCGCATTATGTCTCTAGTGGGCAGAACTGCTCGGACTCTCCTCTTTCTCTAAAATGTTTCGTAATCACTCTTAACCCTTCCTTTCCCAGGCTCCCCACTTGCTTCTCAATCTCTGAAATTCCTTTAAGCAGAAAAGTCATTTTTTTCACTTAGTAGTGAAATTCAAATGCGCAGTTTGAGTTAATGCTTCAGTGGGCATAGGTTTTTTTCAGTTAATTTGTCTGTCAATCAAATTAATAATGGACTGAACCTTCCTTGGCTGTTTGGGTAAAAGAAATGGAAAGTGGGTTCCACATTTCCTAAGGTTTGGGGGTTGGGATGGTAGCACAAAAAAGGGGCTAAAGCAGTAGAAGACGTTTTTGCCTGACATTAATTTCACTCGGGCTGCTATCTGGGGACAGTGCTGCTATGGGACGTTTCTGGCTTTTGGGTTGCTGGGCAGGGAGTCCGATTTCAGATTATGCTTTGTTCCCTGGTGATTTTTTCCCCCTCCTTCTGAGCTAAACTTGGCTCTCAATTTGGGTTTCAAAATGTAACCCCACTTACTAGGATCCCAACAAATCCAATACCTTTTTGGGTCCCCAGTTCAGGACACTCGATAAAGGGTGCACAAAGCTGCTTGTTTCCTCTGAGGCCCAGTCATGCCCGCCTGGCTGCATTTCCTGCTCAGGCCGTGGTCCTGACTCTGCCCTTAACCTGCCCCCTCCACTCACCCCGGTGCCTGTGGGTCTCGCTGTTTTTTTAAGACTCCCTCTCTCAGACTCAATAGTTGAGATGCAGCAGAGGAAAATACACTCGTGTGGTACTTCCTGGGGTTCTGGTTTTTGAAAGGACGGTAATTATAGGGCCCGATGATTAAAAGACAGTTTGAAACAAAGAATGAAGTGTTTGATCCCTTTTAACTGTTAATGAGAATCAGTGTGGTTCCACCCACAAAAAGAAGCAATATTAATTTTTCTTCTTTCTGTGTCCCTAATAGGAGTTGCTCTGAAACGTACCGCATGCCAGTGATGGAATACAAAATGAACGAAGGGGTTTCATACGAATTCAAGTTTCCCTTCCGAAATAATAACAAATGGCAGAGGAATGCCAACAAGGGGCCTCACTCAGCTCAAGTCCCCTCCCAGGTGCAGAGCCCCATGACCTCGAGGCTGAATGCTGGCAAAGGAGACGGGAAGATGGCTCCTCCAGAAAGAGCCGCCAACATCCCTCGAAGCATCTCCAGTGACGGGCGCCCCCTGGAGAGGCGGTGAGTGCACCTTCAAAGGTTTGCTCCGAGTCTGCCCCAGACTTAAGGAGCACCAGACCCACAGACACTAGCTTTAGGTGTTTCCATGGTTTACTAGAAATCAGGAATTGAAACAGATGCATGCCCCGGTGGCTTTCAAAGCATGGGAGCATTCCAAAGCCGTGAGAGTGAAAGGGGATACGTTCCAGCAGAGCATTCAGCTCTGAGTCATGGTATTTGTGCTTTGCCCTTTCATCTCCATGTGATAGCAACAGAAACCATCACTGCACGCTTAATGGCTATGATGGGCTAGAACTTGGCAGACACGTTGAGGTGACATTGACCATATTGTCATCTTTGATAGTCTTTGTCTCTTGGGGAGAAGTGATAGGATAGTAGCAAAAGAATGCAGATGTTTGGTTGGGTGTCTGTGTCACTTTGTTAACGAAGATTGTAAAAATTTTAGTAGTACTTGGGTGACTCAGTCGGTTAAGCGCCTGACTTTTGATATTGGCTCCAGTCATGATCTCATGGTTTGTGATACCAAACCCCCACAGGGTTCCGTGCTGACAGCGTAGAGCCTGCTTGAGATTCTCTCTCTCCCTCTCTCAAAATAAATAAACATTAAAAAAAAAAAGATTGTAAACATTCTAAATAATAGCACTGTGCATTACCTATGCTAATGAAGGAGACCGTTTTAATTCAGTAAGCTGTTAGTCGCCCGCTAGAAGAAGCCAACTTTTTTCTGTTCCCTGCCCTCTCCTCAACACTTCTGCTTGTCTTGATCATATCTCCGAATATTTTTGTGACCCCCACACTGGAGAGGGATCAGAAATCCCCAGAGTTGGGGAGAACTGTCTGTTCTAGGAGCTGTGTGGGGCAGAAGGAAGGTGGGAGCCAAAACGTGAGTCTGGCTCAGCTAAGCAGTGGAAACAGGTCCAGCAGGTACAGAGTGCCAAGGAAAATGGGCCCCAGCTATGCTTTCGTAGTCATAGATTGTTTCACGTTGGGAGCAGAAAACCTGGAGGGTTTTTGTGTTTGCTTGTTTTTGAAAATTTTTTTAATGTTTATTTATTTTTGAGAGAGTCAGAGATTGAGCATGAGCAGGGGAGGGACAGAGAGACAGGGAGACACAGAATCCGAAGCGGGCTCCAGGCTCCGAGCTGTCAGCACAGAGCCTGATACAGGGTTCGAACCTGCAAACTGTGAGATCACGACCTGAGACGAAGTCAGACGCTTAACCAACTGAGCCACCCAGGCGCCCCAGAAAGCTGGAGGTCGTTTATCTTAAGTCTAACTTTTGATCTATTGCATAAAACATTGTCACTTAACTAGTTCAGAAATACTAGGATACCATGTAAAACTAATTCAGTAAAAACCACCACTACCACCGCCACCAACAAAACTAGCTGTCTTTTCTAAAATTGCTCACTTAATCTTGGAGAGTGATTTGTAGAGCTTTACTCTTTATCTCAATAAATGATTGAGCATGTGGACTCTTACTTTCATTTTTGAGGAGTAAAAACATCCAAGAGATCTCTGAATAAACTCTTTGTTCTACACATTCCAAACTTGGCTCTCCCCAAGGTGTGTGTGAACTAGAATGCATGGTTTGGCCCACGTTTTGAAAGATGAGCCTTAGGAAATCATTGTTTAGAGAAGGGCCCTTTCTTCCCCTCTTAATGCTATTTTCTTTCTCTTTCAGGACAATCATCAGACTTTTACAAGTTAAATTGTTTTGTGTTAATTTTTTTATACAGTATTCCATATAAGAAAAGAACAGGATGTATTTTGATTCCATGTTGAATTTAATTTCTGCAACAAAAACTAAAGCTTGTTGCTGAACATCCTGACCTCAAAAGTGGAAATATTTTTTGTAGCTAATTATCATCTTATGATGCAGGCAGATTTTAGTGCTAGAGAATCCGTCAACTGCGTTATTCCCCAGATGGAGCTCTTCTCAGTTCGAGAGGTTATTTCTGCAGGTCCCTGTGTCTGCCGTTCATCTTAACCAGCACCCAGTCCCCAGGGGAAGGGGAGTCTGAGTGCTCTCCCCGTAAAACCATTGGAGTGGCCCTGGCACCCTCCAGGCTTCACAGATGAAAGTGGCAGGAGCAAAGGCCACCAGTGGTTTTCGGGGAGATGTAACCTCTCAAGCTTCTGAGTGTCGGGTATTCTTGAGGACACAGGACTGATATTTCAGATCTTACGATGGAGAGCTTAGGTGACCTGTAAAATCTCAGCTCTACAAATGCAGGATATTCAGGTCACTTGGCTCATCTTCATTTTGAAATATGTGGTGGTTGGGTATTCTTCCTTTGTGAAAACTTACAGAGTTGGGTTTCCTATCCCATCATTGCTCATTTTTAGTAATGCAGTATTTCTTTTTTTAAGTTTCCACTTGGAGTCACAGAGAAGATCCTATTTGAGGAACTTTGTTTTGCTATTGTTTCAGAGATACTTAGATATAGAATAGACTCATGACATTCATCAGGGATACTTCCTGAGTCCTCCATGAATCCCCAGATTCATAAATTTACCTGGGAGTATCATTTTCTCCATGAAGTGTAGTAAAACATAACTGAAAAGCCTCCCCTTCATGGTGTTACTGAGAACAGAGCACCTTACTGAGATTGGGAAGTGAGGCCCTTGGCTGCTGGGCTCTCCTCGTGCACTCGACCTTCCCCCTCATACCAGTCCTGCCCTGTGGGACATTCACATTTGTACCTGGGCAATCTGTAGGAGAAAGGGACTCCTTTCAGATGTATCACAAATGGTCAAATTAAATGCCAGGGTCCACCATATCTTGAATCTTGCCTTACCGATAACAGCATGAGCTGAATACTGAGACCAAAGTGTTGCCTTTACATAATTTTCCTTCCATTTATTTTCCTTCCCCAGGTTAGGTTGTATTTAACTGTAGAGAAACCAGCTGTATTAAGCTGAAGCCAGCAGCTCTCCCAAGTCTGCCCTGCCCACGTCTGCTATACAAATCTGCCCGCTCCGTTCACCGCGGCTGGTTCCAGCATGGTTCATTTCAGATGAAAACACAAATTGACTGCTTGTAGAAGTATAGTTTTTCTTGTATTTTTATGCAAGATCCCGGACTTAAAGGTCATTGGGAAGATTTCATTTTTTTTTTTGTAAATACTTGTGGAACAGATTTTCCTTTTTCCTTTAATACCAAGGGCATGATTTTTATACCATACCAAAATGTGTTGGTGTTTGAGGTTTCTAACAAGAATTATTTCACTCAATTGTGTTCTCTATACATTGTTGAGAGAAACCAATGCAGTAAAAACAGATGACTCGTTTGCCATCTAAATAGACTAAAGTCTAATTCTCTTTGGCTTAAATATATGAGCTTTATGCTCTCCAGATGGCCTTTTGAAATAGAATCTGATAGTATTTGTGTGAATAGTATTTCTTAACAGGAACAATATTTATTCAACAAAAATAGGTAAGATGGGGGCACCTGGGTGGCACAGTCACTTGAGCGTCTGACTCTTAGTTTTGGCTCAGGTCATGATCTCATGGTTTGTGAGTTCAAGTTCTGTATCAGGCTCTGCACTGATAGTGCAGAGCCTGCTTGGGATTCTCTCATTCCCTCTTCCTCTTCCCAGCTTGCACACGTGTGTGCGCTCTCTCTCTCTCGCTCTCTCTATTTCTCTCTTTCAAAATAAATACATTAAAAAAAAGTAAGTAATATGATGGAATCACTGTTTTGGCCTCAAATTTACCTGGAGTGCAAGGGTAGAATTAAAACCAAAATTTCTGCTGTAGCACATTGAACTGGAGACTTTACTGTGTTTAAACATAATGTGGGATCGGTAATAAAGCCCCAAACTGTGTTTATATGCGCTGAAAATCTTATCTATTTCAGGGGCTTTGCCTAAACAACAGGCATCTTAGCATAAAGAATTTTCCTTTGTCTTTGTGTTTTTAGAGGAAGCATCGCCAGCCTTTATGCAAATATTTGGTGTTGGATCTGAGCCACTTGGGCACTTTTAAGTGTTACCTGGATGCCACCGTTCCCTGCTTCCCCGTTGCTCTCAGCTCTAAGCAGCTGGATGGAGAGCCATTTCTGCGCTCAGAGAGGTTCCGAACCAGCACCTCACAGGAAGCCCAAGTCCTGTGCCCCATCAGTCTGCGTTTTGAAGGAAGTGCTCTCTAAATGCAGTTCCCATGCCAATCTTCACTGTCATTTTCTGCTTTGAGACAGAGCACGTACCCATGTAATCCCTCCTCTTCCTCTAGTAAGGCAGTCAGCTGTGGTTAGAAGTTTCTAATGTGAACTTGCACACCACAGGTGCTGTCCACCTGAATCATAGTTGTTTGGTTTGACTTGAGGACCCTTAAATCCTAGAACTTTTTAGCTTCTCTGAGGTCACTCAGGCTATAGCCCCTGCCCTCCCTGTTTCTTGAGCTAAAGCCCCTAGTTTATCTGACACCATCCTCTGCTCTGTCCTTCAGACTCCTTTTCCCCATCTTCCAAAACCTTAACTCCTGGTTTTTGGGTTTTTTTTTGGCAGCTCTTTGCACCTGTCTCATCGCCCCCCCCCCCCCCCAATTGTGTGTCCTCCACGGCTCCTTCCTCATTTTTCTTTTAATCCCATGCTGTGCAGTGTCTCAGAGTAGCTTGTTTGTCTGAGCAACGTCAGCCATCCTGCACGTGGGCAGTTCCTTAATGGTGTCTGTTGATCTCCTTTGTACTTGTCACATTCATTTGCCTGACTACCTACTGAACGTCTGCCCTTGGATGTCACATTAGTGGCTCATATTTACAAGCACAATTGGGCTCCCACTCGCCCATCACCTCCTCTTTCTGGTGTGTCCCCCACCTCAGTGAACGGCCGTACCAGGTACCCGAGTACACAGGGCAGAACTAGCATTTGCGATGTAGCTGGTCCTGCAAGCAATCCGTTTTTATTTTCTGTTCTTTAGTGCCACTCTTAGATATAAAACTGGCTCTTCTCAAGAGGCATCCATGATGTGTGCCGGGCTGTGAACTTCTAACATCTTGCCAGCAGCTGTGACGTGATGAGCCGTTTATCTCAGTGTGATGAATTGCCGTATTTTCCTAACCGGGCAGGGGAGTTATTCCTCGTTGTAAATTGACCTTGTCACTGGAGGTTCATCGGAACAGGATCTCCAGGATCCAATCCTAACAGCTGACATGAAGTGTTTGGTCAGAAAGCCAGGGGTAGCTCTGGTTCACAGAGAACACAGTAGGAAGAGATAAAAAGACAGAGGTACATACAGTGACTTGAATTTGAATATAGTTTGTTCAAACTCTAGCCTGGATAAAGCACCCAAATTACATTACCTTGAGTCATTTAGAGAAAAAAAAAACATTTTTTTTTTTTTTGACATAATTTTGGAAGAATCCTGGTTGATACAGATTGCTGAAGACAGGTTTCAACTTGGTCCTGTTCCCTGGGTGAACAGCATTTTAACTGCTAAGTTGTGGTAAAATGCTGTGCTTAATTACGGACTCAAGTATCTAATTTGTCAGTCATTGCTGCTATTTGAAACCCTCTCTCTTGTTTTTACCATCATTCCACTGTTTGCACTTGGCTTACAGAGAGCCTTGTCTCCTTGGACACATTAGGAGTGCTGTCACTTAGGGGTACAAAGCAGGACATAATTCAACCTATACAGAACTACTCAGGAAAAAGTTTTGTCATCAGCTGTTTGGATACTGAATGCTTAATCCATAACTTGATAAATTATAATCGGTCACAATCTGAAGAGATCAATTGAATGAGAATCTGTTAATGTTAACACTGTGCGTGTGGCCCTGTGAGTTGATTTATGGGAAGGATGTGGTGGGGTGCAAAAGTTATTTTATTGGAAATCCGGATCTTGAGGGTGAATCTCTTCTCCCTTTTGTCTTGGTGTGAGAATGCTTCTGGAAAAATGAAGAACTGACTCTGATCTTGGACCATCTCTTCCTAAATGTCCATTCCATTCAACTCCTTGTTTTCATCGCAGTGAAATGCATTGCATGTAAATGAAAAGCTGGTGTTCCGTGGAGTCCTGCAGACTATGGAGGCATTGTCTGTCAGGCTGGTGATCGTGACTTTTTCAATTGCTGCATTTTTGTCATACAATCAAAAAGCCCTGGTGTTTTGTTTCTGCAGAGGGAAGTGAGAGGGAGCTCCAGAGGACACTTAATATCAGTTACTTTAAAAACATTTAGTTATTTCTTAGCTAAAATTGACAAAAATGTAGGGAAAAGAATCTACCGAAATTAACACTAAAAGGTTTAGACATTTCCTTTCTCACAGTGACCAGAACATTCTTGAAAATTCTTACATTCCACAGAATTGAAAAAAAAAATCTCACAGCAGTTGAAAGATGCGTTCCTGTTCGTCCTCTAAACCTATTTGGGCATTAACATCCAGATGCTGGGGTTGGGGAGGGGTGTGGCATGGGCGGGGGTGCTCTTTAAGACTAGGAGGAAGTAGAAAGATCTCAGCTTATCTCAAAAGAGAGGAAAAGCCTTGTGATCTTGCTTAACTAAGTCTTCACTGGCCCCAACCCTTAAAATAAAGTGGGTGGTGAGGGGGTGGAGATTCAAGAAGTCAGCCTGCTAGCTTCCTCTGTGAGCCAGTTTGGGGGGGTACCCCTTTTCAAAGCACAGGACGGCACACAGCCCACCTTGAGTAACGACCAGCCGCAGGCGCTCCCTGGCAGAAGGGCACTGCCCGTGCCAGGCAGGCGGGACCTCTTACTCCCCAAGTGAGGTCTGTTCTCAAATAGTATTTGTGTGGTAGTATCAGTTGCAGAGTATTTGAAAAGAATAGTAAGAGATCAGTATAAGAGCTAATTCTGAAAATTGTTTTGCCCGCCATACGTACATCTAGAGTCGTAAAAACATTTGGATGGCTTGCCGTCAGTTTCTGGTTGTGTGTGCTGTGTGTGTGAACAGACAGAAAACAAAGCCACTATTGAGTTACATAAATGCAAAGAAGGATGGGAGTGAATGCTGGCCTCCTGGAAATGCTGTTTTTTCACTTTGGGGTAACTCCAGTAACCAAGTAGAATTTTCTGAGACGTTTGCCAAATAAAGGAGCTAAGGTTGAGAACTAGCCTGAGATTATTTTAAAGTAATGTTCGTTTTAGAGAGCAGAGTCAGAAAAACAGGCTCTAAATGCAATTGTAAGCTACATCTTGACTTCTCCTGTGGAATCAGTGGTTACTTCCTCACAGAAACAGAAACATTTTAACATTCACCATGCAGTCAGTTCAGTGGCATTACTTGTTTACCCCGAAGAGAGAGTTCGCATCGGCCCCCAGATGTTAACACTGGCCCTGACCACGTGTATGTTAACGTTAGCATGCACATGGTACTTGGTTTTCATCTTTCTGTAACACCTCCTCCCCCTCACGGTGGGAAAATCAAAGCACCTGCAAGTGAAACTGTAGTTGAAGTTTCTCCGTAGTCCGAGCCTATAGAAGCCAAACTGTTAAGATAGAGAGAGGAGTGTGGTGTCTTGTTACATTTGGATCCACGCTGCTCCTTAATCCGTACCTCTTCCGATTGTTTCAGAATAAACAGGGAGAAATTTGGGAGATGTCTTCATGGAAGAGAAATGAGATGTGGATTTTATGGTACCTAAGGAAGGGTCTTGATCTCTCTTTTATCAAAACACATTACCGAGAAGTAGGGATGAGCTGGTGTCCCAAGACCCCACTGGTCCCTGACCCCGCCGTGGCTGCCCCACACACATAGCCCTCTCCTGAGCCTGTATCCTCATGAGAGCACCGCTGTGTGGCTGGTATTTCTCTGAGTCTGTGTGGCGATAACAGGAGGAGCATGGGAGCTCTGCCTCTTTTCCTAGCTTCTCATCCCGTTCCTCCAAGGGCCTTACCTGAGCATTCTCGGTGTCCTTTTGTGCACCATTTGGTACTACCTAGAGGAGCCATTACCAGCGAGTTCTCTTGCCATTACCTGTCAGACTGATGATATGCTCAGGGGTATCTGGTTATAATTCCAGCATCCCTTTTTCTCACATTGAAGGAGAGTATTAATTTTGAATCTGTTTCCATTGCTCTTAGTATAGTATCCACTAATTTTGGCACTTTATTATTAGCAGCCAACTGTTTTTCAACTGATACAGACCCACCATTAGTGGAACCCCTGGCGTAGGCAGCTGACGTCACTATTGGCCCTTCTTCTTCTTCTTCCTTCTTCTTCTTTGCAATGTCTATTTATTTTGAAAGAGAGAGACTGAGCAGGAGATGGGCAGAGAGAGAGGGAGAGAAAGAATCCCAAGCAGGCTCTGCACTGACAGTGTGGGGCTCAAACCCACAGACCGTGGGATCACGACCTGCGCCGAAATCAAGAGTCAGACGCTTAACCGGCTGAGCCACCCAGGTGCCCCACTGTGGGCCCTTAATCTGAACCCACCCGCACTGCTGATGTTCTCCTTCATTCCACAAACATGTATTAAGCAGTCAGAGCTGTAAAGATAAGGAAGTCTCAGTCCTGCCCCTTAAGAAGCAAATCTAGTTGTGGAGATAGACACACATAAAACTGTGCTAAAGGTTGTGCTATGTAATGGTGCAAAGAACAGACCATGTGGGACTCAAGGAGGTTCTAATTAATCTGTGAATTCAGGGATATGATGTTGGAATGAAGCCTCAGAGAAAAAGGACATTATGTAAGAAAGGGGAAAGAGAGGCAGAGAGGGCAAGATGAGTAAAGGTATGCATTTGGTAGCTGAGTTTGAGAATAGGGGCACACTGAATGTGTCTAGAATGTAGGGTGCAGGGAGACAGGAAGAGGGCATGGAGAGGGGAAGGGACTTGAACAAGACGGTCCAAGGCCTGGAAGAGGGGGCCAGACATTCGGTGGTCTATTCTGTAGGCAAAGGGAAGCTATGGAGAAGCATGTGGGATGGCTTCAGATGGGGTGAGCAGAGCCTAGACTTTGAAGACCAGTTAGGGCCCAGGTGTGCTGATCCAGGCTAGAGATGAGGGAGTTTGGAGGACAATCAGCAGGTTGAAGACCAGTTAACTTCTTAGTCTGTGTGTTGTCCAGACCAGCACCCAGGGTGCCTGACACACAGCTTCTACTCATCAAAAGTTGAACTTAATTAGAGGAGTTGACATGGAAGATGAGGAAAGGGACGGGGGAGATGGTTTCAAGGTGTTCAGCCTGAGATAACAAATACAGGAGGAGCAGGTTTCGAGGGCTGGGCGGGGGAATGGAAAAACCTGTTAGGTTTGATGAGGTTTAATTTGAGCTGCTATCGAGGCTGTTCAGTGGAGATGTCTAGGAGACAGCTGGAGATTCTGGGTTTGTGGCAGAGCGGAGAGATCTGGATTCTCAAGTCAGACCCGCCTCTTGGGTATAGAAGGATTTGAGAGTTATAATTTCAGCATCTGTCCTCATCCTTTCTCTGTGAGAAAAGCTTCTCGTTGGGATTCTGTTAACCCCTCTGTCAACTTCCCGAACCTGAAACCCTATTCTGCCCTGCTCCAGAAGGCACACAGGTTCGCTGTTGGAAAATTCTGGGTTTCAGTGGATCGGGTTCCATCGCCAGGCTTCAGAACTTTAGTTTGGGGAAAAAGATGGCTTTTGATGTGAAAGCATTGACCGTGCAGACCCATTGCAAGCTGTCCTGGTAAGAAAAGAAAACCCGGCCTGCTCTGGGGGACGCGAGTCTTTTAACACTGAGCGGTGGATTTACAACCAAGAGGCTTGGCTTACCGAACGAGTGACTTCGATTCCTCTCACTCCGCTCTTGCACAGAAGTGACCTGCCCTGCCACAGGAGTCGAGGGATTTGTGCCAGCGTTCCCTCTGAACCAAAACATCAGTAGGAAGATGTAGGTTACCCCCAGTCACAGGTGCCAGCTTCACTTACTGATGTCCCCGGGGTTGCCCTATTATCTGCTGGAACAGAGGAGGCAAAGGACAAAGTCTGTGTCTGTCCTGATGACAGAGCTCTGGTTTCTGTCCCCAGAGCCAGTCAGCAGGGTGACCATCTGCAGAGCACACACCTCTGCTGGGACATCGCAGAAGTTCAACAACTGACGTTCTAGGCATTTTTGTTGTTGTTGTTGGAGGTTTTTATATGGTGATGCTCAGCCACATTTACAAATACCAAATAGCAAAATCTGAATATTCATTCCAGACTTGGAGTAACAACACCCCAAGACAAAGACGCGGAGAACGCACCGGTCTCAGTGTGGTCCTTGACTCTGGGAGAACCAGTGTGAAAAATTGGAATTAATTGCTATGTTAATGTCACTGGGGCTCAGTTATCCTCTGCACTGCCATTCTAGGACACTGCACGATCAATTCAACCCAATGAATTTTGGCAGCTTTTGGAAACATACATGTTGTTTTTCTCCCATTATTTTTGATGTCCCCTCACCCCACACCACCCCCCCCCCACCTTCAAAGCCATTTTCCAGCTGTTCCTAAGGGAGTAGTTTTATGGAGAAGTTTCTTTTGTAGGCTTCCAGCTGGCCTCATTTTCACTATCTCCATGAAGTCGCTTTCTCTGTCGCATTGGTAGGATATTATCCATGGTGCATTGCCTTGGGACTTCCCCTTGGACTGACTGCATATTTTTGGTTTGCTCTCGCAGGCTGTCTCCTGGCTCAGACATCTACGTGACGGTCTCCTCCATGGCCCTCGCGAGGTCCCAGCAGTGCCGGAACTCCCCTAGCAACCTGTCTTCATCCAGCGAGACGGGCTCTGGCGGAGGCACTTACCGGCAGAAGTCCATGCCCGAAGGGTAGGTGTGCCCTTGCACCTCCACACGCCCCCTGCCCCCCATCGCTGCCTTTCACCTGTGACTCAGACGTGCCTTGACCCATCTACAAAGGAGGAGCCAAAGGGGGAATGCGGTCAATATTTCAGATAGAAGATGTTTTAATGTCTGCTTCAAACCACTTCTCAGGAAGTGGTTTCTTCATCCTTCTCTAGCCTCCGAGGCCCCCGAAACAAAGAAATCAGACTGCATCACTTTCTGCAGTCGCGTGCACTGTCCTAGTCTTACGGCACAGATTTTGTCACTTCCTCTGAAGCACACTCGGGAGCGTGCTTCTTGCACTGGCTGGAGTTTGTGTGGCTGTTAGAGTAGGGGGAACCATCATCCTGTTCGAAACTTAAAATTATTTTTCTCACACTTTCAAAGGCTTCTGCAATCTCGGCCTGTGGTTGGTTGTTGTTTCTCATCTCTTTCGAAAACACGAAACACCCAAAGGTAACTGTTTGCCTTTGACAAGACATACAGACTGAAGGCTAAATGTACCTGATTTGAGAGGCTACTAAAAAGAAAGGAAAACAAAAACAAAAACAGACCCCAACCGACTAGAAGTTGGGAAGTAATTAGCAGCAAAATGTTACGTGACCCACACATGCCACCTTTGCCCAGAGCAAGAGTCAAAGAACTGTCAGAGACTTCCTGCTGGGGTGTCTCTCTGGGGAGGTTGATGGAGAACTCAAAACCATTTGAAAATCAAATGTGAGGCATTTATAAAAACCCATGTTTCTATTCTGAGTTTTCCCCCAAATACATTTTTAACGAACGCACACATGATTTGGTTACTTTTTTGAGATTTTTCCATGTTACAAAATAGTTAGGCTTACTAAGAATACCTTCATAATGGGTATTTTTTTTATCCTATAGCATTTTGTTGGTTTTTACAGCTATTAAGTGTGATTTTTTTTGTTGTTGATGCTAAATACTTATATTAGAAGAAAGTAGGTAATAAAACCACTACACAATATGCTTGCCCCTCCTGCATCGCGGGGTCCTCCGCAAGATTCCCTGGGTAGTGTATCTAAAATGCACATGTCTTCTCTTATTTACTTCAGTGACAATTAGAAAAAAAAATGAATCTCTTATTCATGAGTTCCTGCAAAAGGTTTTATGAGTTAAGTATTATTATCATTACCATACCGCACGTCCTAACCAATTATTCCTTGTTTCAATTAGTAGAATTTAAATGGCCTGCTTTTCCTTCAAAAATAAGAACCCGCTGCAACTTTAGTGTTAGTACAACAATAAAATATAAATGAGCTCACAACAACAACAAAAGCAGTTTTCTTATGACTGGGGTACGCTTTAAACGTATACCAAAAATGTAAGCCGAAACCTTAGTGTTTTGGTGAATATTAAATGTCAGGAACATGGTTCCAGTGCCCACCCTACACATTGTTTTCAGTAAGGTGGTAATTCTTCAACCTGATGTGTGACACTAACCCGACTGTAGGTGGTGGTGAGGAATTTTCCCTTGTTTGTGAGGTTACCCATGATATTTGCCATACTGTATAACATCTTTTTTACCTGGGGTGATCTTTGACGAGAAGGTAATGATACGGTTCTTTAGTCTGGATCCCCGGCAGTTTTTGCATATATCAGTGACCCAAGAGACTGTCCATTGTCTGATTCACATGCACTGCCCGTGGGCCAGGTTGGATTCTAAAGTCACTCTTATCAAGAGAAAGATGATCACATCTACTCTACAACTTAGCCCAGTAAAAATAGGGGTGTACGAGTTGACCATGAGGCAGGAGTGTATGTAGCCTGCTGCAAACCCATTAATACTAAACTTCAAGAAGCAAGCTCAGAAGCGTGGAGTAACACCAGTACATCAGATCAGTACACAGTGGTTGCCCACAAGTGTGATCTGCTCACTTGTCCTCTTCCCTCCGCTTCCGTGGGCCCAGTGTCTGCCTGTGTGCAGGGCGTGCCTGCCCACTCCCTGGTGTGGGGGTACTGAGACCACCCAGATCAGCTGAGAGGTAACAGGGTGACTAGTAATGCCCACTGCACTTGCATGTGGGGGAGAAAGCACCTGCACCAGTTTGGTATGGAAACGAGAGATAGGTAGGAAACAACACTGTTGAAAAGACATAGGGTCTATTCTACCATCCTTGGAGATGTATTTTCGGGCCACACGCTCTGAGCAATGTTGATGAGGCAGATCGTGGCAGAGGGAGGGATGACCTGGGTAAATGGAAGAGCTTGGAGATCACGGTGGGAAGCATAACTGAGGATGTACAGCCTGAAGGCGAGAAGCAGAGACAGAGGTAGGCAGGCCACTACAGCTTTCTTCCAGCACTCTTACATGGGGGAGGAAGCTTGTCCATGAAGGCACCTGAGACCAGTAAAAGTTGTAGAGAAGAAGTTTCCAGCCCATGATGAGGACAGGCTGTGAGCCTGCTCTGGAGAGCCATGGACCAGCTCGTGAGTTAGAGTTCGTGGTCACTGAATGTGCCTCAAGTATCAGCCAGATGATACATGCTTTTCAAGGCAGGATTTAAGGACAGCCTTACTTTGTCATTCGTTTAAAACCAGACAGCCAGATTTAAAAAAATAATAATAATAGGGGCGCCTGGGTGGTTCAGTCAGGTAAGCTTCCAACTTAGGCTCAGGTCATGATCTTGTGGTTCGTGAGTTCGAGCCCCACGTCGGGCTCAGAGCCTGGAGACTGCTTCTGATTCTGTGTCCCCCTCTCTCTCTGCCCCTCCTCTGCTCGTGCTCTCTCTCTCTCTCAAAAATAAACATTAAATAAATACATACATACATACATACAACCAGATGGCCAGAAAAGCATTTGACTTTAAATCCAGAGGTTTTAAGAGTTGTCTTTAGTTTCCACTGCTACCAAAAAGGAAGAACAAGATTAGAATTCATATTTAACTTTTATCTCTGTGCTTTTGTGGACATGTCTTCATTTATTGAAAATTTAGAATAAAATCATAGGGCCAGTTGGAAGATATGAGCTTAATAAGGACCCTACTTAGGGAGGAGATGGCAAAGATCATAATTAGTGACTCGTCCCCACCACCCTTTGCTGTTATTGTTAATGAAAATAAGCATTATTGCATCAAATAATAAATACATACAAAGATGCAAACAGTTCTAGCCATTTTCTTCCAGCTTACAGGAAAGGCAGAACTGAAATCCACACACAGTCTTTGTAGGAACCACTCCTCCCCCCCTTTTTTTATTAAATGAGCACCTTTTGCTGAAATTTTCATAAATCAAGTTTCTTGTTTAACATAATGGAGGTAACTTTGTTTAGCAAGGCTTATGACTGAGTCTGTAAACAATGGTCATTGTGCAGAAGTAGCTAGGAGGAGGTTATAGCGGGTTAATGTTACAGCCTTCTCTGCTTCGCAAATGCTTTTATATAGGTCCTTCTCCCCAGATCCATATAATGGAACTGCCATTTAACAAATAAATCGAGACTTTGGGTGGGGGGCTGGAACTCAGATCCAGGCCTCCCTCCTCCTTGTCTCTTTCTCTTACAGTGTATAACTTGCTAGTTCTCTCCATGTGTTTATCAGTCTGTGGCAAATAAGACACGTATTGTGAGCATCCGTCATTCCAGGCTGTTAATCTTCTATCATATTGATTACTCATAAGCTCATTAGTAACCACACACAAATTTATAAATGTCCACGTAAGTCCTTGAATTTTACATTCTCAGCCTTTTTTCCTGGGCTCAGTCGGTATTTACTTTGCCGATATTGCTAATCAAGGCATATGCTTTAATTAGGCACATATTATTATTCTGCACAGGGCAAAATAAAACTGGCTCATGAAATAGTTAACTGTTCTTTCCAGAAATAGACATTTGCCTTTATGTATGCCAGTTTACCTACTTCCAAATTGCCCTTCCCAAAAGGCAATTTAAAATAGATACAATTCAGAAGTGGTCACTCTGTAACGTAAACGATAGTCGTCTTTGTCTTTCAGACCTTAGAGCAAATGCTCAGAAAATACTTGTTCCAGGAATGAATGACTTAGTGACTTAGCAGCTCACTGAGTTCAGAGAAACCCCTGACATATTCCACTTAGAAGATGTCCACGGAACATTAGGACTGGGAAGCCTTTCCCTTGCCTGTGAATGACAGTCCAAGCTTGGCTACACGTGGGCTAGAAAATTTGGGTTTCCTATTCTATATTTCTTAGGTTAGCTCGATGCTAACGTCTCCTGCCCTTGTTTGCAGTGTATATACCGAGCATACGTACCTTTCTTAAACAGAGTGATGTATGTTGACCGTAACACACACGGCTCCGGCCCCTGAGTACGCGTGCATAAGCCTGAGTGTACAAATGCCAACACGTAAGCAAAACTGGTAGTGCCTGTCACTAGAATTCAGTTCATTACACCCAGGACTGTCTTCCCCTGATGGCTGAGGTCCCTGATGTCGTCTTTGCCTTTGTTTGGGGGAATTGCCACAGGTTTGGAGTAAGCCGCAGATCCCCAGCCTCCATCGACAGGCAGAACACCCAGTCAGATATTGGTGGCAGCGGGAAATCTACACCCAGCTGGCAAAGAAGTGAGGATAGCATTGCTGACCAGATGGGTAAGTGACTAACTCCTCCAAGAAGCAAGTTGCTATTACACCGAGGCGACTTTGGCCACCTCTTGATGACGTCCTTAAAGCATTCCGTGGTAGAAGACAGCCTTGGTTAACAAATGTGATTGAGAACTAAGTGTCAGTTCGATTATGTATAAGTGAGGGCAGCAAATAAGATGTGAGAGGAAAGTCTAGGAATTCTAAGTGGCCCCCAGTTTAAAAATAGAAAGGACATAAGAATTACTTTCAGCACCGAGATTAAAATGCCAGACTGCCAAACCACATGTGTCCTAAGCATCTCCCTCGACCCTTGCTTGTTTGTTTGTTTTCGCCTAGTATAAGTGCCCTTAGAGACTCGTTGGTATTCTTGATGTCAAGTTAAAAAAAAAAAAAAAAAAAACTGTACCAAGTGGGAAAGAGATGGAATTGTTGTTCAGTCACATATGTAGCTTGGTTAGGATCTCTCTCCTCCCTCCTGTGGTATCCACCACCCCACCCCGCCCGGTCTCTGCTATTAAGCTGTCAGCTGAGGACATGTCTTAGCAGCATAAAACAGCTGGATGGGAAAGATGTGCATTAGTGAGGCTTCATTTGGATTTCTGGCACAGCCCTTTCTCTCCCTACATGCAGTTGTTCTACGGGGACACTGGAACACTAGTTGCTGCAACAAAATTTTCCCATGAAATAAGACTGAGTTTCAAAACAGTAGCCAGGGAGTTAGCCTCAGTACAGCTGGTACATCAGGGACTTGAATCTAGACCGTTGGGTGGGCTTTTTTCCCCCCTTTATCTTATCTCTAGTAGCATTACCATCAGTGTGGGGTAAAAAGAAGTGAATTTCAGGGCTGAAAAGGGTAAACTTTTAAGGCAAAGACCCATCTTTTTATCTTTGCAAACACATTGTTTGTTCTGTTTTAATGACTATTCCCCGTAAATACACTGACCGTCATCGTCATCGTAGAAAGGAATGAAGACATATTTAGCTAAGATAGGAACTGAGGAAGAGAAATGTAATTCTCAGGTTCTGAGATCTGCTTTGTTCCAGTAACTTCAGTGAGATGTGCCTTGTTACTGAAGCCATCTGTCATTACCCACTCTCACGGCACCCACCCCCACCACACAAAACCTGAGCATTTTCCGATCTGCTGCTCCGCTCTTGACAGAATGTTTTTAATCCCATATGTTTTGATACTGTTGAGATGGTAACGACACATGTGGAAAGGATCCCTGCTTCAACATGACTTTAGCAGCTTTTTTTGGCTCCTAGTGCAGGCTTTGAACAAAGCTGCCAGCAAGCCCTTTGTGCAACGTTCAGTGCCACACTTCCCACTCATGTGAAGTCATATGGGGAATGAAAAGGTATCTTGGGACTGGAAAGGGTAATTATGAGGCTCGTCCTAGACCTGTATTCATTCGCTCACATAAACCTCCCTCCAGTCTTTTCTTCCTTGCATCTACTTTGTTTTGGTGGCATCCCACTCTTAATAGATAAGGCTCTGAAATTAATATCAGTGAATCTAATGAATCTTTTCAACACATTGTTCCATCCTGTTAGTAAGATTTGACTGTGGTAAGATACCCCAGAACCTGCCAGAGAAACCTTTACACCAACTGGTGGCCTTTCACCGTCCAATACCGAAGGCTTCCAATAAAATGTTAGAATAAATTTTTTCTAATTTTTTACGTTCCACGATTCCAGAGGAATAACCTAGCTTTCTCGAATTGGCACGTCAGATGGAATCTGGGGCTTGGTTGGTATAACCCATGCCAGGGAGAAATCAAGAAAAACAATTATTCTGTTCTCATTACTCAGCGTACTCTATTGAGTGTATAAAGGGCCGACCTTGTAAGAACAAAATGCCGTAACGACTTTCAGGTCACTGATTGAAAAGGCTGAGGAGATTCTCATTTGCTAGCAGACCTACCTGTCTTTGTACATCAGTGTGTTACAAACTGGTACCCCAGTGGAGAGGAGGAGTTGAGCTTAATTGGCACACCCATCTCAGTAGATTTCATTTCTCTGCCTCTGCTTTTGGAAATGGTTGAGAGTCAGAGTCATAGAGTATGTTGCCCAGTCCTTTACGTTTAGCAATGGTGCTGCAGAAGTCCAGAATTGTTGCTGTTAGCTACCGGTGTGTTAAAGCAGCTAAATCGCTTAGCCTTTACCTTTGGAACCCCATCTTGAACGCCAGCTTGGAGTCCAAAAGGAAGCAATTGTCTTAAGTAAACTAGTTGCTGTGTGTCTTTTCTGTTGTGCTTAGCTTACAGTTATAGAGGACCTCAGGATTTCAATTCTTTTGTCCTCGAGCAGCATGAATATACAGGTAAAATATTTCCAAAGTGTCATGGTAAGTAACACGTGATTGCATCCATGCCTGTCTAGGTAATGTAGACCAAGCTAGGTTAGCCACACTTTGCAATGAATGAATTTCATAAATTGAATCCATATATTCTCGACTTTCCCCCAGAACCAAAAGTTGATTCCTAACTTTGCCGCGTTGTTCATGGCCTTTGGTTTGGTGGTACTTGGCTATGCTAATGTGTATGACGTGACACACTGTCACCAGCTGCAAGCTTTACCCATCAGCCACTTAGTTTCTGACATGCTGTCTATCGTGTAAACTCTCAACAAGCTTATCGCTGAAATTCAGAGTTTGCTGGTCAGTGACCTGAGAAATGCAATGGCAAGCCGTCTTCATTTGTCAACATGTGCTTGTACCTATTTAGTGCCCGCACCGTAATGTCCTGTGCTGTATTCCAGAGCCAACGTGCCATCTCCCAGCAGTATCAAAGGTACTGCCAGCTTTCCGAGAGAGCCCCAGTGGGAGATTAATGCGGCAGGATCCTGTGGTCCATTTGTCTCCAAACAAACAAGGGCATGTAAGTTAACCGTCAAACGCTAAAAATGATAAGCTTCCTAGCGATGTGCCTTTTGTGCAGTGTGAAAATGGCTGTTTTCACAGTGTGCTTTGCTGTTTCTTCCACATGGTCAGAGAAGAAGTCACGTGACCCTGGTTGGGCGATGGGTGTTTGCAGTCATGGCCCTGGAATTTCTGTTGCCAGGGGCCCTAAGGTTGCTTTGAGATTAACTCAAATTCCTCTTTGGAATGCACCTGCCACCCCCACAGACCTGGATGGAAGGCCATGTGATGCAGCACAAGCAGTCCTGAAATGTTGGGAACAGAAATGTGCTAAAAGTAGATTTTATTGAGGTACATGGGTGGTTCAGTCGGTTAAGCGTCAAACTTCAGCTCAGGTCATGATCTCGAGGTTCTTGAGTTCGAGCCCCACGTCGGGCTCTCTGCTGTCAGTGCAGAGCCCGCTTCAGATTCTTTGTTCCCCCCTTTCTCTGCCCCTCCCCGCTTGCGTGCACACACATGGTCTCTTTCTCTCTCAAAAATGAATAAACATTTTAGAAAATTAAAAAGAAATGAAAGTGGGTTTTATTTGCTTACACAGTTGCATGCATGAGATCTGTTTGGAACATCAGTCAAGGGGATGAATAGCTTCCTGACAGCTGCCCGTCCTGCTTCTCTGGTCCTGCACACTTACACACATTTTTGTTTTACCATAGTTCTTCTTAATTCCTTATTACTTATGGGTGGAATTAAGAATAAGAGGTTTTGCTCATGTAAGTTTTGCCTTAGTAAAATGAATATGGAACTAAAGAAACAGCACATGCCTGTGCGTGGGCAAGCGCCCTGCACTGGGCTGTGGGTGAGAGATTTACTGAAGAAATGCGATGTTGTCATCACAACATGTTGTAAGTGATAAATTATCCAGTCTGTCAATTTCCTTTCCTTCATTAGCACCTTTATATTGATGACATGGTAAAATAATATTTTGGATAGATTAGGTTAGATTAAATATACTCTTAAAATTAATTTCACCTGTTTCTTTTTACTTTTTAATTGGCTACTACAAAACTTAACATAACAAATGCGGTTCGTGTCACATTCCTATAGAAATCCGTTCTGTATTTTACACTCTTAGCACATCTCGATTTGGGCTAACCCCATTAAAAGTGCTCACACAGCACAGATCCAGAGCTAAAGAAGTTCCGCCTTACAAACATTAAAAATAAATGAGGGCCAGGGCACCTGGGTGACTCAGTCGGTTGAGTGTCCAACTCTTGATTTTAGGTCAGGTCATGATCTCACAGTTCGTGGGTTCGAGCCCCATGTCGGGCTCTGTGCTGATTGCATGGAGCCTGCTTCGGATTCTCTCTCTTCCCCTCTCCCTGCTCCTCCCCCACGCTCTCTCTCATTCCCTCTGTCTCTCAAAAATAAATAAATAAACATTAAATAAATGAAGACCTCATAACATAAAAGGTCTTGTTGCAAGAAACCAGAGTGGCACCAGTTAGGTAATGGATTGGTGGGTTCTTGTTTAAGAAAGAATCTTTCCCTCTAAAGTGAAATTTCTGTGTCCTCCTCCTGCTCTTTCCGTAGCCAGTGAAGAGCATGTCCCTTTCTCGGCCATCATGCACATGCACCTGCGTGTGTACACACACACACACACACACACACACACACACTCTTGAGCTAGTGTCTACTCTCCTCTTTTCACTTGATCTCCACCAGGTATCTGGACTTCCTGTCTCCCATCTAATTTAAAATATTATTTTATTCAGATATATTTTGAAATCTTATTTCTTTGGTAAATTATAGAACATTCTAAGCAGCTAAGCCACTGTGTAAAGTATAGAGTTTAGGGGCCCTTGGGTGGCTCACTCGGTTAAATGTCTGACTCTTGATTTCGACTCAGGTCATGATCTCATAGTTTATGAAATCGAGTCCTGCATGGGGCTCTGCGCTCACAACACGGAGCCTGCTTGGGATTCTCTGTCTCTCTCTCTCTCTCTGTCTCTCTCTCCCTCTCTCTCTGTCTCTCCCTCTCCTTCTCCCTCTCCCTCTCTCTCTCTCTGCCTCTCCTTCTCCCTCTCCCTCTCTCTCTCTCTCTCAAAATAAATAAACATTAAAGAAAAACTAAAGTATACAATTTAGTGGTTTTTTACTATATTCACAAAGCTGTGCAACCACCACCACAGTCTAACTGCGCAACGCTTTCATCCACCCCAAAAAGAAATCCTGTGTCCTCAGGCAGTTACCCAGGCTCTTCCCATGCCCTCCATGCTGTCGACAGCCACTCATCCACTTTCTGTCTCTGATGATGTGCCTGTTCTGGGCATCTCATGAATGGAAACATACGCTATTTGGCCTTTTGTGTCTGGTTTGTTTCATTCAGCATAACGTTTTTGAGGTTCACCTATGTTCTGGTATGTGTTCGTACTTCATTTCTTTCTATGATAATATCCCATTGTATGCATATACATTTTTTACCCACCAGGTGATGGACATGTGGGTTGCTTCTATATTTTGGCTATTATGAATAATGCTCTGTAAATACTCATTTAGAAGGTTTTTTGTGATGTGTTTTCATCTCTCGAGTAGATACTAAGAATGGAGCTGTGATTGTTTTCCCACAGCAGCTGCCCCATTTTACATTCCCACCAACCGTGCCAACCCTCACTGCTGTCTGCCTTTTTGGTTAGAACATCCTAGTATCTGAAGTGTTATCTCATTGTGGTGTTGATTTGCATTTCTCCAGGAACTAATGATGTTGAGCATCTTTTTTTTTTTTAATTTATTTAATGTTCGTTTATTTTTGAGAGAGACAGAGTGTGAGCGGGGGAGGGACAGAGAGAGAAGGAGACACAGAATCTGAAGCAGACTCCGGGCTCTGAGCTTTCAGTACAGAGCCTGACGCGGGACTAGAACTCACAAACCGTGAGATCATGATCTGAGCCGAGGTCGGACGCTTAACCAACTCAGCCACCCAGGCACCATGTTATTGAGTATCTTTTTCTGTGTTTGTTGGCCATTTGATATCTTCTTTGGAGAAATGTCTATTCAAATCCTTTGCCCGTCTTTTAATTGGGTTTCTTGAAGCACAAAAGTTTTTAGTTTTCGTGAGATCCAATTAATTTTTTAAAAATCTTTCGTGGTTTTGGTGTCATTCATATCCAAGAAACCATCGCATAAACAGGTCTTGAAGATGTATACTTATGTTTTCTTCTAAGAGTCTTACAGTTTTAGCTCATACACTTAAGCCTTTGATCTTTTGAGTTTATTTTTCTGTGCAATAAGGACCCATCTTTATACTTTGTTTTTTGCATGCAGATATCCAGTTGTCCAAGCACCATCATTTCCTTTCCCTACCACGCACCCTGCTCACCCCTTGAATTGACGTAGCATAAATCGTATCTCCAAGCACTCCTTAGAAAGCTGGCTCCTACACAGACGCCAGTAGGGGGAAGGAAAAGGAGATCTCTTTACAAATGAGCCTCATATTTTGCCTTACATTTACTCTGATTGGTAGGACTTTTGGAATCCAGCATAACTTCTGATTAAAGTGATCTCCATGTTATTGATAGTACTTAGCCTAAGCGAATTGAAAAATGGGTTCTAAATCTAAACGTGGCCTGTTTCCGGCACTCTTTGCCATGAACACTCTGAATAGGTTCTTCCAGGCCCCTCCTGTATTTGGCTTGTTATCACTGGAATTTTTGTGCCGTGAGAACCCCATAACCAGAAACATGCCACAGGGCCATTCTCCCGTTGTTTCTTCCCAGTGTTCAAGAAGCAGAGCCTATGCCTAAGGCAGTCTTACTTCCCTTGCAGTCTGACAGCCACTACTCAAGCCACTCCAGCAGCAATACCCTCTCCAGCAACGCGTCAAGTGCCCACAGCGACGAGAAGTGGTACGATGGGGACCGCACGGAGTCTGAGCTCAACAGCTACAACTACCTGCAAGGCACCTCCGCCGACAGTGGCATCGACACCACCTCCTATGGTCCCAGCCACGGCAGCACGGCCTCCCTGGGGGCTGCCACGTCGTCCCCTCGCTCAGGGCCCAGCAAAGAGAAAGTGGCGCCCCTGTGGCATAGTTCCAGTGAAGTGATCTCCATGGCAGATCGGACTTTAGAGACAGACGGCCTCGGCATGGACCGGAAAACAGAGTCCTCCCTGAGCCTGGACATCCACGGCAAGAGCCCAGCGGGCTCAAACCCTCTGACAAGGGAGAACAGCACTTTCAGTATAAATGACGCTGCTTCCCACACAAGGTAACTGCCCTCCCCTACCGCCTCTGGCCTTCCCAGCCCACTCCCGAATCGAGTTTCCAGCCTCATCTCACTTTGCTTCACTCAGTAGAGTATAAAGGAGGGGTTTTCTGTGCAGTGACCGCTATTTTTACATATGCCTTTTATTTGCCACCAAAATATTTTATTCCTACAACCCTAATGCATCATTCTTAACTGAGAAAAGTATACGGATTTACTCTTTGTAAAGTTGTATTTGACCTCATAAAAATTATCCTGTGTACCAGAATTAGAGAAGAATTTTATAATTCAGGCTTTCAGGTAGTGATAGAGAACGTCTATCAGTCAAACAGTCTTTTGAACACTGGAAGAAAATCTTGAGCATATTTTTAGAAGAAAGGGGTCTTTTCTAAGATGAACCTGGTGTTATTGATGATGCCCAGCCCATCCTTCACACTGCCTGTCAGAGAACATCACTTAGCCAGTGTTTGCAGGGGAATCCTTTTCCAGGAATTGCCTCCTGCCAGTGATATGTTGAGGGTTGGGGGAGGGGAGTCCAGTAGAAAAGTGTAGCTAAAATTAGACATCCCGTGTATTTGGAGCAGGAAAGCACACATTCTCCTGTATCCTTAGATACAAAAATAAATAGGCAAAATAAATACCATTTTTCATTTCCTCTTTTGGATTTGAGCCCCAAATCCAAAATATGACAAGATTCTCCCTTTGAAGGAGGAAATATTCCAACACTGTCTTTTTGGGCCTGTTGATCTCTGTGGTGGTTTCTCCTTTTACGTCTCATCCTTGGCTGTCATTGATCAGTTTGCACGACAGCACCTGACCTTGCTGCCTTCTGGGCCTCCTTTTATTATTATGCCCTGAAGAAAAACAGCGAAGAAGCTAGATTTAGTTTTACTGTTCAAATGGGAATCTAGGCACATAATCTGCCAGTAAACCCCAGATAATCTTAATGACAGAGGATGTCCTGGATTTAATTTGGATTTGTTTAAGTCGACCAGTTAAATTTCAGTTCTCTCATTGTGTCTATATTGTTAGTGATAAGATTCCTGACCTTTGCATCTGAAAATGTCCGTTTGGCCCTATGGTGTGAAGCATTGCACAGGTTTTTGTTCTGTTTACCACATGGCAGGCCTGGAAACTACTTGACCCCAAACAGAAAGGGAGTTGGGAAGCAGTCTTGATGCATTAAGTATTTGGGAAAGTAGAACAGAAAGCTGGACGTCAAATACCATAATAATGTAATGTGGACCTAGAATCACATGACCAATAATTACAACAGTCACTCACTGTTTCGGGCATGCCTCACCATCTCATCGGCTGCTCCTGTGCACACACTCCGACTGTTTTTCAGTTCCAGATAGTTTCTGTGTCATTTCTAGGTTTAGCTTGACTTCTGCCTTTTTGGTGTTCTGTTCTTTATTTCGAAGAGAGGATATCTTTTCTTTTTAACAATGTTTTAAAGTTTATTTATTTTGAGAGAGAAAGTGGGGGAGAGGGACAGAGGGAGAGGGAGAGGGAGAGGGAGGGAGGAAGGGAGGGAGAGAGAGAGAGAGAGAGAGAATCCCAAGCAGGCTGCTCGCTGTCAGCACCCACCCAGCCTGACATGAGACTCAAACCCATGAACCGTGAGACCATGACCTGAGCTGAAACCAAAAGTCAGACACTTAACTGACTGAGCCACCCAGGTACCCCAAAAGGAGGATATCTTTTTACGAATGATAATTCCATTTGGGGATATGGCTCTCTGGTCTAATTTGTTGGCAGAAGAAAGATTATAGAGGTCTTGCCTAGAATAGCATCACCATGTAGTAAGGTTGAAAAGCGCTGGGCAAGACGTCAGCTGTGCCCTCTGACAAATCCCAGGGGCTCTACAGACAGACACACACACACACACTCTCTCTGTCTTTCTCTCTCTGTCTCTGTCTCTCTCTCCCCTCCCCCTTCCCCCAAAAAAGTAGGCACCTGGGCTTGCATTATCTGATTGTGCTGACTGGGGCTGCCCGAAGGCCCCAAAGCATTATCTGTTTTCTGCTTCAAACTGACCATGCAGAAATCATTTAAATCATCATTTGGAAATAACTTTTCTGTTGAAAGTCAAACTTACTAGAGAAGAGAAGAGAAGAATGTGGCCTTTCAGGGAGGGCACAGGGCTTCCCACCCGCTGATCGGTTGAGTCACATTCATTTCTAGACTCTGGTAAGCGGGATGCTTTGTGACTTGTCTGTTGGTCTTGGCAGAGCAGGCTGGGTAATCAGAGCTTTAGCAGACTTCCTTCTCTGGAGGAAAGGGGGACTTAGCCACCAAATGCACAAAGCTAAAGAAACCAAAATCACTGCAAATTAGAGTGTTTGTGTCCTCAGAAGACAGGAATAGCAATTAATGTGGAGATCTCTTGACAGTGCATAAAAGAGCTTGTACCTGGGACTTGGTGACAAAATCTAAATTACAGTGATTAAGTTCCTCTGCGTATTTCTGGCTGGGCTGTGTTCCTCCCCCCTCTGTCCTCCAGTCTCCCTGTTGATGATTGTGCAGGGTTTTTGTGGCACCCCATGAGAACTGCATTAATGTAAGTTGGTAATTACACCGGGTTGTTATATTTGCATGTCATTAAGAGAAATCATATACACTGATAACTTTCTACATTCGGAAAGTCTATTAATTGCTCTGAAGTGCTGCTTCCTAGAGTATCTATGTACTTTCTATGAAGTTTGGAAATTTAGAGAGAGGGCCCCCCCCCCCTCCCCCGCAATCCCCGCAATGGCTATTTGACTTTCAGCTCTTAAACCACTCAAAAAATGGTTTGTGGTAAGCACAGGAGAGGTGAAGATAGTTTCAGTTTTAAAACACTCTCACCAGCTGAGTTCGTTTTTTTCTTAGAGTTCTGGCCTGGGCAGTAGGCAGTGCTGGTTTCTCTGATGACCAAAGACCTCTTTAGTTAGCGCTGTGTAACTGGTGGTAATGCTGATGTGAGAACTAGATTTAAGAGCACACATTATGGGGGCGCCTGGGTGGCTCAGTCAGTTAAGTGTCCAACTCTTGATCTCAGCTCCAGTCATGATATCATGGCTCACGAGGTGGAGCCCTCCTTGGGGCTCTGCAGTGACAGCACAGAGCCTGCTTGGGACTCTCTCTCTACGCTCTGCCTGCCCCTCCCCAGCTCGTGTGTGCTGTGCTCACTTTCTCTGTCTCTGTCTCTCTCTCAATAAATAAACTTAAGAAAAAGAAAGAGCACACATTATAAAGCTGAAAACCTCATAGTTGCAAATCCACATTTCTTTCCTGACGTCCTGTCCTGACCTGATCGAGTATCCAGGCTCTGTGGCCACCCTCATTCGCCAGCCGTTCTGCCGCTTCCTCTTGATTGCTTAGGCCCCCTCAGAGCTCTGCAGCCGATCAGTACACTGATGTGATGACTTCCTTTTTCCTGCCATCCGGTCCTGGAGGATTTCTCACCCAATATGTTCTTCCCAAACACCTTCGCATATTGTGTGCCACCAGGAGCGTAACAGGAAGGTGCTCGGTACATCTTGGTGATCAAATATGAATAACTTGTTCCTTAAAGATCTCACTTTTTGCCTGAACACTCAAGGCCCCCACTAATAACCCGATTCAAAAATAACATAAATCCTCAATTCCCGACAAATACTGTATGTCAAAGCTCATTGTATAGAAGTGTCACTATTTGCACAGAGCTGTGTGCTCCTATGTACAGATATGTGTATAAGTACCAGTACAGCAGGAACTTGTAGCGAAGTCACTTCTCTGAAAGATTTTCATCTGCAAAACATAACCAAGGAGGACTTTTTAATAGCTTGTATGCAAATAATCGATGTCTAAGTTGGTCAGTGTGTGACGTTCACTAGAAGGGCCAGTTAAAGTCCAGGACAAAGGCCTGCCCACGGTCATCAGTACAGTTCAGTTTCATGAATGTATTTTTTCTGGTTGACTTAACAAGTTGACTGTTCATACCAGAAATGCTGTACATTTCCCGAGAGTAGAGGTAAAGAAGGGCTTCTTACGTTAACTTTACGTCACCCGTCAACGCATGCCTCAGGCTAGCGTAGCACGTTGGACTGTCGATGATCGTGTACCGCTGCATGTGTGTTAGAGCCACTGTGTCTCACCTTGGTCCTCTGCGTCCTGTGTTTGTGGAAAATACGCCTTCTTTGTTCAGAAATTATTCTGCCATCTTTATCTGTAACAGTTCTCTCTTAAGTATCTTCTGCCTGGAATTTTTTGTAATTGCCAACAATTCAGTGCCTCTCATCTACACTTTTTTCTTAAGGTGAGGATGTTCTTTTTCTAAGATTCACGAGCTAGTTCTTCAGAATGTGAAAGTGCAGCCTCTCAGATGACAAACCCAGAGCTTCTCTTCAGCATGTGGTTGGCTCTGCTTGCCTGAGGTTTGTGGATCATTTTCATCGATAATTTTCCGCTCTGTGGTCCGACACAGAGTGGACATTCAGGAGTACATCGCATTTCGCTTTTATAGCAGAACTCCAGGTGATCTGTGCTAAGCTACTGTGCCCCATTTCTTCAGGTTTACCGAGTGGGGGATTATTTTATCCAGAGTGCCGTGGTGTTCAGCTAATCTCAAAGACTGAGAAACAGAGCCACTGTGGCTGAAATGTCAAGTGTACATTGGGAAAATGAGACTTCTGTCAAGTGCAGATGGCAGATTGCTTGGGGCGGCACTCACTGACACAAAGTTTATCATTACTTTGTTCTACGATGCAACTAATTCATTCATCCCATCGATAGGGAAAGCCCAGATTCTGCAAATGCCATTAAATCATAAGACCGAAAAGAATTCTGAAAGAGCAGAGGCCATTCCTTGTCCTTTTCAAACCATCCTACCAGGATGAGAACTTGTCCAACCGCTTCCAAAGGGGGACAGGAGTAAGGTAAGCCCAAGAAGACAGAGCCCATGACCTTTCTGAGCAAGTTCAGTGTTTATCACATCCTGTCCCTCTTCAAAACTTTATCCTGTGTCTGTGTATCTGAAATTCCTCTTGCTGTAACTTAAATACACAATTAAGAGAGGATGAATAGTTTCTCTGAGCTGAGTCTTTTCTAAACATTAGGAAGTTGTTTTGTAATTAAAGCCACCTCAGAGATTTTCAGGGGAAGTGTGTGGGTGCGTTTCCCTCCAGGTGGTTTGAGGCCCACAGGGTTGGTCAGCTTCAAGGAGCCCCACCAACAGCAGGGCCTGGGGACGGGGCTGCAGAGGAATGAGGAGACCACCTATTTGAGAGCAAGAGGAGGTGAGACGCTAACACGGTAGTTCTTAAACTCTAGGGACATGGGAATCCTTTGGGGGGAGTTTGTTAAAATACAGATTTCTGGAGCTCCCGAAGATCTGACAGAAGCCAAGGAATCTTCATTTATATCAATACCTGCAGATGGCCATAGTCCACAGCTGGAGAAACCCTGCTCCAATGGCTTCACCTTCTTGATCTTGACAATATGAAGTTGGATTTCGATGAAGTCATAACAATAGGAATAATTCAGCTGATTCAAGCAGTGGTTCTCCAGCAGTGTGCACACTTAGGGGAGAGTCTGCAAAAATACATTCGCCTAGGCACCTCCTCAGCTCTATCAAATTAGAATCTCTGGGAATAGGGCCCAAGAATGTGTGTTTGGAAAGCCCCCAGGTGATCCTCGTGTGCCTACTTGAAGTTAGAGGCCAAGTGTACCAAAGTGCTCACCTTGCTTCATGCTGTGAGTTGTATACTTTAAAGAAGGAAGAACTACCAATGAATTATTTTTTTTTGCTTTTACCTTTGTTCCCAAATCTAATCAATTGTTAATAGGGCTGTCTTGATTATAACCATCCATGAATAAAAGTGTGCTGCTATTTCACACCTGGGATCTAGTGCCAGCCATCATGTTCACAGATAAAACCAATATCTAGGTCCGTGGTCTTAAGCAATTATCTTTTTAAGAATACACTTGTAAACAGAAGCATACTCTGTAGATTTAATTATTTCTTGCAATAAAAATAAAGCAACGTCCAATTTTAAATACAATATGAATAAAATACAGCCTTCATACATAATTCTTACATTAAAATGAATGGCTAGTTTATTTGACAGTTTCTTTCATCAAATATTGAATGTCTACAATGGCCAGGGACCATTAGGCATGGAGAATATAGCAGTGAAACAAAAATTTCAGCCCTTATGGGGCGTAGATTTAAGTGGGGGAGACAGACTGTGTCAGTAAGGTAAAGAAGTTAAGACAGATGGTGCACCCCGTACGTGCTAAATACCGTATGGAGGTATTTTACTGGGTGTCTAGTGTATTCTGGCATTGTTAGACACACAAAGAAAACTCCCTGCCTTCACAGAGTTTATAATCTAGTTAAAAAAACTTACTGAATGCCTCCCAGGGAAACGGAACTAATGAAATTCACACAGGAAGCAAAGAGCTCCAAAGAACTGGTATATGCTGTATATATTGCTCTCTCTTGGATGTTCCCAAGCCTTTTCCATAACTTCCTTTTCATGCAGTCTGGACCGTATGGTGGAAACGGGCATAGCTAGTTTGTAAAACACGGAGGAATGATTTGTAAATTAATGGACTATACAATTTACTCTTCATTCTCATGGCTAATTATTTCTGTTCTGACCACACATTTGGTCTCTTTGAAAGCCCCAGGGTTTTGCATTCCCATACTATCACATCAAGATACTTGCTGCTGAGAAAGGGAAAATATGGGCGATCCAAATGCACCGATGGTACCGTAGTTCTCAAGTTAGGAGTTAAAGGGCCACAGCATCAGCTGGGAATGAGTCGCAAGTACATATTCCGATGTGCTCCCTCCCCACCCCCAACTCAGAATCTCTGGGGTGGGGCCCTGCAGTATGCATTTTAACATGCCTAGAATGCGAGCACCAGATCTAGTATTTAAAAAACACTTGCACTCGCTGGTAGATGCTGATCAAGGCAAAGCAAGCACATGATTATTCACGATGAGAGGTGTGCACGTTAGACTTTGACTTATTTTTCACTCTGCGGGCATCTGCTTCAGATCATAACCACGGATGAGGCTTGAGACACCCTCACATCTGTGTTACAAGTGCATAGGACTTGGATATACTCAGGTGGGGAAAGTCTGCAAACCAGAGATAAGCTGTTGTCCCTAAGTGAGCAATACATAACCACAAGCCTGTCATCTTGGGGCAAATGACCCCAAACGCTGCACTTTTACTATTTCAGAAACTCCTGCTGACACTGCCTCTGCTCCCGGGTGTTGCTGTTAACCTGAGTCTCTTGTGCTACCGTGTCTGAGCTCATTTGCCTCTGTCTTTATGTCCTTCCCACTTCACCTACCCACTTTTAGTCTGTTTTCCATAACAGAGACACCTACTGTTATTTTGTTCTCATTGATTTAGACATGGCACTCATAGAGGAATTTTGTATTCAAGGTAAAAACTGGGTGAGATTGCATTGTTTTGAAATTTATGTTGCCCTTTGAGGTCTTGTAAGGGTTTTTTTTTGTCTGTTTGTTCATTTGTTTCCTTTCTTTCTTTCCCTTCCTCTCTAGCTACAAAAATCTCAGGGAAAAAGAAAACTTGTTAGAGTAATCAGAATATGGCTGGCCATTTCCTTCTGAAGTTTGAGCCTGATACCTCCTCCTCAGTTACAAAAATAAAAGAGACGGTTAAGTCTGATCTGAAGTGTTAACAAGGCCCAGTTAGTGTGGGAAACCTGCTGGGTCAGCTCTGTCCCCACTCCCACCCCCTCTTTGCCCTGCTTGTGGCCAAGCTTCATGGAATGTAGGGCTTGTACTTTCAGGTCATTGACTTATGTAGTTTTGTGGGTGTGTTCTCGTGGAAGTAGAACATTTATCCCAAAGGAGGCACAGGTCATATGTGTTCATCCGCTTGCATTTTCACAGAGTGAACATGCCCATGGGATCACCACCCAAATCAAGAACTGGAACTTAGCCAACATCCAAACTCCCCCCTCCCCCCACTCTTCTCACTTGCTTTCCCTGGTCATTCCCATCTCTTCCCGAAGGTAAACACAGTCTTGAATCCTAAAATCACACACGCATTTTGCCTATTCTGGGGTTTATATAAATGGAATCCTACCATATGTTTTATTCTGTGTCTTTAAGTCAACATTATGTTGGTGAGATTCACCCATGTGTTGCAGGTAGCATTGCTGTGTTGTATTTACGTCGTGAGAACCTACCACAACTCATGTAGCCATCCCACTATTGCACATTTGGAGTGTTTCCAATTTATGGATGTTACAGATTCGTGTACGTGTCCTTTGGTACACATAACGTGTGCATTTCTTGTGAGTATATACCTAGGAGTGGGGTTGCTGTGTTATATGATACACGTGCAACTCTCGCAGAGACCGAACCAGTTTGTCACAACGACCAGATTGTGGCAAGTAACACTCGCATCGTGTGCTTGTTGCAGTCACTTCACATCCTTTTTAGCACTTGATGTCAGAAGTCTTTTAATTTTAGCCATTCTGGTGGGGGTGTACTGGTTCCCCTTTTGACTTCCATTTGCATTTTCCTCTTAACTGATGATGTCGAGCACCAACATGTATTGGTCTTTTAGATATCCTCTTTTGTGAAATTCCTTTTTCAGATCTTTGCCCATTTTGTCTGTATGGTGGTCTCTCCTATTGATTTTTAGGAGTTCTGTATTCTGGATAGGAGCCCATTGTTGGATCTGTATTTTATACATCTTCTTTTTCTGTGTCTTTTGATGAATAGACGTTCTTACTTTCAATGGAGTTCAGTCTTTTCCTTTATGATCCTTTAAAGAGACTTCTGCCTCTATCATAAAGATGTTCTTCGTGGTATAGTCCGGAATCATTGGATCTGTGTTTCAATACACAAGCCAGCTGGAATTGATGTTTAGGTAAGGTTGCAGGTGGGGGTTCAAGATCGCTTTCATCTGCATGTAGTATCTCCTGTCTCAGCACCGCTAAGATTTGGGGCTTTTGGTTTTGTTCATTTGCTTAGTTTTTAAGTAAGAAACGTTTTTATTTTAGAATAGTTTTTGACTTGCAGAAAAGTTACAAAGCCATACAGAGAGTTCCCACGTCCCCTCACCAGTTTCCCCCATTGTTGTCCTCTGACGTTCCTGTTCCTGTGATACATTTGTTGTAGCTAAGGAGTCAGTATTGGTGCATCGTTATGAAAAGTCCATACTTCATTCAGTTCAGGACCATTGGGTTTTGACCAACAAAGTGCTGTTGGCAAATGCTTTGAGACCCCATCCTGGTCACTAAACCTTCAGTGACAACTTTCATTGTAGTAAGAGCCAGTGCACAAGGGCTCCCTTTGCTCCACATCCTTTTCAACACCTGTTATTTCTTGCCTTTTTGGTAATAGTCATTCTGACAGGTGTGAGGTGATATTTCATTGTGGTTTAGATTTGCATTTCCTAGATAATTAGTGAGGTCGAGCGGCTTTTCACATACTTGTTAGCCATCCATATATCTTCTTTGGAAAAATGTTTATTCAGATTCTATGCCCATTTTTTAAAAAATGTTTATTTTTGAGAGAGAGAGCACGAGCAGGGGAGGAGCAGAGAGAGGGAGAGACACAGAATCTGAAGCAGCCTCGAGGCTCTGAGCTGTCAGCACAGAGCCCAACGTGGGGCTCGAACTCACGGAGTGTGAGGTCATGACCTGAGCCGAAGCCAGACGCTCAACCAACTGAGCCACCCAGGCACCCCTCTATGCCCATTTTTAATCACATTTTTTTTTCTATTGAGTTACAGGAGTTCTTTATGTATTCTGGATATTGTGTCCTTACCAGAAATATGACTTGCATTCATTTTATTGATGGTTTCCTTTGCTGTGTATAGCTTTTTAATTCGAATACTTCCACTTGTTTATTTTTGCTTTTATTGCCTTTGCTTTTGGTGTCAAATCCATAAACATCATTGCCAAGGCCGATGTCAAGGAGCTTATCCCGTGTGGTTTCCTCTAGGAGTTTTATGGTTTCAGATCTTAACGTTCAAGTCTTTAATCCACTTTGAGTTGATTTTTGCATATGGTGTAGGATAGTGATCCGTTTCCATTCCATTGAACAGCTTTCTAGAGAATCAGTCTTAATGCCAGATGCCATGGGGAAGGAAACCTCAGTGTGCCCCTTTGGCCGTGGATGTGGATGTGTGGAGAACTGTATGCCTGATCCAGTGTCGTGTCCCTTCCTCAGCCTGGACCTGGGGAGCATCACCAGGAGCCCTGGTTCTGAGGAAGGCAAGGCAGACAGCCACCGAGACTGCTACACCTGTTAACTGCCAGTTCGCCTGTTACTTGCCTCTTCCAGGCTTCACCGTAGCAAACCTCAGTGTGTTAGCATGTTTCAGAGCATCCCTGACAGTCTTAACTATTTAAGCTTTTTAACCTCAAAGTGCAGACTCAGCCCCGGTGACCGTGTTTCATTTTCACAGCAGACATTTAAATTATAGCGAGAAAACAAGACTGTTTTGGCTAGCCAGCCCATCCCCATTACTGTTTTATGAAATACTCATTGTTCTTTAACCTGGCCATCACTCCTGTCCTGAACGACACTTCGACGGCCGCTGTGCTGACCCCGGGATGCACGCATGCCCACCGGGGTCATTTTGTCTCTGTCCTGCTTCTCCTCAGCACCATGGGCTCCCGACACTCTCCCAGCCCCGTTGTCTTCACCAGTGCCAGAAGCTCCCCTAAAGAAGAGCTCCATCCTGCCACCTCACAGCTCCTACCTTCCTCCTCCTCCTCCTCCTCCTCGTCTGGTCCTAGGACTTTCTACCCTCGCCAGGGCGCGACCAGCAAGTACCTGATTGGTTGGAAGAAACCCGAAGGAACCATAAACTCTGTGGGATTCATGGACACAAGAAAGTAAGAACTCTTTTGCTTCTCTTCCTGAGTGGTTCACTTTCAACATGACCAAGAACAGAAAAGGTTGGGGCCATTTCCTGCAAGAGAGGAAGCCACCTGGGGCCTGGGAAGGCATTGGTGTTTGGTAGGGAGATTTTTTCTTTCCTCCTGAGTAAAACCTGTCTTCAGTTATTTCTCTGCTTCATTCCTTAAATAAAATGTGTGGCAAAACACTGATTTGAGAATCTTCGATCTTGTAGGAAGAGAGTATGTCTGAAGAACAGACTTTGGGATAAATGACCCTTTGGCACTAAGATGACACTATCCCTTTGATTATATTAATCACAGCCTTCTCATGTCATCTTTAACTGGGCCGGGAGCCACTGGAGGGAGTATTAGAAAGGGACTATCCCTGAATATAAAGAACTTTTTGACAAAGTAGTACAGCAAGAAAAAAAAAAAGAAAAACAAAACCCTACGTGATTCATTCAATTATGTTGTTTGTATTTGTACAAAACTTACACTTGAGATTCATAGCCTGTGGTCTTTTATTAATAAGTCTTGCTAATTTGGGCTTAGTGGAGCTAACAGTTTCCCGTAGAAGAGTGATTTAGTCATCAGAATTTTTTCTTTTGCGTTGAGATTGGTGGTATCTTTCACAAACAGGTACCCCAGCAGATTCACCTTTTCTCTCCCGTAATTCCCCACTGACTTATAGCCTCTGGGCCCATCGCCCGCTTCCCTCAACCTTGTCAGCTGGGCTGCTACCCTCTCTTCCCTTTCTTTCCAGGCGTCACCAGAGCGACGGCAACGAGATAGCCCACACCAGGCTGCGTGCCTCAGCCAGGGACCTCCGGGCGTCCCCCAAGCCGGCCTCCAAGTCCACCATTGAGGAGGACCTCAAGAAACTCATCGACCTGGAGAGCCCAACTCCCGAATCGCAGAAGAACTTTAAGGTACAGGACAGAGCCCGGGGTAAATGGCAGTAAGAGAGGCCCAGCGGGATGGGGCTGCTCGCCGCAAGGACATCCTCCTGGAAGTGCTGGCTCCTGGCTCCTCTTCTGTGGAGCCCACCTCCCGCCATCACCCCCTTCCCAAAAATGAGCTCACGCTTGGGTGTTCTGCCCCTCTGCCACACCTCTCGGTCTGCCTTTAGATTAACCTGTCTCTCCCGCCACCAGGCTTTCTTCAGTGCACCAGCCATGCTCCTGATGAAATATTAGCTCAGATGACATTGCTTCTGAGAGCTCTGCAGAGGCACCTTTGTCTCTCTTGTCAGAGTTTTCTGTAAAGGCTTTAGTGCCTTCTGTCCGAAGGGTCCCTCCCCCTGACAAGTAGCCCAGGGTTCACGTCCTGCCTTGTGTGCCCACAGCAGCCTGCACTTTGGCCTCATCTCTCCCCTGACCCACCAGGCAAGCCTACTGGCTATGTGCCACATACTGGCCCGTCGCTCAGAGAAACTGCCTGATGGACACTCACTCTCTTCACCCCCTCACCCCCAAAAGCCACCTCTTCAGCCCAGCAAACTAGGTCTACACCACGTACCTTCAGAACTTTCTAGATTCTGTTTACTTTACCGAGCCTTCTCTGTACTTCCCTCCCAGAATTACAGTCGAGAAATGCCTTCTCTAAACCCAGCCTCCTTCCCCATCATTTCCCAAGCACATGCTCAGGGTGTATGTTTGTGTGTCAGTGGCCAGACCTTTGCCTGCCCACGTGGCAGCTCTGTTCTGCTCTCCTCCGCTCAGAGGACCACTGAAGCCTACTCAAGGCTCTTGAAGGTGCGCGATCTCACACTCCCAGGGCCCGGAGCTGGTTGTTTGCTGAGTGGGGCCCAAACGTAATTGGCTCTGAGCGTAAGGCATTTCTGTCTGCGGTGTGTGGTGTAGCCCCAGGAGACTGGAGTCTACCTCCAGGAAGGTCAGGGCAGCAAGCTTTGACATGTTCTGTTCTCCAGGTTCTTAGTCAGATGACTGGTAGTCTGTTTAAGTGTACTAGACAGTACACTTTAGGGACTCTGACAATTGATTGAAGATGTAAGCTACATATTTCCCTGAACACTTGCTGTCCTCGAACTGGGATCAGAGTGCAGGGTGCCATGCCCAGCGGGATGAGCGGCGTGGCCTTGTCCATCCAGGCTTTGTCTCCACTCTGGTGTGTGTGTAGCACACGTACATTCCTCTGTGTGTGTGTGTGTGTCTTCCTCAAGATACGTCAGATTTACCTCCTAAACTTAAAAATCCACATTTATAGAAATTAAACGTATTCCAAAGGCCAGTCTGGAGTTCTGCTGAGAAATAGATTTATTAACATAAACATTAACATCATAAATCATTTTAAAGACTTGCCATTCTTGATTTCTGTAATTTGTTTTATAAGCCAGCACTTAAGACTTCTGACTCATCACCCAGGGTACAAATGGTTTCCTTAGCAACCTTGCAAAAGATAGTGCTTGAAACTTCTTTTTCCATCAGAACCCAAAGAGGTATATTAAAGCGTTTAAGTACCAGTTTCAAAATAAAAATTATTTCAGATTTTTCCTTTGAGGTTAGAGGAAAATAAAACTTGCCCTGAAAGGAATCTTGAATCTTTCCTCCAGTTCTCTTAACATTTTTTTTTTTTTTTTTTTGGAAAGGGGCAAACTCTATTCTTTTGATTTACTTATGCAGTAGAAATAATTGAAAGCAAATGTCTGTTTTCCCTTTCTTCCATTTCTTGGCTTTTATTTCCAAAATGAATTATTTTAACATTCCTAGTTGAAACAGGAGCGCACTTTCTTTGTGCCGTGGCCATATCACCATGAGACCCTCTGCGGAGAAAGTGCTCCTCTGTTGCTGGGAAAGGCTGCAAGCAGGGCTGGAAATAAGGCTGTTTTCTCTCCGGCGTCCTCCTTTTCGGTTTGGTTTCAGATGAGTTTAGCTAAGTGGCTCGATGTGTCTTCCAAGATTCTCTGACTGCCCAGGGCTTTGCTGTGTCAGAAAGGCCAGCGTGCTCCTGAGAGGTTTTCCAGGCCATGCCTGGCTCAAGGCCCCGAGCCACCTCGTCAGGGTCCCAGCAGCGGCCAGCTTTGGGCTGTGTGATCCTTGGAACCCACTCGGAGCACATCAGCTTTCCTGGACAGCAAGTGCTACTTAGGAGCGCTGGTTAATATCAAATGACAGGGTCACTCCCGGGCATATGATGTCTGCTGCAGGACGGGACAGACTCTGCCGGGCAGGCTGTGGCTCAGAGAGAGGTGGCTGCACGGCCTCAGCAGCTGCTGCGGAGCTCAAGGAAAGGAAAATAGCAGAGCTCTAACATTCTAAGAAACCTCACTGGGGGACAGAGCTGGGATAACCGTATTTTTCCCGAGGGCTGCATACAGCCGCAAGTGAACACAGTACAAATCAGTGGGCCTGCTTTGCCACCAGTAAGCACTGCTTGCTTATTGCAAGTGTGGGTAACCCATTTCTCTGCAGCCAGGAGGACTAGAAAGAGTGAGAGAACAGGAGACTGACGTGGAGCTAGATGCCTTGTTCCTCAGCTTTGAAACCAGCCCAGAGTAGGGCGGTGGTGCCCAGATGATTTTAAAGCTCAGGAATTTGAATAAAAGTATACGTGGAAGCCCAATATGTAGAACTGAGAACACAGTTTCTCTGATGGGAGGGGTGGGTGTCTCGGGCTCCTGGGTCCCACCTGAACATCTCCTCTCCCCAGGCAGTGACGCTGTGAGAAACCCATAGGATCCATTGGAGCACTTTGAAAACCCCGCAGCCTTATGGGCTCTCAGATCCCTTCCGAGTCAGCCGTTGACTCCCTTGTGGTTCCTTCCCAGGGCGGGCAGCACTGGGTGCCACCCAGCAAGCACTGTGCGAGGCCGGCAGAGGGCGCTCTCAGAACCAGATAGGTGTGCATACCTACAAGACTGGAGTTGAAGAGGGATGGGGTGAGGGGACATCCCAGTGTGTTGGGACAAGACTACTTTTTAATGGGTGGAAAGCGTCGAGACAGATTGCTTCCTTCCATCACCTACCCCGCCTCCCATTTGAGTGCAGGATGTTGTAACTTTTAATAAAGCATGCCGCTCAAAGGATCCCTTCAAGGGAGCTGTTCACTGCCTTGAAGTATGTTAATGTTTCCCCCAAAAGAGGCTAAAACTAAAATTGGTGGAAAACCGTCCTGTGAAACCATAAGGGTGGGGATACTCACTGGAAAAGGAAATCCCTTTGCTGAACCCAGAAGTCCTTAAAAAAAAAAAAGAAAGAAAAAAAATTGGGACCAGTGTTTGAATGGAGAGACCCGGGGCCTGGTGTGGTTGGCAAAACCTTATGTGATCATCCTAGAAGCTTGCAGACACAGAAGAGAGAATCTGGCTTTAGTTTTTAAAATTGTAATCGGCAAGCCATTTGACCTTCGTGATGCCCACTCTTCTCTTTGAGGTGGAAAGGGAAATCACCATTTCCATACCCAGTTCCCTGTAATTAGACTCAGAATTTATCACAGCAGCTTAGTTTTCTAGTTTTTCTAGTTTCTAGGCAAGCTTAGATGTACCTTGCATTTAACTCCTCGTGAGTTTTTAGAAGTGAGCACACTTTCTACACAGTTGGCTACTCCTGGGGCTCATTTGCAATGTGTTGGATTAATAATTTTTTCACATTTAGGCAGCAGCTGTGCACACCATTTCCTGGGCAGCTTTGACACGATTAACCCTTGGTTTGTTGAACAGAAGCATGTTAGGCACAGAGCCCACGAGTGAACCTGAGTGTGTGCTCTATTCTCAGCGTCCTGAAAGAAGACGTGGCTGTGTCATCATCCCTCTGCCTCTTCAGAGTGTCACGGAAAGTCCCACAGAGGCCTTCTGCCAGCTATGACTCAGCCCTCCTACTCACGTCTTCACCTGTCCTCCACATTGTTCTCCCTGCCAAAGTGAACACTAGCCTGAGAGCCATGGAATAAATGTAGCTTTACTGCTGATAGACCAAATACTCTGTTGGCTCTCAGGCTGGATATTCAAACATTGTTAATATATCTGTTGTTTCGCAATGAATGGGATTCTCAGAAGTTCACTTTTTGCAGAAGAATCTCAAGTAAAATCAAATCTGGTGACAAAGGCAAAAGAGAGAACAGCTCTGTGGAATGTCAGCCATTTGTATATGCCTGTATAAATATTTGTCACTTAAGATGGCTTCCCTATTTTAATTTCATAAATAGAAATCCATCCTAAAAGATAATGTTTAAAGCTCATTGAATGTATTAGTAATTGATGTTTATCAAGAGGCACCTACTACTAGAGTTAGTAGATCACGATGGTCCAGTGCTCTTGTTGCCCAACGCATATGGCATCACCTGCTAAGCTCCCGGGGACAACTTCCTGGCACTGTGGCTGTTCCCCTGGGGACCATGATGTCACTTAATACCACCGATAAACACTCCAGTCCAGTGTTTGCATTTACTCCTCATAATAATCCTGAGAAATGCTGGGCTCAGATTCGGTCAATGGCACGGGACTCAAATAAAACTCACATGTGTCTGATCATCATCTTGTTCTTACCGTGACACAGTCCTGATGAACCTACTTAATCTCACACCTGAATTTGTGTGCTGAGCACCAGTAGGCCATAGGCCGCGTGCTGGGCCTTGAGGACAGGATGGCCAGGAACTCCCATCTTGGCTCTGAAGGGTGTAGACCGAGATGGTGGAGCCGGAGGCTTCCTTGCCGGGCTCTAGGATCTGAAGGGGGAGGTGGTGTCTAAGAGCGGTGATTTCGTCAGCCCACCCGTCCCCAATCCGAGACTTGGGTGTGTGACCCAAGAAATTTACTTCTTGTTGTCTCGACACTGTTTTTCAGTTCCATGCGCTCTCCTCTCCTCAGTCTCCTTTTCCTACCACCCCCACCTCAAGGCGGGCTTTGCACCGGACGCTGTCAGACGAGAGCATTTACAGCGGGCAGAGGGAGCACTTTTTCACCTCAAGGCCTTCACTTCTGGACCAAGCCCTGCCCAATGACGTCCTCTTCAGTAGCACGTACCCTTCTCTTCCCAAGTCTCTTCCGTTGCGGAGGCCTTCTTACACCTTGGGAATGAAGTCGTTGCATGGTAAGTTGGTTTTTCTGCCGCCGCCGAGCAGCCCTGCTGAGGGAGGTGAGTTCCCAGAAAGAGGGGCCACTCCATCTGCTCAGAGAGGCGTAGCTGGAGCCAGTCTGGCTAGCCACCCGTCCCTCAGCCTCTCACCTGTAATCCCAGCCCACAGGTACCGATGGTCAGCCTCACCAGACCGTAAGTGTTATCTGTTTCATTTTGGTTTTTACTGAAGTTTAACCAACATGTAACGTTATATTAGTTTCAGGTGTACAACCTGACGATTCGATGTCTGTATTGTGAAATGATCACCACAGTGAGTCTAGTTAAGATCTGTCACCATGCATAGTTGCAAAATTGTTTTTTCTTTTGATGGGACCTTTTAACATCAGTCTCTTAGCAGCTTCCAAATACGCAGTTATTAACTGTAGTCACCATGTGGTACATTGCAGGAAACCCCGTGACTTATTTGTCCTTCTCCAATTTATTTCAATCGGCATAATGCCCTCAAGGCCCATCCATGTTGTTGCATGTGGGAAGATTTCATTTTTTAAGGCTGAGTATTAGTCCGTCGTGTGTGTGTATGTGTACCATTCATCCATCATTGGACACTTAGGTGTCCATTTAGCTACTGTTTCCATCTTAGCTATTATAGATAATGCTGCAGTGAACATGGGGGTACAATATATTTTTTTCAAGTTAGAGTTGTCATTTTCGTCAGGTGCATACCCAGAGTGGAATTTCCAGATCATAGGAATAGTTGGATAGTTGGATCATATGGTAGCTCTGTTTTGAGGAAACCTCCATACTGTTTTCCATAGTGGCAGCACCAATTTACATTCCTACCAACGGTGCACTAGGATTCCTTTTTCTCTACACCCTTGCCAACACTTGTATCTTCCCTTTTTGATAATAGACATTCTAACAGGTGTGAAGCGATACCTCATTTTGGCTGTGATGTACATCTCCCTAATGATTAATGATGTTGAGCATCTCTTCATTTACCTGTTGGCCGTCGATAGGTCTTCTTTGGAAAAATGTCTATTCATATTCTCTGCCCATTTTTTAATCAGATTGTCTTTTGGCTCTTGAGTTGTAAGAGTTCTTTATACATTGTGGATATTACCCCCTTATCATATACGATTTACAAATATTTTCTCTCATTCCATAGGTTGCCTTTTCATTTTGTTAATGGTTTTCTTTGCCGTGCAGAAGCTTTTTAGTTTGCAGGTATTCCACTTGTTTATTTTTGCTTTTGGTGTCAAATCCAAAAAGTCATCGTCAAAACTGATGTCAGGGAGCTTACTGAAGAAAACATTCTGGAAGTTTTATGGCTTCAGGTCTTACAATCAAGTTTTTAATCCATAATGAGTTAATTTTTTTATGTTGGTTTAAGATAGTGCTCTGGTTTCATTCTTTTGCATGTGGCTGTCCAGTTTTCCCAGCACCATTTATTAAAGACCATCTTTTCCCTATTGGATATTCTTGGCCCCTTTGTCATAAACTAATTGACCGTGTATGCATATGTTTATTTCTGGGCTCTCTGTTCCATTGATGTATCTGTTTTTATGCCAATACCATACTCTTTTGATTTCTATAGCTTTGTAGTATAGTTTGAAATCCAGGATCGTGATGTCTCTGGCTTTGTTTTTTCCAAGATTCCTTTGGCTGTTCAGAGTCTTTTGTAATTACATACAATTTTGAGATTGCTCGTTCTCCTTCTGTGAAAAATGCCATTAAAATTTTGATAGGAATTGCACATTGACTCTGTAGATTGCTTTGGGTAGTATGGACATTTTAACAATATTATGAGCATGGAATACCTTCCGTTTATTTGTGTCTTCAGTTTCTTTCATCGATGTCTAATGGTTTAGAGTGTACAGGTCTTTTACCTCCTTGGTTAAAGTTATTCCTGGGTATTTCATTCCTTCTGATACGATTGTTTTCTTAATCGTTCTTCCTGATATATTGTTATTAGTGTATAGAAATGCAACAGATTTTTGTGAATTGATTTGGTATCTTGCAACTTTACTGAATTCCTTTATTAATTCTTAAGAGTTTCTTGGCAGAGTCTTTCGGGTTCTCTAATATAATATGCTATCTGCAAATAGTAAATTTTACTTCATATTTGGATGTCTTTTATTTCCTGTTTAATGCTCTGGCTAGGACTTCTAATACTTTATAGAATCAGAATGGTAAGAGTGTGCATCCTTGTCTCGTTCCTGACCTTAGAGGGAGAGCTTTCAGCTTTTCACCATTGAGTGTGATGTCAGCTATGGACTTGTCATATATGGCCTTTATTATGTTAAAGTACATCCCCTCTATACCCATATTTTGAGAGTTTTTATCGTAAGTGGATGTTGATTTTTGTCAGATGCTTTTTCTGCACCTATTGAGATGATTATATGATTTTTATCCTTCATTTTGTCAGTGTTATATATCACATTGATTGATTTGTGGATGTTGAACCATCCTTAACATCCCTGAGATAAATCCCCCTAGATCATAGTATATGGTCCTTCTAATGTATCACTGAATTCGGTCTGCTAATTTTGCATCCATGTTCATCAGAGACATTGACCTGTGATTTTTTTTTCTTATGGTGTCCCTGTCTAATTGTGGTATCTGGGTAATGCTAGCCTCATAAAATGAGTTTGGAAGTGTTCCCTTTTCTTCTTTTTTTGAAGAGCTTTAGAAGGATTAATTCTTCTTTGAATGTTTGGTAGAATTCACCAGTAAAGTCCTCTGTTCCTGGGCTTTTGGTTTAATCAGTAGACACAAACCTCCCAACCATCTCTTTACTAGTAATGGGTCTGTTCAGATTTTCTGTTTCTTCATGGTTCAGTCTTCATGCCTTCTTAGCATCGCAGGCAGCACTCAGTCTCATAATCTTCATGATTCAGTCTTGGTAGGTTGTGTGTTTATGGGGATTATGCATTTTGTCTTGGTTATGCAATTTGCTGGTGTACAATTGTTTGTAGTAGTCTCTTTAAGATCCTCTGTATTTCTCTGGTATCAGTTGTAATGTCTCTTCTTTCATTTCGATTTTGAGTCTTCTCTTTTTTCTTGGTGAATCTAAAGATCTGCTAATTTTATATCTTGTTTCTTTATTTTTTTAGTTTCTATTTCATACATTTCCACTCTGATCTGCTACTGCCTTCCTTCTACTAACTTTGGGCCTAGTCCCTTCAGTTGTAAAGTTAGGTTGTTGATTTGAGATGTTTCCTGAGGCAGGCATTTGTCACTATGAACTTGCTTCTTAGAACTGCTTTTGCTGTATCCCATAAGCTTTGGTATGTTGTATTTCCATTTTCATTCTTTTGAAAGTATTTCTTGATATCTCTTGTGATGTCTTCTTTGACCCATTGGTTGTTCAGTACCATGTTATTTAGTCTCCATGTATTTGTGAATTTTCCTTTTTCTCATAATTGATTTCTAGTGTCATACCATTATAGTGGGAAACGATATTTGATTTAATTTCAGTCATCTAAAATTTATTAAGACCAGTGACCTAACATATGATCCATTCTGGAGAATGTGCTGTGTGTGATTGAAAAGAATTACATTCTTTTGCTTTTGTATGGAATGTTCTATATAGAGCTGTTAAGTCCATCTGGCCTAGTGTGTCATTTAAGGCTGATATTTCCTAATTGACTTTGTCTAGATGATCTATCAATTGATGAAAGTGGGTTAGCAAATATCCCCTATTATTATTGAATTGCCGTTTCTCATTTTAGGTCTGTTTATATTTGTTTCATATATTTAGGTACTCCTATGTTAGGTGCATAAATATATACAAATGTTACATCCTCTTATTGGATTGGCCCCTTTATCCTTATGTGTCTTTGTTTTAAAGTCTTTTTTGTCTGATAGCAGGATAACTATACCAGTTTTCCTTTGGTTTCCATTTGCGTGGAATATCTGTTGTCATTCCTTAACTTTCAGTCTGTGTAAGTCCTTATTTCTGAAGTAAGAAGTATATAGACATATACAGAAGTATATAGAGGGGTTGTGGGTTTTTTTTTATACAGTCACCCTATGGTCCATTTACATTTAAAGTAATTATTGATAGCTTATACACTTTTTACTGTTTTGTAGTTCCTCTGTGTTCCTTTCGTCTTCAGCTCTCTTCCTTTGTGGTTTAATGACTTTCTGTAGTGGTGTGCTACAATTCTTTTCCCTTTATTTTTTGCATTACCTATTGTTAGGTTTTTACTTTGTGGTTACCATGAGGTTTTCATATAACAACTTATAATACTTTACTTTTGGTTCATTAACAACTTACATTTAAAAGTATTCTAAAGTTCTACATTTTTACAACCCCCCCCAACAATTTATGTTTTTGATGTCACAGTTTACACCTTTTTTATCTTGTTTATCCCTTAATTAGTTACAGTTGACCCTTAAGCAACAAGGGGGTATGAGGTATCAACCCCCTGTACAGTAAAAAAATCTGTGTATAACTGTTCACTTTCCCAAAATATAACTATTAATAGCCTACTGTTGACTGGATGCCTTACCAATAACATAGTCATTTGCAAATATTTTGTATGTATTATATACTGTATTCTTACAATAAAACTAAAGAAAATATTGAAAACTATAAGAGAAGGTACATTTACAGTACTGTACTGTAAGTCCACCTTGTCTGCTTACATGATTAATCATTGGTCAGTACCTACACCAACTTTGTCTCATGATACAAAACACTGTAGATGTCACACGTATTATTAACACTAGCCATCAAAAGTGAAAAGGAATGCATATTTATTTACAAGGATAATATTTATGCACTAATGATGAAGCAGCAGCAGTATGATTGCTCTATGGTAGCCTAGTGGAATTGATACGATAGCCTAGCACATACACTAATGAATGAATTGCTATAAAAGTTTTATGGCATAAAGTATTAGTATATGTATAGCACAGTTTTAGAAACATGGTTACGCTAAAAAAAAAAAAAAAAACACTTAACCTCCAATAGACTGATACGCAGTTTTCTCCCAATTACGAGTGAGAGGAATACTTTATGGTAATGTAATTCTTTGAAAGCAAAATACAAAACAGGAAGAACACTAAAACGTTATTACTTTTATATTAAATATCACTCACCTTATGCCTATGTAAGGACAAGCTGTTCACTCCCATACGAGACTGGCACATTGCATGATGACTATTTATTTCAACCATGACGATGATGACACACAGGTACCTCCTACAGTTCTTGCTGTACAGTTACTAGATTTTCACATGAAAACACTTACATACACAATAGGTAAGTTTATTAGTTGTATGGCCTGATGATTACTTACTATTCATGAAGCGGAAGTGGATCGTAAAGGTCTTCACCCCATCTTCACACTGAGTAGGCCAAGGAGAGGGAGAAAGACGAGGGGTTAGCCATGCCGTCTCAGGGCCAGCAGAGGTGGCAACAGAAGTGGGAGAGGCAGACATGTTCCGTGTAACTATGGAAATACACTGCAATTTCTGACTTTTTTGCTTTTTCATTTCTCTGAATATGTTTCTATACGATAATGACCCTCCACTAGCTTTCCTTTCAGTGTCCACATCATAGGTTCTTGTTGTAAAAGAAGTCAAAAGCAGTTCTGCATAATCCGAACTCTTCTGTGACAATTTGTTTTCTGGCACTGCTGCTTCTATGTCTCATCATCTGGCACTGGTTTGGAAATACTCCTCTCCATCAAGTCATCTTCTGTTAATTCCTCTGGTGTGGTGTCTGTTAGCTCTTGGCTTTCCCCAAGATCTACATGTTGAAACCCTTCACCTCCTGCCTTTTTTTCCCATGTCCACAGGCTCCTTCATGATTTCCTTGGTCGGTTCTGTCATCAATCCTGTGAAGTCCTGCACAACATCTGGACCGTTTTCTTGAGCAGGAGTTTATTATTTTGGGCTTGGTGGTTTTCACAGCTTCCTCTCTAATGACGATTTCATGAATTTCATGGTGTTTTCTCTATCACGGTTCTCTTCCATAGTGTTGACAGTCCTTTTCATAGAGTACTGTGCAGTCAGTCTTAAAGGTTCTTATGACTCCATGATCTGGAGGCTGAATTAGAGATGTCGTGTTTGGGGGCAAGTAAACCAACCCTTTGGTATTGAACTCGTGGGGTTCTGGGGGGCCAGGGCCATTGTCCAATATCAAAGAACTTTAAAAGGCAGTTCCTTAATGGCAAGGTACTTCCTGACTTCATGGACAAAGCATCAATGGAACCAGTCCAGAAAAACAGTCCTCATTGTCCAGGCCTTCTGGTACAACCAGAAGACTGGAAGCTGGTATTACTTCCCTTCAGGGCTCAGAGGTGAGTGAGTTTATAGATAAGGGCGGTCCTGATCCTAACCTGAACTGCACTTGCACAAAATAGTAGAGTTAGCCTATCCCTTCCTGCTGCACACTTGTCTTCATATGGAGTAAATAATAAGTGTCTCTTATGGCATTTTACGCCAGAATAGAGATTTTGTCTGCATTAAATCCCATTCAGGCAGATATCCTTTCTCCTCAGTGATTTTCTAAATGGCATCTGGGAACTTGTCTGCTGCATCTTGGTTGGTGGAACTGCTCCTCTGGTTATCTTGAGCATTTGTAAAACCAAGCCTCTTTCTAAAATTATCAAACGATCCTTTGCTGGCATTAAATTCTACAGCTTCAAATCTTTCACCTTCCTTTTGCTTTGCATTGTCACGTGATGACTTTGTTTTTTTCGTGAATCCTATTAGTGTCTGCAGGAATGCCTTTCTTATCATCAGTCCTGCACCCACATAAGAGCTGCATTTTGAATATGAGATAAAAAGATATTTCACAAAAAGTACGAGGCTTTCGTGCTTACTGGCACAGCTGCAGCATCGGCTTCATGAATCTCCTCTTCTTTTTTCACAATGGTCCTTAGGCAAGATTCATTTAGCTCAAAATGGCAGGCGGCTACAGGAGCAGACCTCAATCTATAATACATATCAAGCAATTAAACTTTTTTTGTGTAATTTCATGTCTTTCTGCTTTTGGGGAAAACTTTGAGCATCGCTAGTAATACTTCGAATGGGTCCCATGGTGTTATTCAGGGTTCATGGTATTGCACTAAACACAATGAAAAGTATATGAGAACGGAGATCACTTTTTACTGTGATACCCAGTTTACTGGTGAGAAGAACTGCTCATGTGGAGGTGATTAGCCTCACTTGCATTTTGAGTGGATATACGTTCCACACCAGGCCTCCTTGCGATAGCAACAGGAAGTAGCTACAAAATCACTGCAGTAGGATGCAGTATGTACTCTAGTTAATTTTGTGCAATTATGATTTAATACCACATCTTTGTTCATATTTCTCTCATCTGTGAGTGGTGCCATGTACTGTATGTGCAAGTTTTAATGAATTTTAACTTTTTATAATAGACATATATATTTTATGCATTCATGACATCCTTACTTTTTTTTGCTATTTCTAAGCTACGTGGTTTGTCTGCAAGTTTTTCAAACGGTTGCAAATCTCCAAAAATTTTTCCAAAATATTGATAGAAAAAAGTCCACATAGAACCATGTGGTTCAAACCTGTGGTGTTGAAGGGCCAACAGTAAAATAGTTACTTCTATTTTGTTTTTTAACCTTCATACTAGGCTTATAAGTAATTATTTTACTAATATGTTTAGTATGTTTTCCTATATGTTTACCTTTTCCAGTAAGATTTATACTTGAATGTTTTCTTGTACTAATTAGCACTCGTTTTTTTCAGCTTAAAGAAGTCCCTTAAATGTTTCTTGTAAGGCCAGTCTGGTTGTGTTGAACTTAGTTTTTGTTTGTCTGGAAAACTCTTTATCCCATCTTCAATTCTGAAGGACAACTTAGTTGGGTAGAAGATTCTTGGTTGGCAGTTTTTTCTTTCAGCATTTTGAGTACATCATGCCACTCCCTTCTGGTCTGGAAAAGCTTCTGCTGAAGTCTTAATGGGGATTCACTTGTACATAACAAGTTGTTTTGCTGCTTTTAAGATACTCTCCTTATCTAATTTTGGAGATTTGAATTGTAATGTGTCTTGGTGTGGGTCCCTTTACGTTCATCTTATCTGGAACTCTCTGATCTTCCTAGATCTGGATGGATGTTTCCTTCCCCAGGTTAGGGTACTTTTCAGCCCCTTTCGCTCTCTTCTCCTCCTTGGATCCCTATAATGCAAATGTTGGTCTGTGTGATGTTGCCCTATAGGTCCCTTAAGCTATTTTTACTCTTTTTCATTCTTTTTCCTTTTTGCTGCTCTGATTGGGTGAGTTCCATTGCCTTGTCTTCGAATCCACTGATCCTTTCTTCTGCTTCCTCTAATCTGCTGTTGAACCTCTTTAGTATAATTTTCAGTTCAGTTATTGTATCCTGAAGCTCTGTGACTTCTATTTAATATTTTCTTGTATTTTCTTTTTGTTGAAGTTATCACTGTGTGCATCCATTCTTCTCCCAAGTTCAGTGAGCATCTTTGTGACTGTTACCTTGAACTCTTTGTCAGGCAGGTTACTTAGGTCCATTTCATTAAGGACTTTTCCTATGATTTTATCTTGTTCTTTTGTTTGTTACATATTCCTCTGTTTCCTCCTTTGTCTGGACTCCTTGTGTTGGTCTATGTATTAGATAAGACAGCTGCCTCTCCCAGTCTTAAAGGAGTGGCCTCATGTGGGAGATGAACCTTGCTGTTCAACCCTGCCCTAGCTCTTTCTTGTCTCTCAAACCTTTGTGATTGTCCAAAGGGCCTATTTTATTTTTAATGGATCTCAGTAGTTGGGGGTGTGCCAAGACCAGTGTCCCCAAAGGAAAGGATCTCAGCAGCTAGACTTAGACTGATTGTAAACCAGACACTCTGGCAGCAAGTATGCAAATCTAAACAGTCCTGTGGGACCACAAGTGTAAGCCCCACTGGCCACCAGAGCCAGGCGATTTCATAGTGTCACCTTGGATGGCCAGTCATAAAAATCAGCACACTAGATGAGTGTATAAGTTCATTTCTGAGAACAGCAGGCCGGAGGAAAGCAGAGGGCAAGCACAAAGATCGCATCCACTGGCCTCTGTGCCCTGTGAGCACCTCTGTGGGCCCCTAGCTGTGTGCCAAACCTGAAGCCTGCCCCTAGGCCAAAGCTCCAGAACAAGCAAATAAGCCTCTGTCACAGGAGGACTAGCAGTTGTTTTGGTCTGCTCTCTGTGCAGTGCCCTGCTGGTGGTAGCCTGTCAAGAACTGTCCCTCCAATTGTTTAAATCCCATAGGACCCAGGAACGCATTCCCCCCCCCCCCCCCCCCCACTTGCAGCCACTAGAGCCAGGTGAGCAAGGGGCATCCCCTGGGTGGCAGCCATAAAAACTGAGACTCCAGATGCATCTAAAAACCTCCTCCTGGCATGCTTGGTAAGATTTCCAGACCTTACCCAGACCTGCTGAAGTTCAATTTTAATACACAGGTATAGTTTTGGCATTATATTTTTACCAAACTTCCCAGCTGCTTACTATGATTGGGCAGATTTGGCTAACATTAAATTATTTTTTAGAGACTTGTATCCACTGGCTCCCTCCAGCTACCATATGAACCCAGACTTTCCATTGTTCTATCTTTCCTTGACTGTGAGGGTATTGCCTGTGGTGTCCACCAGTCATTGTCAGTTCATTCATTTGGTGAGCAGGCAAGTACTAGCTAGGGAAAGGCCTAGTATTGATGCCAGGCACCTCCATGTTCTTGCCTTTGGTTCATAAATACCTTTTTTGCTCTGTGACCTAACTAGATCCCAATTTTATTAAAGGCCATATTCTGGGACTATGGGTTTAAATTTGTTCTTTTCCTTTCTCCTCTCTATCCACCTATATTCCAGGGTTCTGCACCCACCCTCCCCACTGTGACCCAGCCCAGCAGATGCCTATTATAGAACCTCTGGTCCTGCTTGTTTATTATGCCTGTCTGCCCTTATTTCACATTCTGCCTCCATTTGTACTCACCTTTCTCTTCTTTCTCTGCTACTTCTTTGGAGCAGTGTTTTCTTTGACCCTCCTGCTTGCCTCATTTGCTTTCTCCCTGCTCCCCTCTACGGTCCCCTTCTCGCCGATGGCAGACATCACTCAGGAATCAGGCCAGCTTCTCTCAGATTCCAGCTGCTTCCTCTCCCCTATCTGGCTTCTCTTTTCTCCACGAGGTCACCCTCCAGTGAACCAGTTGACACACGAAATGACCACTTCTTACCATCTAGACTCTAGAAGAAAAAAAAAAAAACCTCCTGGTGGTGACCAAATAGGCCCTACCCTTTTCTCCCCTTGTGCCTCCGCATTGGTGTTCCTCTTCCCTGAATTCCGTTGCTCCTGTGACAAACCCTTTGTGAAGGCGTGTCTGCGTGGGTCGTGTCAAAGGAGACCCTGTCTTCTAGAGCCTTCCGTTCTAAGCGACCTGGAAATCACACCCACAGTCATTGTCCAGCCAAGGAAGCCATGTCTTCTCACTTTCCTGAAAGTCAGCCAGCAGCCCAGTGTGCCCCCCTGTCCTGAATGGAGCAAGCCTTGTTGGGCTGATCCCTCAGCCCTTGTTTCAGTGACTGTCACTGAAATGTGTTTGGGCAACACGGAAGCAGCAACCTCTTTTTCACGTATGGAAATTTGGGCACCAGAGAGAAAAGGGCAGAGGGGTTGTGAGTGACACACAAAATTGTTCCACCCACTTACCCTTGGTGGGAGCAGGTTTAAACAGAGCAAAGCGTTTAATATCTGGCAGTATTTGTTGATTTCCATTTACTCATAATTTTGCTAATTTTAAGCACATTAATAACTGGCAGCTGCAGTTCAGAGCAGTTCTTTATGTAATTTGAAAGGGAAAACAAGCACTAAATATACTCTGGTTTACCAGGCTATCATAATTGGTGAAACTTTTTAACTCCTTGTAAACAGGTATTTCTGGAGCCACTTAGTGATTTCAGCTGAGCTTTTAGCATGGATTTCTAATCCAGCAGAAAGCATGGATAGCTTTTTAGCATGGATTTTAGTGCTGCAGTCACACTCTGCCCTGTTGAGAACATTTCCACGTCATGAGCCCAGCAGCCCTCCCACTCTGTTCTCTGCCCTATGAACTTGAGCACTAGCAGCCTACTGGTGGCTCACTCTCTGTCACAGCTCAGGCTGTGGGACTGCTGTGATCCCAAACCAGTCCCAAGAGTAGCTCCTTGTGCCCTTGGGAAGGGGAAGAAGGCCAGCACCAATCCTAACATCCCCTTCTTGTAGGAACTCCCATCTGGATAATCGAGCACCCTCACATCATCTGATTCGGTGCTCACACCGCCCTGCAGACACATCCCCAGGGTACAGGGCCAGCGGGGTCTGGGGAGAAGTCTGTCTTTCCTGCCCCAGGGGTGCCGGGGGTCCACAGGCAGGTGGGTCAGAGTCCGGGTCCCAGTCCAGTGAGAACGACCCTACTATCCCCTGGAACAGATACCAACAAGCTTCCTGGGCTGGCTTCAAACCCCAGTTGTCTGTCAAACCACACTTCAGCATCCTAGCCTGAATCCTTGACTGAAAAAAAGCAAGACACTGGAGCCACCCTGGGCCCACTGTAGACAGCTCCCACAAAAGCAGACATGTTGCCTGGGTGCAAAACTAACTTTTCTGTGTCTCACGCTACTAGAAATGAGATAGAGGGAAGTTACTGAAAAATGAGTTAAGACTGGAAGAAGCCAATTCCTGGTTCACATCAGCTTTAGGACAGCCCCTCGTGGCCTGCTGGATTAGAAACAGATTCCAGACAACAACTGAGTTAGAAATCTGCTGTGGTAACAGGAACTGGGTAAGACCTTGAGCGGTTCTCCTGTGGGCATGAGAAGTATCTGATCTTTCTTCTCTTCCTGTAGGAGAGTTCTCAGCCTCGGACAGCTCCCTCACTGACGTCCAGGAGACTCGAAGGCCACCCATGCCCGACCCTGGCCTGATGCCCCTGCCCGATGCTGCTGCGGATTTGGATTGGTCCAACCTGGTGGACGCTGCGAAGGCCTATGAGGGTGAGTCTGCTGCAGACCAAACAGGACAGCACAGGACCTGCAGGGCCACACTGGGGTTTGGGCGGTGCGAGGCTCCGGTCCGTCCCTGTCCACTTGGTTTCCTCCAACACCCCGACAGCACATGGACTTGACCGGCACAGCCAGAAACAGTTGAACCCACAGTTACCGAGTACTCGGTAGGGGCACACGTTGCGTGATTTAAACAGGTGGAGCCTGCCATCTCCTCCACAGAGGAATTCACAGCATTGTGCCTCACCTGCCCATGCGTGGGGAGGGCAGGGTGTGGGGGGAATCCCAGCTGTCACTTGACTGAAGAGATCACATGTCCGAGAGTCTTTTACCGCATCATAAAGACATCATTGCAAAGTGCGTGCGTGGTTGGATCTGTTAGGATGCTTGGTCCACTTGGCCGGCCCCAGTCTCGACAAATGTCAGGGACACTCCCTTTGTGCTCCTTGTTCACCTCTCCGGACTCTGGTAGCACATTTCCCGTGACTAAACGTAATGCTGTATATGTGGACAAAAATTGTCAAATGCCTGTTTTGAATAGACTGACTTCACTCTATGTTCATCAACGTAAACTCTCTGGAAATACTCTTTAAAAAACGGTGATAGCAGATGAATGGTGTGGGGCTTGTCTTGCTCTTGCTTGAATTATTAAATGTAGCTATTTAGTCAAGCTAGAGTTTTCAGGAGAAATGGATTAGGCCACAGAATTCAGAAGTCCGGCCACCATGGCGGAGTCCACAGGGCATCCGTCCCCATGTTAGCTGATGGTACTTCCCCAGTACTGCCTTGATTTTAACTTTCGATTTGTTGGTCACTCTTTTATCTAAGATGGAAGCAGTTTTGAGTTTTTAACGAGAGGTTTTTCAAACTTTGATTTCGTTCTCTTGGCTCGTTTTTGGTTTGGTATATTTTGGAATACATATGGTTGGACTTTGGCTGAAGCCAATGGAGATAGCCAGCTATCTTGTGGAAAACATTTCTAGAAGTGCATTTTATATCCTCACCCGGTGGAAAGCCTTGGTCTGGAAATTTGGCACAATGCCCGTTTCCAGGGAAACATTTCATAGAATGCTACTTTGATGAGTAATGAAAGGAGGACTACAAATCGATTCACAAGTATTTTTCAAAGAGAACTGACAACGCTACTGTCCTCTTACTGCTTCAACAGTAATTTTTTCCTACACGGGTCAGGAGCTAGGTTTCGGAGGCCTCTGCACACAGTGTTCAGATCTGACCCTCGGTGTAGGCCAGCTGTTGACGTTTGAGAGATAGGACCTAGGTTGTGGCTCTAACATCCTGAATGGCTTCTTCTCTCCCTTCCAGTCCAGAGAGCCTCCTTCTTTGCTGCTGCTGATGAAAACCACCGCCCCTTGAGTGCCGCGTCCAACAGTGACCAGCTGGAGGAGCAGGCGCTGGCCCAGATGAAGTCTTACAGCAGGTCGGTTACCCAGTGGTAAGGCCACCGCCCTGCACCGTGTGTCGCCTCCTCTAGTGACAGCGAGTGTGGGGAAGAGGAGACGGAGGGCTGGATTAGCTGCTCAAAGCTCAGCAGCACAGGGCCAGGCTCATCACATTTTAGAACGCTTAGTAACTAAGTACCGTAAACATGATTAAACTGTTCTTGGTGACTTAGAATCATGAATAGTCATCATTATTTGACGTCGTGATACACGTATGCCCTCGGGGCTTATCAGGTAAGGTAAGAAAAATCACTTGCCTTGTAGCCTTGAGCCTGGTTTTGGAATCTGTCCCTCTGCTCTCAGTTGGTCGTGCTCGGGAACATGGCGCTATCTTTGCAGGTCCCAGGGGGCAGCTTCAGAGCTACATTAGGTCTGGGTCACCAGGGTGGGTAAGAGAGATCAGATATAGAATGAAAGGCAAGCAATGACTGAGGCCTTGAGGGTTTCCTTAAGAGTTAGGAGCTGGAATTTTGACTTCGGTTTTAACTGTGTAGAGGCAGACTTCCATTTTCCCTCTGTTTCAAGCGGTGAGGATGTTGGGTATATATGTGTCATATTATGGATATTAAAGCAGCCCATGGGCTGCCACGGTACACGCATTAGGCGCTCCTTGACACAGAATAATTTCATCAATTTGAAATCTCCCTTTAAAACCTTTTGAGGGCAGTTAAGAATCCAGGTATCTCTAAAACTTGGTCAGAAACAGACAATAGGAAAAGTGAGGTCGGCATAGGTTATCCAGACAGCCTGTGGGACCTGTTCCTGAAGACTCCTCGGAGCAAGTGTGCAAGGAAGTGCCCTTCAGAAGAGAGAAGAGGAGGAATGTGTTGTTGGTCAGAAGTATAATGGAGGCCGCGTTCACTCCTATCGTGGAGGTATCTCTGGTGGGAGGGCTGCAGTTAGCTTGGCCGTTGAGAACTTTAAGGAAAAAACCCACCGAGGGTGGGGCCTCCTCCAACAGGGAGAAGTCTGAGTGAACAAGTCCATCTTCCTAAGGATTATTGAGCCAACTAGTTCTTAAATCTTTGTGGAATCATAAGATGAGGGTGATGGTTGGCACTTTTCTTTTTGTTCAGTGAACAAATAAATGAAGTTAAATGTGTTCTTAAAACTCAAGGCGTACACAGACACAAAATTCACTTTGCAAACCTTCACAAGTCAAGATAGGCTGCTAAGGGTTTGAATTGGTCGTCCCCCATCTTAAAAGTTTGCAGATTATCATTTCATTTGTTGCACTGTGAGTTTTGCCTTTTGGGCTTGTAGATCTGGAATTAGGTCTAGAATTAGCCAAAGACATCAACACAGTTTGAGACTGCCTTTTCTTGATTCCAAAACTTCGGTCTGTCTGTACCTTCCCTTTTGACCTCTGCGAAGTGGTAGCCATGTGTAATCCCAGCGGAAGGCTCTAGATTCTTGGTTGTGTGACTCTGAGGTGGTGTATCTGGCTGGAACTCACGGGAACTTTCCACAGCTTGAATTCAGGTAGACAGCAGTTGGACGAAGAACAGTTGACAAGGGTCTTCAGCCCTTGCCCGGCTGTCTCATCCTCTAACGGTTTTTTTTTTTGGTCCCCCACTGGCCTGGCATTGCTATAGCACTTAGGTAAATTGGGAGAAAGAAAATTGCAGGCCTTGTTTGCTCATCACAATAGCCAAGGAGACCTTAAGGTTGGACTGACAAGCTTTTGAAACCTGTGGTCTTATTTTTTAACTATTTTAAGATATTTAGACAAGCTTTCAAGACAAGAGCACGATACCTTAGCTGCAGCCGGATGAGTAACCACAGACTGTTTTACGGGGAACCAGAGACCTAGCTATCCTGGTTGCCCCGAGGCAGAGCTGACATCAGCCCCTCTGCACACAGAGGAGTGGCTCTCTTCTCCTCAAAGCCGCTGGAGAGAGCAGGGAGCACCGCACTGCTTGACGGCTGTGTCTGCCAGAAAGTGCCTCTCCCTCTGCCAGAGCCCGTTCTCACTTTCTGTCCCGTATTCTTGTATTCTCTTGTCATGAAGTGACAGCGTCTGTAACAAAGGAAGCTAATGATTGGCTGCATTCACCCTTGTATTACCTTTTGTTAAGATTACCTTTTCTTTTTTAAAGTGAAAACGCACACTGGGTCACCGTACTGAGTAATCTGACATAAAAAAAAATACAGCGGCCTCACTAAAAAAGGGCCAAACAAACCAAACCCAGCCACAGAGGTTTCTCCTGACACCCGTCTTTTGTCTCTTGCCCCCAGCAGTAAGGATTCCTCTCCCACTCTGGCGTCCAAAGTGGACCAGCTGGAAGGTATGCTGAAGATGCTCCGGGAAGACTTGAAGAAGGTAAACACATTCTCAAAGTGCCTGGTCCGTGCAAATTGTGCTTGAACAAACGCCCTTCTTAAGTAGTGTCCGTGGACTGACCACGTGGACCGTCTGTCCCTGTTTCCTCGGGACACGTGTTCCGCAGGCCACCTGGAGCCCGGTTCCCACTGACTCACACTGCACAAGAAGGGCCTTCGTTGTCACACGTGCAGAACAATTGTGAAAGCCCCCGAACCCCCGCCAGCCCCACCAAGCCCGCTCTCGGCCTCCCCACTCCTCGTCTCAGGGGTCAGTAGCCCAGACCCACACGTCTTCATTGTTAATCTGGGCTTTTATACCCCTTCTTCACACAAGAAGAATTGTTTTGTTGCTCAAGTGGCTTTCACTGTGTTAAGCCAACAGCCACCAAAACAATAGTCCAAAAGTTAAGATGGTCCTTCTCGAAGATGCTCAAGGACCCATGAATGTGTTGGCTTTCCGAAACCAACCGTGGGGAGTCTCCGGAAGACCTGTCCCCTGGTTTGAGCGAGTCTAGGACCAGGCCACGTTCACACGTTGTTAGCAGATGTTTAGGCTAAAGAACAGAAGTGGGTGAAGGGTACAGACAGATCCCTGGCCACCCCTCCCAGCCCTTCTCTCCTCTCCCCTCCCTCCCAGGAAAAAGAAGACAAAGCCCACCTCCAGGCGGAGGTCCAGCACCTGCGGGAGGACAACCTGAGGCTGCAGGAGGAGTCCCAGAACGCCTCAGACAAGCTCAAGAAGTTCACCGAGTGGGTCTTCAACACCATAGACATGAGCTAGGGCAGGCTGAGGGGACAGGAGCGGGGGGCACGGGGGTGCTCTCCGGTGAGGCTTGGCAGTCCCTAGCCATGACACTGAAAGCATTCTCTGCCTCCCCACCCCTCCTCCCCGGCCTCCTACTCCGGCCCCTCTCGGGGAGTGCACAACATGATTGCAGATCAACAATCATTATCTGCCTTTTGTAGAAAAGAAAAACGAAAAAGTAAATAAAAATTTTAAAAAGTAAAATAAAAGTTTAACTGCTAAAATGTGAATGTCTTTATTTTTTTGCACAATATCTTTATCTGTTATGTATTTAAAAAAAAGAAAAAAAAAGTGGGCCTAGGCTGTCCTGGCCCATCTGCCTCTATTTCCATTAGCTCTGATCTATTTCAGGTAACCCAAGCTTTCCCTCCTTATCCTGACAAATGTCATTGCTCCTAATAAAGTTTTTAAAAGTTGTTTGTTTAGGGAGGGGGATTTCCTTACCTCTGTTCCTAAAACATCCGGGGAGGAAGGTGCTTTAAGAAAACGCCTGCCTCCCTTGAATGGCCTGTGCATGAGCTAGTGCCCTTGTCCCTATCTTAGCCTCTGTGGGCAGGTCAGGGTTACCGCCAGGTGCACCAGAGACCAGGCTCCTGCCTCGGGCCACGCCCCCTTCCTGTCCCGCATTGTGACGTAACTCCTCCCCTGCTTCCTTTCCCCAGGCAGATGGGCCCAGGTGTGTGCTTCTCGAAGCTGGACCCCTTTTTGTCTGGTGTGACCAAGTCCCACCAGCTTGGAGTCCGCCTCTCCACGGCTTCCTGGCTCCAAACGTTCATTGGGTTCAGAATTCCTCCAGACTAAAAACTCGTTTGCATTTTGGTCAAAAGTATAGTTTTTGTTCGAGGTGTTTATAAAGATGAAAATGTGGCAAAATTGGGCTCTTTGGCGCCCTCAAAATGACCATATTAATTAATTAATTAATCAATCCTCTCCAAAGCCAGATTTCACCAGTGTTTATAACTAGGGAAAGTGAATGTTAAAATGTTTCCTGCTTGCTTGTTAGGAGCAACGACTGTGATAACAGAATGGGCTTTGAAACCTGCATGTCCCAGTGTGCGATTTAAGCACGGCATTTGCTGAATCCCTTTGTGGCCGAAGGATTCCGCTGCAGAAATGACTTGATGTGCTCTTTGTCCTGTCTAGCGCTCTAGCCACTCTGGGGCCTCTGGTCATTGTTCCAAGGCTCCCAGTCCTGCAGACAGACAACGCTGGGCCCACCAGTGTTGAGGAACCCAGGGAGCCCCTGGTGGCCTTGTTCCCTGCCTTCATAAAATGTCACTCAGCTGACACCCGTGTCCCTTCAGTGGCAACTCTGATCTAGGGAAAGTTCCGCAACGTAGTGTCCTCTGTGTGGAAGCTCCCTGCCCCAAGTGATCTCAGCTCCTTCCTCCAACCCTGACAGGAATGGGATAGGTTTTCTCTCTTCTCCCCCCACCCCCTCCACCAGACTTTTATGCTACAGTTTCATTCATGATTGTGATTTTTTTCAAGGGATTTTTTTTTTTTTCCTGGTGACATTTCCATCACGGAAAATAGGAAGATTTCGGAGTGCTTTGTAAAGATCTCAATTGTCTGTCTCTTTCTCTCTTTGACTTGTATGAAGGAGATTGTTACATTGCCTGATAATCTCTTTGTAAATGAGAAATACTGCTAACATCCAAGCATTCTGAAGTCTTGCTTATCCTGAGTTTTTATTTTGTCTTTCATTTGTTTGGGAACTTGGGGCAAGCTATTTATTAGAGTTTTGCAACAGAGTTCTTGTTTGAAGCCTTTAAAGACTACTTGTAAAATTCAAACAATAAAATTCATTTTAAATGCTCTTTTAAAACGCTTTGGTATTATTGCTTGAGGTTTTTGCATTTCAAAGACCACCCAGTAACCCGTTGACCCTCCTTGCAACCAGTGTTTTCATCAGGCTCCCTTAACACTAAAGGATGATTCTTCCAAGTTTCTACCCCTCTTAGAATGTTAATAACCTTTTTTATTCTCTGTTCGTGGTTAGAGAATTCCTGATTTGGCTTCTCTGCTTATAATTTAATATTTGCAGAGCACTTTCTAATTAGTTCCTTCTTCATTATCCATGTGTGGATTTTCCATGACAACACTGTCATTCCCAGAGACCAGCACATGTTTGGACGGCCTCGACCACACCACCCAAATCTGTGTGAGATGTTGTGTGCTCCGGGAATACAAATGCCTGTTAATATCAGGCTGTACAAAATATAATTAGGAAAGTTAATCTGCTGAAAAAATCATAATGCATTCCAAAGCCAAATGGAACCAAATTTCTAAAATCTACCACATCACTGTTCCTCTCCAGTGGTGCAGCTAATTGAGAACTGACAGAGTTCCTTCCTTTTATTTGGTTCAACAATTCTACAATTTCTAGAATTACAAGACAGGGTAAGACTGGATGCCCCCAGACACTCTGATTCGCAAGCTAAAAGGGTCTGTTTAGACCATGATTCTTACCTGATGGGAAGGGCTTGGACGTGGGTTGAGAGTCCCCGGGAGAAGGTGCCATTAGCCCGCGTTGAGGGAGGGTCTTCGTGCACGAGCTGACTGGCGGGGCCATTTGGTTGTGCTTCCTGTCTGCTGCCTGTAATCAACAGATGGGGCGGGGTTGGATTACTAACTCCTCAGATGGGGATACAACCGATAGTCCAAGGGCAAAGGAAATCGACCCAGTGTGCTTCGGCCATTTCTCTCTAGTTAAATGCAGAATGAGAACGAACCGTAGTCTCACCGTAGATTCCTGTCAGCAGCTTTGTGGTGCCACTTCCCCAGCGTGACCAAAGTTGATGTGAAAAGTGCAAGATGGCATACCTGGGCCAGAAACCCATGACCAGTGAAGACCTAGGTGCTGTTCACCACAAACTCTGCTACTCTAAAAGAACGATCCCACGGGAATGTTGGATACTTCTGTGTGAATTACGCCACTCACGACCTATCCGTAAGGAGTTGTCACATGCTGACAAACATTTGACTTCGACTGGGACGCGAGTCCCAACCGCTACACCGCAGCTGTGTCTGTGGGTAAGTTGACCTCATCTCTGAGTCTGGGTTCCTCATCTGGCAAAATAGTAACCGTGTGATGTAGTTTGAAGGATTAAATGGAACCACCTGTTAAATAAAGCCATTGACTGGCAAATTTGAAGACACAACCTGTCTTCCATCTCCAGTATGTTAAGGCTCTGATGTTGTTTTTCTGGGAGAGTATCCTGAGGTGTTAATAGCAGGGTGGGATGGAAGAACCAGAATGAGCTTCCCCCCCCCACTCAGTTTCCTATCAGGTGCTTTCAACCCTTTGCCGTGTCTCTTAGAACGGTGATTCTCGAATTCGAGCTTCCATCAGAATCACCTGGAGGTTTTTGTTAAAACACAGGTCACAGGGCAGCATCTCCAGGATCCATGAGTTAGCAGGTCTGGGGTGGGTACTCAGTGGTGTATTTTCTCCAAGTTCCCGGGTGATGATTTAAAAGCAGGCCTTTCAAAGAATAGGGGTAACAGGTGAACATCCGTATCCATTAATAGTTAAAAGAAACAGATGCTACAGTATAAGGCTCTTACGCCATATACCCGAGTGTTCTTTTGATATGTTAGCCAACCACAGAGCACTTTGCAGGGGAAACAGGCTTAAACTATAGCTAAAGAGAGTTTAAAGACCATTTTTTTAAATTAAAACTTAGTAAGTTAAGGGGCGCCTGGGTGGCTTGGTCGGTTATGCGTCTGACTTCAGCCCAGGTCATGATCTCACGGTCCGTGAGTTTGAGCCCCGCGTCGGGCTCTGTGCTGACAGCTCAGAGCCCGGAGCCTGTTTCAGATTCTGTGTCTCCCTCTCTCTCTGCCCCTCCCCTGTTCATGCTCTGTCTCTCTCTGTCTCAAAAATAAACGTTAAAAAAAATTTTTTTTTTTTTTTAAATAAAAGTTGCATGAATCGTTCTGCCATTTGACTTTTAAATCCCTGTGTTAACTGGATGGTACAGGAGTGCCCTTATGCCCATTAAGGGGATGGAACTAGTTACCAGGTCAGCAAGGAGTGAACTGGGTCACCTTGGGGCGACTGGCAATTCGGATGGCAGTGCTACCTAGGAGAACAAGGCAGGGGAGAGCCAGGGAAGGGTACTGGGTCAGGCCCAGTGTGTGGGACCTGGGAGATGTGGTTCCAGCTGGGAGTGCTGGCTTCCACTCGCTGACTTCCAAATTCAGCCCCGCCTGCTTACCCCGATCTCCTCCGACAACCTACCCAACCTCAAAGTTCTCAAGCGAGTTTTCGACTACCCTCATACCTGCCCCACCTGTTAAGAAACCTTTACCTAAATCCTCACGCCGCAGACCAGCCCATTTCCTCCAGTTCTGCCCGGAAAGGTGGGGGGAAGGGTTGCTTAGCCTCCATACCCTTCAGATAAGCTGTAGCTCAGAGACTCGAAGAGCCTGGCGGTCCTTCCAGAGATGATCATTGCAACCTTGCTTGTACTGGCTCCTGTGCTGACCCTTCATCGTGCTCCTTCCCACAGATGTCCTGCCTCTCCCTGGGTTTCCCTCCGCACCCGGTCAGACTCGCCCTCCCGGCCCTCCAGCCTTGCAGATGCAGCATTTCCTCCTGTCTTGCCTTCATGCGCCCCCGAGAGCTTTCACCTTCCCTTCCCTTCTACGCCTTCCCTTTCACCTTCCCTTCCCTTCTCCTTAACACCCCTTTGGCCAAGCCTGCCTTCAGTCCTGTGAGTGTGCAGAGCTCACATTTCTTTCCATTGCTGAACTCTAAATGAGCACCTCTCGCTGTGCTCCCTTACCCCTCCTTTGCCAGGCACAGCCCCGCCTTTAAACCTATGCAACTCGTTTCATCCTTCTCTTTGGACCTCTTGTGACCCATTGTCAACCTGAATGATCTCCCAAACAAAAGAACCCAAAGCTTTGGGTACCTTACTCTGCACCTTTAGACAAACGCTTTCCTTAAGGCATCTCGTCATGTGTTCCGGGGATGCATCTAGGATTCCTTTTCCTTAACCAAAGCGCTGTGTTATTTTAAATGAGCCTGTCTCCCTACGCGGCTTTTTTGGGTTATACATTTGTTAGCACACCCCCAGATCTCTAATGAGGCCGCCCAACCACACCTCTCCTAGGCGTTTCTGTAATTCAGCCTGTAAGAAAAGCATCACAAGAGGGTATCCGCCGATAAAATCCAGGCTTCTTTGCAAAAGTGTAGATGGTTTGGGAGGGTGTGGGCTCTCCAGGTCAACACAGACACCTCCATCCCCTACAGCCTTCCACACTCCCAGCTCACTGTCCACATTTATGTAACTGGCCCGGTAGGTAGGCATTTAAGTTGCAGTCTTCTGGATCCTATTGCCAAACCCAAGAGAGCCATATCCTTCACCAGCCCCAGCCCCCATCATACACACACACTCCTATCCCACCCCACCCTCACCTTCCTGGGAGCAAAGACTCTTAGAAAAGACACTTAGGAAAGGAGTTCTATTCAAGTTCCAATAGCAAACTAGGAGTGACTAACACAGGTGCCTGGAGGTGGCCTTTCAGTCACCTATCTTACTGGGGAGGTAGGACAGAGTTGTAACTTGACCTAGTAATTATTCTAAAGAGCTTAAGGGTATTTGAAAAGAGTTACTTTTTGTAGGCTGCTTAAATGTTGTTCTGCAATCTGAAAACAATGAATATGCTCAGCAGACTTTGGTTTTAGTTGGTACAAAGATAAACTCGCCCAACATAGGTACCTTTCAAATCAAGGTGGCTATGCCTATTACAACATGCTCTGTAAATGCAGTCTAGCTTAATACTAAAGAGTCCAGCTGGAGTAGAAGCGAGGACGTCATTTACAGGCACTGGGGATAGACAATTCTACCTCCAAAAAGAAAAGATCTGGTGCAGGGTAGGAGGGGTGGGGGGTACGGAGTTACTGACCACCGTTTTTAAGTATTTGACATGTCATTGTATGAAGGAGAAACCACCAACCAGCCTTGATGTCTGTAGTTCTAGAGGCAAAAATGGAACCAATGGATGCCTGTTGTAGGAAACAGATTTTGTCTCTGAGATAGCTGATCGATGGTGACTGGGTGGCTTCCTGGAAGCCAAGAATTAGGAGTTAGAGTAGGAACCGCTTTGTGAAGATGCCATCCCTTCATCTTTTCTAGTGGACTCTTGCCTTCTTTAAATAAACTTGGAGGCATGAGCCACAGACTCGGGATGGAAGGAGACCATCCTCTCAAGATAGGCAGTTCTGCCTCCCAGCCCTGACGGGGTTGGATCTCCTTTTCGTTGTCCAGCCCCCTGAGCGTGAGCACATCCGGTGAGGAGGAACTCACTACTTCCTGGGGCAACACACTGTACCTTTCTGTGTCCTTTTTCAGTCACTCCAGTTATTTAGGGAAAATCCATTTCCCTTTAATTTTTGTAACTACTCCCAGTCCCCACCATTCCAAGTTACACAGACATGAATTTCTCTCCCCCAGTAGTAACCACCAGTATTTTGGAAAACATCAAGTGTTCTCAAGGTTATTTATTCCCTTGGGACAAAAACTCCCTACTCTCTCAACTTTTCCTCCTGTGTCATGGACTCCAGCCCCTTTCCCACAATAATATAATCACATGTAACATGAATTAAGGACACAAATGCTCCGTGTGCATTAGCCCATTGAGTACTCACAACGGCCCTGTGAGGTAGGGCTAGGATTGTCCCTATTCTACCAAACAAGACTGAGGCCTAGAGAGGTCAAATCATTTATTACACTAGAGTAGCTGGTGAGTGGTAGAACCGAGATTCAGATCCACACTTCGGATTCCAGAGCCAGTATTCATTTAATCTGTATTTTCTCAGTCCTGGCCCAGAGGACTCCTGGTCCTCTGGGGCCTATGCTTGGTCGCATAGATCCTTGCTGAAGGGACCTAGCCAGTGAGCATCATGGTCACCAGGTCGTAAATGGGGTGGGGCTGGGAGCCATCGAAGACAAGTAAAAGTGTATCTAAAGGCCAGAAGATTAGAGGAAACTACCTCTATGGGGGGCCCTTAACAGAGAGGGACTCGGAAGTGCTTCAACATCTCTCTCATACAAAATAGATGTCCTCCCTGCAAATTTCAACTCTAGAAGACATCTCTGTCCAATCCTGGGCCAAAGCTAGAAGTAAAAGAATCTTTGAGAAGCCGGAGTCAATGGTTCCTAGACATCAGCACCACCTGGAGAAGTTGTTGGATTCCTATTCTGTGGCTATGGGCTGAGAGTTTGGTATTCATAGGTCTGGGGTGGAGCCGTGGAATCTTCATTTAAAAAAAGTTTTTTTTTAATGTTTATTTTTGAGAGAGAGAGAGAGAGACAACGTGCAAGTTGGGGGTGGGGGCAGAGAGAGGGAGACAGAATCTGAAGCAGGCTCCAGGTTCTGAGCTGTCAGCACAGAGCCCCACGCGGGGCCCAAACTCATGGACCGCGAGATCATGACCTGAGCCGAAGTCAGACGCTCAACCGACTGAACCACCCAGGCGCCCGAGAATCTTCATTTTAATAAGCATACCAAGTGTTTACACATGGATGATTCCTGAATCAGCTTCTTTGAGAAACTCCACCCTAAACTTTCTCCCCCAGCCCTTTTTTTTTTCCCACCCCAAGCTTTCAAAAGTCCCTGGCCAGCTCTTCTGAGCCAGCAGGGAGCAGCAAGTTAAGGCAAGGTGTCACAGGTTTGAGATACCTGGTACTTTGCTGCTTCTCACCAGGGGAGAATGGCCAGCTGAGCCCAGCTGGCCAGGCAGGATTCTCAGGAGAGAAGGGTAGAGTTACCCTTTACCCGACTCTACACCAAGGGTCTCCTTTTTGAACCAAGAGGCATTTGCATCATGAAGTCAGTTAAAATCTGTTTCAAAACCAACGTCTAAATGTTGTACAGAATGCTCATCTCTCCTTAGGGTTAAGCGACAACAATATTAGTTTTACACTCTGGTCTAATCAGATCTCATTGCTGATGTTGCTGTGATAATCCTGCTTCCGGTTCTGTATCCTTATCAATGAGCAGACAGGAGCCATAGATTGGTCCCTGTTTACAGCCATCAAAAGACAAAGAGGCTTCTGGTTTATACCTCGAAGGCCATCGATCGGAAAACTGTGCCCGAGGTCCTCGCAGTCCGTTTGCTAAAGCAACGGACTGAGAGAAACAGAACCAGCCCGGCTCCCAGTGTAAACCCGGGCAAAATCCGGAACGCGTCCTGACCCGCGCACCTGGGATGGGCAGGGGCAGTGTTGCTGGTCAGGACGTCCTCCTCTATCCAGCGTTCTGGTTCTCAATGGCCATCTAGGCTACTTCATACTTACTTAACACAACTACCACTTTGTTATACAGGCACACCTCATTTTATTGTTTATTGCACTCTGCAGATATCGTTTTTTGTTTTTGTTTTTGTGTTTTACAAACTAAAGGTCGGCGGCAACCCTGCACTGAGCATGTCTATCAGCCCATTTTTCCAGTAGCATTTGCTCATTTCGTGTCTCTCCGTCACATTTTGGTAATTCTCACAATATTTCAAACGGTTTCATTATTATTATACTTATGACGCTGATCTGTGGTCAGTAATCATTGATGTCACTATGGTAATTGCTTTTTGGTGCCATAAACTGTGCCTCTAGAAGACGGTGAACTTAGCAAACGTTGTGTGTGTTCTGACTGCTCCATTGACCAGCCGGTCCCCCGTCTCTCTCCCTCTCCCTCTCCTCAGGCCTCCATGTTCCCTGAGATACAGAAATACTGAAATTAGGCCAATTAACAACCCTGCAACGGCCTCTGAGTTTGCAAGTAAAAGGAAGAGACGCAGGTTTTAAATCATTTTAAATCAAAAGCTAGGAACAGTTAAACTCAGCGAGGAAGGCGTGTGGAAAGCTGAGACGGGCCAAAAGCCAGGCCTCCCACACCAAACGGTTAGCCAAGTCGTGAACTCAAGGAAAACGTTCGTGAAGGAAATGAAAAGTGCTGCTCCCGGGAACACACGGTTAGAAAGGGACACAGCCTTCTTGCTGATGTGGAGAAAGTTCGAATGGTCTGCGCAGAAGATCAAACCAGCCACAACATCCCCTTAAGCCAAAGCCTAATCCAGAGCAAGGCCCTGACCCTCCAATTCTGTGAAGGCCGAGAGAGGTGAAGAAGTTTCAGAAAAGTCTGAAGCCAGCAGAAGTCGGTTCATGAGGTTTAAGGAAAGAAACTGCCGCCATAACACCAAACCACAAGGCGAGGCGGCAAGTGCCGATGCAGAAGCTGCAGCAAGTTCTCCCAAAAATCCAGCGAAGATGATTCAGGAAGGTGGCTCCACTGACCAACAGATTTGCAGTGTGGACGAAACAGCCTTCTATTGGAAGAAGCAGCCATCCAGGGCTTTCATAGCTAGAGAGAAGTCAGTGCCTGGTTACAAAGCTTCGAAGGCCAGGCCGATTCTCTTCGTAGGGGCTAAGACAGCTGGTGACTTTCCGTTGAAGCCAGACCGCACTGACCATTCCGAAAATCCCAGGGCCGTTCGGAACGATGCTACATTTACCCTGCCTGTGCTCTAGGGATGAAACAGGAAAGCCTTAACGACACACATCTGTCGACAACATGGTTCACTGAGTATTTTAAGCCCACTGTCGAGACAGTGCTCAGAAAAGAAAGAATCCTTTCAAAATACTGCTGCCCATTCATTAATAATACACCTGACCACCCAGGAGGCTCGGATGGAGATTTAGAATGAGATAATGTTGCTTTCAGGTCTGCTAACACAACATCTGTTCTGCGGCCCACAGATCAAGGAGTAATTTTGACTTTCAAGGCTTATTATTAAAGAAATACATCTCATAAGGATATAGTGATTTCATAGATAGTAACTCGTCTGATGGATCTGGGCAAAGCAAATTGAAAAACTTCTGGAAAGGATTTACCATTCGATATGGCATTAGGGACATTCACGATTCCTGTGGAAAACAGGATGGAGGTTCCTCAAAAAATTAAAAACAGAAATGCCATAGGATCCAGTAACTTCACTACTGGGTGTTTACCCAAAGAAAACAAAAACACTAATTCAAAAAGATGTATGCACTCCCATGTTTACCTGCAGCATTATTTACAATAGGCAAGATACTGACACAACTCGAGTGTCCATTCATAGATGAATGGATAAGATCCATTGATTCCATACAATGGAATCTTAGTCATAAAAAAAAGGGAATGAAATCTTGCCATTTGCAACATGGGTATAATGCTCAGTGAATATGATTTCACTCATATGTGGAATTTAACAAACAAAACAAATGCACAAAGAAAGAAAAAGACAAAAAGACTCTTAAATATAGAGAACAAAGTGGTAGTTACCCGAGGGGAGGGAGGTGGGAGGGATGAGTGAAATAAGGGGATTAAGAGTGCACTAATCATGATGAGCACGAATCACGATGAGTAACATATAGAATTGGTGAATGGCTATATCGTATGCTTGAAACTAATTAACTGTATGTTAACTACACTGGAATCAAAGAAAAAAAAAAAGAACATTCATGATTCATAGGAAGAGGTCAAAATATCAATGTCAACCGGATGTTGGAAGTGGATTCCAACTCTCCTGGATGACTTGGAGGGGTTCGAGCCCTCGGTCGAGGAAGTCACTGCGGAGGTGGTAGAAATAGCAGTGGAGCCTGAAGACGGGACTGAATTGCTATGATCTCAGGATAAAGCCCGAGCGGATGAGCAAAGAAAGGGGTTTCTTGGTATGGAAACTAGTCCTGGTGAAGATGCTGCGAAGGCTGTGGAAGTGACAGCAAAGGATTTAGAACAGCTCATCAACTTAAGCTGACCAAGCAGCAGCCGGATCTGAGCGAACGACTCCAATTTTGAAAGAAGGTCCGCTGTTGGTAAAACGCTATCAAACGACATCACATGCTACAGAGAAATTGTTGATGAAGGGAAGGGTGAGCTGATGTGGCAAACTTTTCCGCGGTCTGATTTTAGGAAATTCCCAAGCCATCGCCCTCATCCGTCAGTAGCCATCCGCACTGAGGCACGACCCTCCGCCAGCAAAGAGAGGACAACTCACTGAAAGCTCGGATGATGGCTAGCATTTTTTAGTAATAAAGTATTTCTCAATTAAGGTATATACATTGGTATTTTTTAGGCATAATGCTATTGCACATTTAATAGACTATGGTGTAGTATAAATATAACTTTTCCTGGCAAACATAACTTTTATATGCATGTGACTTGCTTTATGGCAGCGGTCTGGAACCAAATCTGCAAGATCACCAGTGTAAACCTGTGGAAAAATCCACAGGAATTTCGGCAGGGCTCAGCTGGGTGATTCTTACGCTCCATGTCGTATTAACTGCAGTGACTGAGTGGCATTCAGCGGGGCTGGTTTAGAGGTCCAAGATGGCTTTACTCACATTCTTGGCCCCTCAGCAGTGCCCCTTCCCCCCTCTATATGGTCTCAGACCCTTTCCATGTGCTCCAACGGTGCAGTTGGGCTTCTAACGTGATATTCAAGGCTCCAAGAGACCAACGTGGAAGCTGCCAGTCCTCTGAAAAACTAGGTCCAGAAATGCCATCTATCACTTCCCCATGTTTTTTCAAGTCAAGAGTTAAGGGGAGGGGAAACAGACCCCACTTCCCAAGGAGGGGCTTGTCAATAGGCATCATCTTGAATCTCCCATAGCTGGCCTCTTCTCTGGTTCCCATGTGATCATTCCCTCTCACAATCTTCACTGAGACTAGAATACGAGGTTCTAGTTCAAGATGGTGATGTGGGAGGATCCTGAACTCACCTCCTCCCACAGACACTAAATCTACAGCTACATATGGAACAATTTCCTCTGGGAAAAAAACCCCAAACGAGCTAAGTGACTCTTACACACTGATGTAGGTTTTTTCCTCATTTGCCCAAAGTGGGAAGGAGAGGCTGAGACACAGTCTCGTCATAAACCCCACCTCTGATGTGTGACCCACAATTGGGAGAGAACACATAAACCATAGAACACATAAACCTGAGGAGGAAAAGGTTTATACCCCACTTGTAGCACCTGAACTTTTAAGACCTGCATCCTGAGAGTCAAGCCCCCCAAATATCCACCTTAGAAGCCAACGGGGCGTGCATCCGTGAGACCCACACAGCTATAGCAAACAGAGAAACAGTTCTTTTTTGTTGTTTTTCATTTTTTAAGTGTCCATTTATTTTTGAGAGAGAGAGAGAGAGAGAGAGAGAGAGAGAGAGAGAGAGGCAGAGAGAGAGGGAGACACAGGGTCGAAGCAGGCTCCAGGCTCTGAGCTGTCAGCACAGAGACCCATGTGACTCTGAACCCACAGTGAGATCGTGACCTGAGCTGAAGTGGGTCGCTTAACCCATCGAGCTGCCCAGGTGCCCCACAGAGAAACAGTTCTTTTTTTTTTTTTTAATTTTTAATTTTTTTTTTTTTTGAGAAATAGTTCTTAAAGGGCTCACACGTGCAGACTCTCCCCCCCCCCCCCCCCCAGAACCCAGGGTAGAGGCAGAGGCTTGTGTGCTTAACTTAAAGTGTTAGCCTGAGGACCAGGCGTCTAATTAAACATACATCTAAAGGGTTACTTGGGGCGCCTCTGTGGCTCAGTCGGTTGAGCGACCCACTTCAGCTCAGGTCATGACCTCACGGTTTGGGGGTTCGAGCCCCCGCACCGGGCTCTGTGCTGACAGCTCGGAGCCTGGATCCTGCTTCGGATTCTGTGTCTCCCTGTCTTTCTGCCCCTCTGCAGCTGGCGTTCTGTCTCCCTCTGTCTCAAAAATAAATGAATATTTAAAAAAAAATGTAAAGGACTACTAAGAGGACCCCATTTTGCCCTCTCTCTCTGCCTCTCGCCAGTATCTCCCAGAAAGAAGCTTGTACTTTCATCTGGCACACTGCTTTTTGTGGCTGCCACCCAAGAGGCACCTCTAAATCGCTTGGATCTGCTGGCCAACAGGGCTCGTGCTCACGGCCTTCACCGAACTGTGACATAGGAAGAAAGAGTGTTTAACCGGCTGCCATCTCCAGGGCACAGCGATCAGGCAACAGAGAGACTCCCAGTCTTTAGCCTATCTTCACAGCTCTGCCCTAAGCATCAGACTTCTAATTAAACACACATCTAAAAGCCAACTGTCATCTTCTCTGGGCATCACCTCCCACTCTCCCTCTGCAACGCTCCAGAGCACCAGTATCCCAGAGAGGAGCCTGTGCACCTGTCTGGTGTCCCAGTGTTTAGTCTAGTGCCCTGGGTTTTGCGTTTGCCTCCCGGGAGACATCCCTTGATCCCCTGAGTCTGGTAGCCAGCAGCACTCGTGTTCACTTCAGTGTGATGGTAGCGAAGAAAGGAATAGCTGTTTACTGACTATCATCCCAGGGCTCAGGACAGCGGGGACAGAGAGAGATGCCCATTCCCGATCTTCCCCAGCCCCAGAGAGGGATTTAGGTGCAAATCTGTAAAAGCTGCAGCCTAAGGGTCTGGCTTCCAATCAGCCTGAATTTAGGTGCTAACTTAAACCCTCCCCTTCGGGACACTGACGAGTGTTGGCACACCCTCACCTACTGGGAGCCACTAAAAATAAAGTTGGCTGCTCAGCCAATCACAAAGATGTGGGATGTGATGAAGAGCTAAGGCAGGGTTGAACAATAAACTTCATCCTCTCCATGAGACCATTCCTTCAAGACTGGGAGAAGTGCTGTTTTACCTAATGCATAAAAAGCAACACACACACCAACACCACCACCATCACCACCACCAGAGAGTCAAGAAAAATAGATGAATGTTTTTCAAACGGAAGAGCAAAATGAAACCTCAGAAAAAGATCTTAATGAAATGGAGATAATTACTTTACCTGGTAAAGAGTTCAAAATATTAGTCATGACAACGCTCACCGAGCTTGGGAGGAGAATGAATTAAAATGAAAATTTCAATAAAGTGAAAAGACCAAATAAAAAAAAATTTTAAGTACCAAATAGAAGTCACAGAGCTGAGGAATACAATAACGGAATTGAAAAATACACTAAAGGGGTTCCACGTCCGACTTGATGAAGCAGAAGAAATAAAGCCAAGGCAGTGGAACTCACACAATCAGAGCAGCAAAATGAAAAATGAATGAAAAAGATCTAAGATAGTTTAAGGGACCTATAGACAATACCAAGTGGGCCAACATTGGCATTATGGGAGTCCCAGAAGGCAAAGAGAGAGAAAGAGGCAGAAAAATTTGGAGAAAAAAATGGCTAAAAATTTCTCTAACCTAGGGAAGGAAACACACATCCAGATCCAGGAAGACCGGAGAATCCCCAATAAGATGAACTCAAAGAGACTCCACCAACACACATTATAATAAGAGTCCCAAAAGTTCAAGGCAAGGAGAGATTCTAGAAAGCAGCAAAGGAAAAAAGAAAAAAAAAAAAAAAACAACAACTTGTCCCATGCAAGTGAACCCTCCTAAGACTATCAGCAGATTTTTCAAAAAAAATTTTTTTTTCAACATTTATTTATTTTTGGGACAGAGAGAGACAGAGCATGAACGGGGGAGGGGCAGAGAGAGAGGGAGACACAGAATCGGAAACAGGCTCCAGGCTCCGAGCCATCAGCCCAGAGCCCGACGCGGGGCTCGAACTCACGGACCGCGAGATCGTGACCTGGCTGAAGTCAGACGCTTAACCGACTGCGCCACCCAGGCGCCCCTATCAGCAGATTTTTCAGAAGAAACTTTATAGGTCAGAAGAGAGCGCATGATATAGTCAAAATGCTAAAAGAAAAAAAACCTTCCAACCAAGAATACTCTAACCAGAAAAGTTTTCTTTCAGAATTGGAGGAGGGATACAGAGTTTTCTGGACAAGCAAGTTAAAGAAGCTCATCACCATCAGACTGTCCTTGTAAGAAATTTTAAAGGGATTTTAAACCGAAACAAAGGGGTACTAATTAGTAACAAGAAAACATATGGAAGTATTTATCTCGCTGGTAAAAGTAAATATACAGTAAAATTCAGAATAAACTAATACTGTAAAGATGGTACATTAATCGCTTACAAAGCTAGTATGAAAATTAAAAGACAAAAGGACTAAAAATAACTGTAATTACAATAATATGTTAAGAGATACACAAGATAAAAAGATGTAAATTGTGACCTCAAAAACAAAAATGTTGGGGATGGGAGTAAAAATGTAGAGCTTTAGAATGTTTTCCAACTTAAGTTCTTACCAACTAGAAATATACTGTTATAAATATCCATTCTTTTATGTAAGCCTTGTGGTAACCACAAAGCAATAAATCTGTAGTAGACACACAAAAGATAAGGAGAAAAGACTCTAAGCACCCTACTGAAGTAAACTGGATCACAAAGAAAGCAAGAGAAGAAAGGGACAGAGGGATTACAAAACAACCAGAGAACAATTAACAAAATGGCAATGAGTATATAGCTACTAACAATTGTAATTCTTGGGGCGCCTGGGTGGCGCAGTCGGTTAAGCGTCCGACTTCAGCCAGGTCACGATCTCGTGGTCTGGGAGTTCGAGCCCCGCGTCGGGCTCTGGGCTGATGGCTCGGAGCCTGGAGCCTGTTTCCGATTCTGTGTCTCCCTCTCTCTCTGCCCCTCCCCCGTTCATGCTCTGTCTCTCTCTGTCCCAAAAATAAATAAACGTTGAAAAAAAAATTAAAAAAAAAAAAAAAACGTAAGCCATATATATGCTGCCTACAATTCATTTCAGATATATGGACACGTGCAGACTGAAAATGATAGGGAAATACATTCCCTGCAGATGGAAACCAAAAGAAAGCTGGGGTAGCTACACTTCTACCAGACAAAATAGACTTTAAGACAAAGACTGTAGTAAGAGACAGAGAAGGCCACTACATTATAACAAAGGGGTCAATCCAATGGGAGGATATAACATGTATATTTATGCACATAACATAGGAGCACCTAAACAGATAAAGCAAATACAAACAACCCTAAGGGGGAAAAGAGACAGCAATATAATAATAACAGGGGACTTTAATACCCCACTTACATCAATGGATGGATCATCCAGACAGAAAATCAATAAGGAAATATCAGCCTTAAACAACAAGTTAGATCAGATGGACTTAATAAATAGATACTGAACATTCCATCCAAAAGCATAATACACGTGCTTCCCAAGTGCACATGGAATGTTCTCCAGGATAAATCATATGGTAGGCCACAAAACAATTCTTAATAAATTTAAGATGATTGAAATCATATGAAGCCTCTTTTATGACCACAATGGTAAGAACTAGAAATCAAGGGGGCACCTGGGTGGCTCAGTTGGTTAAGTGCTGACTTCAGCTCACGTCATGATCTCACAGTTTGTGATTTCAAGCCCCACGTTGGACTCTGTGCTGAGAGCTCAGAACCTGGAGCCTGCTTTGGATACTGTGTCTCCCTCTCTCTCTGCTCCCCCCTTCTCAAAAATAAAATAAACATTGAAAAAAAATTAAAAAAAAAGAACTAAAAATCAGTTACAAGAAAAAAACTGGAAAAATCACATATGTATGGAAACTAAACAACAACCAATGAACAACCAATAGGTCACAGAAGGAATAAAAAAATACTTTAGACAAACAAAAATGGAAATGTATCAAAACTTAAATGATGCAGCAAAAGTAGTTCTAAGAGGGAAAGTTTATAGTTACAAATGCCTACGTATCAAGAAACAAGAGAGATCTCAAATAAACAACTTAAGTTTATACCAGAAGGAACTGGGAAAAGAAACAAAGCCTAAAGTTAGTAAAAGAAAGGAAATAAAGATGAGATCAGAAATAATGACTAAAAAGACAATAGAAAATATCAGTGAAACTAAGAGCTAGTTCTTTGAAAAGATAAATAAAATGGACAAACCTTTAGCTAAATCAACCAAGTAAAATAGAGGGGGCTCCAATAAAATCAGAAATCAAAGAGGAAACATTACAACTGCTATCACAGAAATATAAAGGATCATAAGAGACTACTATGAACAATTATATGCCAAATAGAACAATCTAGAAGAAGTGGAAAATTCCTAATTATATAACCTACCCAAATTGAATCATGAAGAAAGAGAAAATCTGAACAGATTACTAGTAAGGAGGTTGAATCTGTCATCACAAAGCCCCCAGCAAACAAAAATCCAGGGCCAGAAGCCTTCACTGGGAAATTCCACCAGACATTCAAAGAATAATTAATACCTTTACAGACTCTTCCAAAAAATAGAAGAGGGAATGCTTTCAAACTCATTTTATGAGGCCAGTATCACCCTGATACCAAAACCAGACAAGGATGCCACAAGAAAAGAAAATTATAGGCCAATATTCCTGATGAACATAGAAGCAAAAATTCTCAACAAAATATTAGCAAACCAAATTCAACAATACATTAAAAGGACCATATACTATGATTAGGTAGAATTTATTCCAGGGATGCAAGGATGGTGTGATATCCAAAAACCAATCGATGTGATACACCAGATTAACAAACGAAGGGTAAAAAAAAATACATCCTCTCAATAGATACAGAACAAGCATTTGACAATATTCAACATCAATTTATGACAAAAACTCTCAACAAAGTGGGTATAAAGGAAGCATACCTCAACATAATAAGGGCCTTAAGTGACAAGCCCACAACTAATTTCATACTCAATGGTGGTGAAAACCTGAAAGCTTTTCTTCTGAGATCAGGAACAAAACAAGGATGCCTGCTCTTGTCACTTAAATTCAACAAAGTATTGCGAGGCCTAGCCAGAGAAATCAGGCAAGAAAAAGAAATAAAATGCATCCAAATAGGAAAGGAAGAAGTAAAACTGTAACTTTGCAAATGGCATGATACTATATATAAAAAACCCTAAAGATTACACCAAAAACTGTTAAAATAAATGAATTCAGTAAAGTTGCAGGATACAAAAATCAATCTACAGAGATCTGTTACATTTCTCTGCACTAATAATAAACTATCAGAAAGGGAAATTACAAAAACAATCTCACCCACAATTGTATCAAAAGGAATAAAATACCTAGGAATAAATTTAACCAAGGAGGTGAAAAACTCGAACACTGAAAACTTTAGGATATTAAGAAATTTAAGACACAGATGGAAAAAGTATACCATGCTCAAGGAATGGAAGAATATTGTTAAAATGATAAAATAATTATTGATAAAATTTTATCAACTATGGATATCGAATATTATTAAAATGTCCATGCCACCTAAAGCAATCTACAGATTCAAACAATCTGTATCCAAATTCTAATGACGCTTTTCAGAGAAATGGAACAATCCTAACGTGTATGGAACCACAAAAAAACTGAGTAGCCAAAGCTGTCTTGAGAAAGAACAAAGCTGGAGACATTAAACTCCCTATTCCAAACTATATTACAAAGCTATAATAATTAAAAAAGTATAGTATTGGCATAAAAACAGACACACAGAGAAATGGAACAGAATAGAGAGCCCAGAAACACACACATAGATATGCGGTCAATTAATTTATGATAAAGGAGCCAAGAATATACAATGCAAAAGGGACAGTCTCTTCAATAAATGATGCTGGGAAAACTGGAGAGCGACATGCAAAAGAATGACACTGAACCCCTATCTCACACCATACACAGAAGTTAACTCAAAATGGATTAAAGACCTAAGTGTAAAACCTGGAACAAAACATAGGCAATGAGCCCCTTCGCATTGATCATGGCAATGATGTTTTAGACTTGACAGCAAGAACAAAAATAAACAAGTGGGATTACATCAAACTAAAAAGCTTCTGGACAGCTAAACAACCATCAAGAAAATGAAAAGACAACTTACCAAATTGGAGAAAATATTTGGAAATCATATCTGATAAAAGTTCAATAAACAAAAAATATATAGAATGCATATGACTCAATTGCAAAAAAACCAAACCAATTTAAAAACCGGGCAGAGGATCTGAAGAGACATTTTCCCAAGGACAATATACAGATGGCCAACAGACACATGAAAAGGTGCTCAGCATCACTGGTCATCAGGGAAATGCAAATAAAAACCACAGTGAGGTACTACCTTGCACCTGTTAGAATGGCTATTATCAAAAAAGCAAGAAATAATCACGCTGGCGAGGATGTAAAGAAAAGGAAACCTTTGGTGCGCTGTTGGAGGGAATGTAAATTGGTGTCACTACATGCGCAATAGTATGGATGTCCTCAAAAATTAAAAATAAAACTACCATATGAGCCAGGAGCACCTGAGTGGCTCAGTCGGTTAAGCTTTTGACGCTTACTCTCAGCTCAGGTCATGATCTCCTTGCCATCAGATTGAACCCTGCATCAGAATCCATGTTGAGTGTGGAGCCTACTTGAAATTGATATTCCCTCTCTTTCTCTCTCTGCCTCTCTCCCCTGCTCACTTATGCACATATTCTCACTCTCTCAAGGAAAAAAAAAACAACAACAAAAAAACCTACCATATGATCCAGAAATTCTACATCTGGGTTTCTCTCTGAGGGAAATGCAAATACGAACTCAAAAAGGTAACTTGACTCCCACATTCACGGCAGCATAATTTACAATAGCCAAGACATGGAAGCAACCTAAGGGTCCGTGAATGAATGAATGGATAAAGAAAATGTGGTGCGCGCGCGCACGCGCGCGCACACACACACACACACACACACACACACACACAGGAATATCATACAGCCATAAAAATAAGGAAATTTTGCCATTTGTGACAACATGGATGGACCTTGAGGGCATTATGCTGAGTAAAACAAGTTAGAGAAAGACAAATCCTATATAATCTCCCTTACATGTGAAATCTAAAAAAAATTTAAAAAACTAACACCCCCTCCTACCAAATTCTGAACTTACAGAGAATAGATTGGTGGTTTGCCCAGGTAGGGGGGGCTGGGGGGTGGAGGATGGGGGAAATGGGTCAAAAGGTATAAACGTTCACATATAAGAGAGTCCTGGGTGTGTAATGTACAGCACAGTGACTAAATATAAAAATAGAAAGCTGTTCGTCATCGATGTATCTTAAACTTTGGCTAAAGATTACAAAACTAAAGTCTACAGGACCCCGGGAGAAGGCTACTCATCACACATTAAAACTCAGAATTTAAAACACTGGGGCTGAGACTGCAGGTGGTCTATGAAGCTGGAGGCCCCTCAACGGTAGAATTTTCACACCTCTGTCCCCGTGATCTCACGGGCCCTACGTTCACACCACATGAGCCCCGCTGAGCTCTCCGGTTTAGGCAGAGACCAAAGACGCTAGCTCTTACTACAATGGACGTTGTCACTGAAGGTTTAGTGACCAGGATAGGGTCTCAAAGCATTTGCCAACAGCACTTTGTTGGTCAAAACCCAATGGTCCTGAACTGAATAAAGTATGGACTTTTCATAACGATGCACCAATACTGACTCCTTAGCTACAACAAATGTACCACAGGAACAGGAACGTCAGAGGACAACAATGGGGGAAACCGGTGAGGGGATGTGGGAACTCTCTGTACGGCTTTGTAACTTTTCTGCAAGTCAAAAACTATTCTAAAATAAACACGTTTCTTACTTAAAAACTAAGCAAATGAACAAAACCAAAAGCCCCAAATCTTAGCGGTGCTGAGACAGGCGATATTACACGCAGATGAAAGCGATCTTGAACCCCCACCTGCAACCTTACCTAAACATCAATTCCAGCTGGCTTGTGTATTGAAACACAGATCTAAAGATTCTGGGGGCACCTGGGTGGCTCCGTCAGTCAGTTAAGCATCTGACTCTTGATTTCGGCAGAGGTCACGGTTCACCATTTGTGAGTTTGAGCCCCATATCAGGCTCTGTGCTGACTGTATAGAACCTATGGGATTCTCTCTCTCTCTCTCTCTCTCTCTCTCTCTCTCTCTCTCTCTCTCTCTCTCTCCCTACCCTGCTCATGCTCACTCTCTCTCTCTCTCTCAAAATAAATAAATGAACTTAAATAAAAACATTCTGGACTGTACCACGAAGAACATCTTTATGATAAAGACAGAGGTCTCTTTAATAGGGTCACAAAGGAAAGGACTGAACCCCATCGAAAGCAAGAACTTCTATTCATCAAGGGACACAGAGAAGAATATATTTAAAAATATATCCAACAATGGGCTCCTATCCAGAATACAGAACTCCTAAAAATCAATAAGACAGACCACATACAGACAAAATGGGCAAAGATCTGAAAAGGAATTTCACAGAAGAGGGTATCTAGAAGACCAATAAACACTGATGGTGTTCGGCATCATCAGTTATCAGGGAAAGGCATTTTTATCACCAGCTTGGTGTGAGGGGCATGGTTTGCCATCAGAAGAGGCCGGCAGAGGAAGAGGATATCAACCTTCACTCCAGGCCCTCTTCCCACGAAGACCAAGAACTCCACCCTTAAACCCTGGCAAAGGTTGAGAATCCCCGTGGGTCCCGAGAGGGTCCCCAAACCGGAAGGGCTGAGAAAGAGCCGTCTCTCTAGGCCCTCACCTCTCATTCCTGAGAATGCAGGTTTTGCTATATATTCTGGGCAGCCCTTAAAGCCTCCAGAAGGCCACCTAAAGCCTACCAGGAGGACAGGGGCAGCAGGGCACTCAGAAGGCGGCTGGCAGGAAGCGGTGAGGGCGGCCCCGGCCAGCACGGGCAGGGTGTCCACTCGGAGGCACGGAGCAGGAGAATTTCGTTGCTGCTTCAGCACCAATGACAGCAGCCCTTCCGTTGCCAGGGAAGTGATGTGCCCAGAACTGCAATTTGCGGGGCCGTGACACCCTGTGCCTGCCATCTAGAGGTACGGGAGGCAGCCTGGCCGCCCGGCCTTCCGGGCCTCAAGCCTGGGTGAGCTTAATGTGGGAGATCTGTCAGCTTAATCCCCTAAACATCTTCCTCCTGTGAGCCTTGTGCTCAGCTGCACGGCCTGCCAGCTGGCCTAAATCCTCAGCTTGCCAGAGAACTGGCCACAAGCAACGGCAGGAAATGAAACCAAGGAAAGCCCTCAGCTGGGGCGCGGTGAGCGTCTCCTGGTGTCCCTGTGACTCTTTCAGACGCTGTCGGATGAGGAGGGCCATCCACGTCCCCTGATACCCTCCGTGGCTCTTCATACCCCTGCTGCGTCCAGCCGGCTCTGCCTTCACGGCTGGAGCCCCGTTTCATGGCAGTGACGTGAACCACTGCCCCGGGTGAGGCACAGCTTCCCCACATCTAGCTGTGCGGCCTTCTCCACGCTTCCTCTTCGATTGGTGGAAGGGGGCCCGCGTGGGGTAATCCTACAGCGGCCAAACACAGTCCTTGTCACAGAGGCAGGGGGTGCATCATCACTAAACTCCCCCCTCGAAGGAAAGGAAATCAATCTCATCAGCCCTCTGTCTTCAGTATTATTACCACCTGAACGCCCGTAACCTGCCAAAGTTGCCCTCTGTGGAGGGGAAGCTCCAAGTGCTCGAAGATTCGCTCACGCTTAAACCAAAACTTGGTTTAGAGCTGTGTCTCTGCTACGAAACAGTAAGCAGAGGTATGCGGTGTTAGGCGCTCAGAGTGTTTCTGGCCTCTGTTAAGCAGTTCGTGGCGGTTGTCCATTCCTGGGGGTGGTTCTCGAGCTCGGTGGTACTGGCACCTTTGCTTTACAGCTGAGAAAGCCGAGGCCCAGAGGGGCCGGGAGATCACGGAGTCCCTCAGCTGGGTTTGTGGGATCCCAATACCTTGGGCCAATGTGCCCCCCAGCCTGTTGGGCCCGGTTCTAGCCTCTGAAAGCCCCAAGAAAAGCGTCACTCCCTTTCCCAAGGCCTTTCCACATCCCTGCCCCTTCTCCTGGACCAAGCTTCCTTGGGCTTCTCATAGTTGCCTCCTGGCTTTGGCCTCAGTCCCCTCCCCATCCTGGCCACTGGTGTGCCCGGGGTCCCTTCTAAGGGTGCTAGGCAGAAATGGACACAGTCTTCCATCGCTGGTAACCACCTCTACAATTCTGGACTCGGTATCCCTCACGATGCAGCCTGTGGGTCTCATTCCCCACCCCCACCCCCCATCGGCCATGAGCTCAAAAGCAAGTCCAACACCTGAGGACTTTTCAAGTCCAACACCTGAGGCTTTATCACATATGGTATTTTAAAGTATTCCTTCTGCCTTCAGAACTTCACCTTCATCTCAGTGAGATTTCATCTTGTTAGATTTGACTGTTTCAGTCTGTTGAATTTTTTTTTTTTTTTTTTAAGTAGACTTCACGCCCAACACAGGGCTTGAACTCACAACCCTGAGATCAAGTCCTGAGCTGAGATCCAGAGTCAGACGCCTAACTGACTGAGCCACCCAGGAGCCCCCTCTGTTGAGTACTTTAACAGTGTGGATTCTGTCGTTTCGGACAATGGCTACCCCTCAAAGTGTGTCACGGTAAATGTGACTCCCACGCCTCCTGGAGGACGCCGCTGCTGAATGGCCGAGGACAGGGCCTGAGGCCACCACCCACGACCATCCAGACGGGGACCCCTTGCTTTGAAACAGAATTCCTTGGGAAGCATCGTTCAGCTAGTTACAGACCTTCCACGTACTCCAAACCCACACTCACCCTTCCAGGCTCCCTCCTGGTCACCACTGCCTTCTCCTGGGCCTTCAGGCTCTCGGCTCGTTACGTCTGAACCGACAAAGACCAACTTTGACTCCTTTGACGAGTAAGCGTCGTGTCATCCGCCCCGCTGTCCATGTTCTCTGTAGCGTCTCCGGACAAGGTTGACAGTCGGGTGACTGAGGCCTTGGTGATGCTGCAGGGGAATCAGGGTGCAGGTGACAGAAGGAGGGCCTTGGAAAACGAGCAGATAACCCAGTGGTGTGCGAGGAGGAGGAGGAGGAGAAGCGGAAAGGGGGGAGGAGAAGGAAGGGGAAGGAGCTCTCCTAAAGGCAGTCGGGGCTGATGGCAAGAAATCTCCAGCACCTGCCCGTGAATCTGTGGCGAGCCCACAGGTGCCAGACGCTCGCGGCCTCTGCTCCTTTTTCTCTTGACATTTTGCTCAAGAGGGGCGGTACCCCAGGTTTGCTCGGATTGGGCTCAGCCCCCTTAGGAAAAGTGCAAAGCGCAGGGTCCGTCCCTTGAATGCCTTTTCAACACTCGGGCACTGGAGACGGGGCCGAGCTGATTGGCTTCATGACCAGAAGGTGCTTCTCGTAGACCATTTGTTCATGCAAGGCCCTGAGAAACTGGGAGTTTCTCTAATGCTTTTCCACATGACCACAGATGAACCGTTCAAAGAGGGCCAGCGGGAAGGGACAAACATTTAAGGGCCAGGAGAGGGGAAGGGCTGTCTTCTAGAGAGAACTGGAAATGAACGTGCAAGCTTTATCGGGCAAAAGCTGTATTTCTGCCTGCTTATTAGGCACAGGGCTACGGGGGAAGGACGGGTTGACACGTGGAGGGACACAGGTCCTGATTCTGGAGGGAAGCCACAGAGGGCCCTTGGGAGCCATTCACCTAAGTGAAGTGTGTTTTCCGTGCGCCCCAGTTCCTTGGGGGCACGAGCCAACGTGCCCTTGAAGAGTTGCTGCAGATGCGCGGCCCAAGTGCCAACGGCAGGCTGCGGGCTCCCTCTGCTGTCCACTTGTGAGCTTTGCCTTCAAGTGGAGGAGAGCTATTCCAGGAGCAAATCTGAAGGCACAAAACTTGGCTGGAAACAGGGGCTCTCGAAGGACCACGAGAAGCCCTGTGCTGGGCCCAGAGCCCTGTTAGCGTCTGACCTAATGGCCGGCGTGACCCACTCATGGGTCAGGTGAGTCCCAGAGCGGTACTTTCAGGGACTTTTCTGGGGCCAGGGGTGAAGAGGGAATCCCTGAGAGCCAAGGGATGCTCAGAGCGCTGAGCAAATGATAAAGACGTTGCTTCAACCTGGAAGGCGTTCAGAGGAGAGAAGCCTGTGTTGATGGCTCCATTTTCTGTTCTTCAGACTAATGACAAAATTTCCTGCCACCGATAACCTCCCTCCCTCCAAAACCTGAGCCAGTGTGGAAAGGATTGGGGAGCAGGGGTGGGGATGAGGGGCTTGAGCTTGGGGAGAACTGCCAGGCGCTGGTTTCTCTGGCCAGGGTTTCTCCCCCAGTACGATCTGCTAAGTACCCAGATGCAGAAACACCGATCATTTTTCCCCTACAGTAAATTCCAGAAGCACCAAGGGTTGTCCGGTAAACAAGGCCCCAGTGCCCAGTCTTTTCCAGACCATGAGCTCCCCTTGCTTCAAGATTCTGGAGCAGATAGGGACGCCTGGGGGGGCTCAGTCGGTTAAGCATCTGACTTCAGCTCAGGTCATGATCTCACGGTCCGTGGGTTCGAGCCCAGCGTCGGGCTCTGTGCTGACAGCTAAGAGCCTGGAGACTGTTTCGGATTCTGTGTCTCCCTCTCTCTCTGCCCTCCCCCACTCACACTCTGTCTCTCTCTTTCAGATATAAACATTAAAAAAAAACCTTAAAAGATTGTGGGGTGGAGAAGAGTGACAGGATTCACTTATTTCTGTGGTAGGTTATGATTCTGTTGAACAAAGTGGTGTGGAAAATGTCACATTTCTTTCTTCTTACTCTAAATCTGGCTAATGGGTTCTAATCAGCCTTTGCAGAGGCTGACCGTGCCTCTGATCCTTCTAGCTCTTTCAGGCACAAAGGGCGGGGTCTGGGATAATACTGGGATCAGCCTGTCCCAGCTGGAGAAATTTAGGAAATGCTGCAAAACATCCCGGGATCCCCCACTCCGGATGCCTGGCAGGGTTCCTGTTTACAAACATGCCGCGCTAAGGGGCTCATGCCGACTTAGAGACCCCAATCTCCATTTCTCAACGCCCGGTTTGTCATCCGCCGCTGGGAGCACAAAATTCTACCTGCCTGTGGCACATTAGGTTCGATAATCTCTTCCTGATGCTACAAATTCTCGTTGTGAAATTTGGGACTTTTCTCACTTAACTGGATCCCCACATCTCGTAAGGGATCCAAGCTGTCTGGCCAACCAAGCTGAGCCCTGACGTTGAAAATTCAACGTAGGCGAACTTCCCCGTTCTTTGATAGTTTGAAGGTTTCTTTCTGGGGTCCAGCCCGTCACCTTCATATTTCTAGAAGAAGGAGCATGTTGGGGCGCCTGGGTGGCTCAGTCGGTTGAGCGTCCGACTTCAGCCAGGTCGCGATCTCGCGGTCCGTGAGTTCGAGCCCCGCGTTGGGCTCTGGGCTGATGATGGCCGAGAGCCTGGAGCCTGCTTCCGATTCTGTGTCTCCCTCTCTCTCTGACCCTCCCCTGTTCGTGCTCTGCCTCTCTCTGTCTCAAAAATAAACGTTAAAAAAAAATTTAATAAAAAAAAAAAAGAGCATGAAAAGAAAAAGAAAAAAAGCCCTCGCAAGGGGGCTCAAAGGGGGTCCTATGCCAGTCTGTCGTGCCAATATCCTAAAGAAAGCAGACTGCAGTTATAGGTAACGTTCAAGAAGCTGAGACTATCTTTTACTGCGTGATCACAAACTGTTTTGTTATTTCTCTAATAATACGTGCAAAGTCTCCTTTGGAGTTATGAAAGGGGGAAGAGAGAGGGAGAGAAGGAGGAAGGGAGGGGGTTTCCAGTTCTGTTTTTCTACATGTACCGACAGGCTACCTTGGCCTGGGATTAGACCGAGAACTTTGGAGAGAAAAGGTAGAAAACGCTCACCTCTTGAAGTTTGCCTGCTGGTCTCCTAGCAACTGGCTTCTTGTTTGAGGCACAGCTGAGTGGCGTGGGGGCTCCCGACACCGTGAAGGGGCACCTACTCGCTTTTTCCCACCGGATGATGGAGTTGTAATTAATCTAAACACTCCATTCAAGCGGCAGTGAAGGAAAGAGGAAGAGTTCTCAGAATGAGCTTTTCTGAGTTGCCGTGCCTGGTGTTGTGACAAGAGAGGCACGTGTGGGGGCGCCTGGGTGGCGCAGTCGGTTAAGCGGCCGACTTCAGCCAGGTCATGATCTCGCGCTCGGTGAGTTCGAGCCCCGCGTCAGGCTCTGGGCTGACGGCTCAGAGCCTGGAGCCTGTTTCTGATTCTGTGTCTCCCTCTCTCTCTGCCCCTCCCCCGTTCATGCTCTGTCTCTCTCTGTCCCAAAAATAAATAAACGTTGAAAAAAAAAAAAAAGAGGCACGTGTGTGAGGGCCTGCTGCTCCCTCAGCCTCCTCGATGCCCAATGGGGGGCCAGGGGGCTACCTGACTGAGGGAGGTGGCCAGGTGAGGAGAGTGGGGCACTTTGGTGGAAGGTGAGGCATTCACTCCCAGGGTGAGGCAAATGACGACTCTCCACCTACGGGACCCCGAGAAGGACCCCTCCTAGATGCAGCAGGCCTTTTACCGCACCTCAGGCCCTAGCTGGACGGGGGCCTCCCCCAGGTCACCTGCTAGAGAAGGCACGTCTCGTCTCAAGACAGGATTTGCACTGAGACTGAGCCCCGTTACCAGGTCACTTGGTTTCTAAAGAAACAATAAAAATCTAGATTTGTGTGTGTGTGTGTGTGTGTGTGTGAGCATGCCCATGCACTAAAATCTCCCAATTTAAAAATATTTGGGGGCCCCTGGGTGGCTCAGTTGGTTAAGCATGTGACTTCGGCTCAGGTCATGATCTCATGGTTCCTGAGTTCGAGCCCTGTGTCGGGCTCTGGGTGACAGTTCAGAGCCTGGAGCCTCCTTCTGATTCTGTCTCCCTCTTTCTCTGCCCCCCCCCCCCCCATCTCACTCTCTGTCTCTTTCTTTCTCTCTCTCTCTCTCTCAAAAATAAGTAAATAAACATAAAAAAAAATTTTTCCTCACACTCTTTTCATTCACTTGAGATATGTAAGGCCCCCAATTCAAACCATAACCCTTTGCTTAAATCTTTTCTAAGCAGTCTTTGCTGTTAAAATATCTTTTCTATCCCATTTCTAAAGCCATGCATCTCCCCTTCAAGCAGTGCGATGATCTGGGAGTGTGAGAGGCATCTGAGGCTTTCCGGTCCCACAGCTCGGCCTGGGAGCCCTGTCCCACCAGACACAGGGCTGCAGGAGAGGGGAGACCCTAGCCATTGGGAGCCGGAAGCTTGATGACCGGGGCTTGCCATCAGTGTTTTTGTTTTTAATTTTTAATTTAATTTAATTTTATTTTTTTTTCAACGTTTTTATTTATTTTTGGGACAGAGAGAGACAGAGCATGAACGGGGGAGGGGCAGAGAGAGAGGGAGACACAGAACTGGAAACAGGCTCCAGGCTCTGAGCCATCAGCCCAGAGCCTGACGCGGGGCTCGAACTCACGGACCGCGAGATCGTGACCCGGCTGAAGTCGGACGCTTAACCGACTGCGCCACCCAGGCGCCCCTGTTTTTAATTTTTTAAGTGTTTAATTTTTTTTGAGAGAGAGGGAGAGACAGAGCAGGCGAGGGGCAGAGAGAGAGGGAGACACAGAATCCGAAGCAGGCGCCCGGCTCCGGGCTGTCAGCACAGAGCCCGCCCTGGGGCTCGAACTCACAAACCCTGAGATCATGACTTGAACTGAAGTCAGACACTTAACCAACTGAACCGCCCAAGTGCCCCACCATCAGTGTGTGTAGAAGTGAAGCGTTGATGCAAAAGCACTGCAGAGGAAGAGAATGGAGAGTGCACGTCTGGGGCGCAGGTGCAGGCTGGGCAGTGGTTTAGCCAAGGGCAAACCTGTGAGGCTGAGTTCTGCTCCTGAGCAGGTTCCAGTAGACCATGGCAGACCCGCTCACCCACTTGCAAAAAGCAGGGAAGGAACTCAATAAGTTAGGGCGACTGGGTGGCTCAGTTGGTTAAGCGTCTGACTTCAGCTCAGGCCATGATCTCCTGGTCGTGGGTTCCAGCCCCACATGGGGCTCTGTGCTGACAACAAAGGAGCCTGTTTCAGATCCTCTGTCTCCCTCTCTCTCTGCCCCTCCCCCACTCACGCTTTCTCTCTCTCAAAAATAAACATTAAAAGAAAAAAAAAAAACCTGGTGAATTACAAAAGTCCTGTTTTTTTTTTCTTTTAAAAAAAATTTTTTTTTCAACGTTTATTTATTTTTTTGGGACAGAGAGAGACAGAGCATGAACGGGGGAGGGGCAGAGAGAGAGGGAGACACAGAATCGGAAACAGGCTCCAGGCTCCGAGCCATCAGCCCAGAGCCTGACGCGGGGCTCGAACTCCCGGACCTTGAGATCGTGACCTGGCTGAAGTCGGACGCTTAACCGACTGCACCACCCAGGCGCCCCACAAAAGTCCTGTTTTTAATGGTATCTAAGAGGTGAGGAAGCTGCAGGAATAAATGGACTAAAATTTCAGAAAGGGGAGAACTGATTGTGGTCTGGGCTGAGGCTACCTGCCCCCCTAGGGGCAGAGAATGTGGCAGATCCCCGAGATCCTGTGGGGCTGGGCTGCCCAAAGCAGGGCTTTTAGGAGCCTCAAACACGTGGCTGGTCCTCCCTAAGCATCTTCTGAATCTGAGGCTGGATGGGTGACCAAAGAGTTAAGTGAGAAATTTTAAAAGGTGAGCGAGAGATATCCATCCTATCCTCTGGAGGTGCTAAAGAAAGGGAAATTGTCAGGAGTAGCTGAACCGAATACAAAGAGGCAACAGACGAAGGCTGTAGAGGGGGGTACTGCCCTGAGGTCCCACGGGTCCTTTTCACCTGCTGTGGTTACTTACAGATTCTTCTGGAAGCTGTGAGAGCCCAGGAACCTAGGCTTACCCCTACGCCCGGTGCTGGAGGACAAAGAACTTAGGACATTTATGAGACAGGGTGACCTGACTGAAGACCAGAGAGACCTCAAGCAGATGTCTGGGCTCCCTCCTGACACACACCAAATTTAGAATCTGTGCGAGGCGAGGTACTAAAAAGCAAAGCGAAAAACCTGTGAAGGCGGGGCTGAATCTCCTGCAGTCTTTCCGGGTTAAGGGGACAGAGAACTGCCAGGCTCCAGGTGAAATCTCTGGGGAGCCACACCCAGGAATAGGGGTAAGCTGAGGGTAGACGGCGTCTTCCCATAACTCTTACCAAAACTGTATCCGCCTCTTGATCCAGCACAGTCTCCGAAGAAGGGTCTCCTGCCTGATGCCTGATGCCGAAAGGGTAGACAACATTATCTGGAGCCTTTGTAGGTCTTTATCAAAATGTCTGGCAGACAATAAAAATTTGCTAAAGAGCAAAAATCATGTCACATATAACAAAGTAAAAAAAAAAAAAAAGGCAATAGAAATAAACCCACCTGTGGCCCAGATATTAGCAGTTAAGAACTGTTAAGTGACCGAATGGAAAATGCCACCAGATGTTTGGAATAGAATCTTTAAAAAGAATCAAATGGACACTAAACACACTAAAACGGGGAGGTCAATGGGTTTAATGGCAGGTTGTGAACACGGTTTACTAACTAGTTGGAAGATGGGTCTTCAGAAAATATTCAGAACAGGGGCGCCTGGGTAGCTCAGTCAGTTAAGCGTCCGACTTCGGCTCAGGTCATGATCTCATGGTCCGTGAGTCAAGCTGACGGCTCAGAGCCTGGACCCTGTTTTGGATTCTGTGTCTCCCTCTCTCTCTGACCCTCCCCTGTTCATGCTCTGTCTCTCTCTGTCTCAAAAATAAATAAACGTTAAAAAAAAATTAAAAAAAATTTCAGAACAAATGACATAGAGAAATACGGAAAAAGAAACATCAATGGTGTGACACGTGGGATAGAGTCTCAGAAGGAGCAGAGAGAGACAACAGAAGGGAAACTTACGGGAATTAGGACTGACCAATTTCTCAAATTGCTGAAAGACGTCACCCCACAGATTCCGAAAGCTCAGTGATCCCCAAGTAAGATGAATCCAATGTGCTGTTTCTAGAGCCTGGATTGAGTACGTTAACAAATAAGGGCTTGGACTTGGACCGATACAAGTATTTATTCAGGGGCATCAACCACCTTTGGTTAGAGAATGGATGGATTCCAAGAAACTCTCTCGGATCATGCCCTGTTTCCAAGGCACTGCATCCGCGGAAAATCTTCCTGCTTTGCTCCTGTTTTCCTCCTTTGAGGGCAATCTGTTGAAGATGTGTTGATCCTCCAAGACCTGTTAGCACCGACCGCTCACCACCGCTCCTCATGCTTGGGTTGCAGGGAGGGCGCTCCTGCTGTATTCAGGAGGGGCTAGTGTTGCAGAAAGGCCTCCGTTCCCTCCCTTCCACTTGGCTCTATCTCCTTATGGAAAGAGGCAGCATTTTGGGGACTGGAGAATCAGAGAAGTCTGACGCTTCACTGCCACCTATTTCTCTGGGGAGGCTGGTGTGTTAAAAATGCCTACCGTACGTGGCCTTCCTTTCCCTTCTGCATTCAACCTGCGCGAGACGGTGGACCTCCCTGCCGGCTGCTGGCTGAGTCTGCCATGCTCCCTGGGTTTTCTCCCGAACCCCTTGTGTGTGCAGTTCCTGAGGTCTAGACTCTATGAGAGAAGGTGAGAGTGTTTTTTTTTTTTTTTTTTTTTTGTCTGCAGGCCCAAGCCTCATTCTCGAATCCAGTTTTACATGCCATATTTTACTCCCTATTACGTTTCCTAATTGGTTCAAACTCCAAGCGGGTAGAGCGAGCTTTATTATCACCCGCAAGACCCCAATAAGAAACACCTCGAAAGTTACATCTTCTCTTAAGCCCTTCTCATCCCTTCGGAGCAGAATGAACTTCTTCCTTTCTGGCTCTGAGGCAATTTATTATAGCAACACACTGTGCAGTAATTACTTCTTCATCTCGAAGTCTTCCGCACCAGGCTTGGGTTCTTGGAGGCAGGTGCCATATCTGATCTGTTTTTGTTTCCTCATATCATCGGAGAGCATCCTGCACATTCTAGGTATTCAAGTTTTGTTTAAGGACGGGACTCTGGAAGTCAGCAAATATCACCACGTGAGAATCGCTAGTGCTAACAACCCGTTCTTTGCAGCTGTTTTCAATATCAGGTTCAGGGTAATTGAGAGGAACACTGAAAGGACCCCATGAAGAAACGCTGTTTTTGCTCCTTTTCCTGCCTTTTTTTTTTTTTTTTTAATCCAAGTGAGTTAACATATAGTGTAGTAATGATTTCAGGAATGGAATTTAGTGATTCATAGAACACCCAGTGCTCATCGCAACAAGTGCCCTCCTTAACGCCCATCCCCCATCCAGACCATCCCCCCCCCCAGCACCCCTCCAGCAACCCTCAGTTTGTGCTCCGTATTTACGGTTTGCCTCTCTCTCAGTTTTTATCTTATCTTTGCTTCCCTTCCCCCATGCTCATCTGTTTTGTTTCTTAAATTCCACACATGAGTAAAATCGTAGGGTACTTTTCTTTCTCTGACTTATTTCACTTAGCATAATACACGCTAGTTCCACCCACATTGTTGCAAATGGCAACATTTCATTCTTTCTAATCGCTGAGTAAGATTCCAGTGTATGTATATACCACATCTTCCTTATCCATTCATCAGTCGATGGACATTGGAGCTCTTTCCATAATTTGGCTATTGTTGATAGCGCTGCTCTAAACAGGGGGGTGCACGTGCCCCTTCAAAACAGCATTTTTGTGTCCTTTGGATAAATACCTCATCGTGCAATTGCTGGCTCATAGGGTAGTTCTGTTTTTATTTGAGGAGCCTCCATACTGTTCTCCAGAGTGGCTGCCCCGCTTCACGTTCCCACCAACAGTTCCTGCTTCTATTCTTGTTAGCCCTTGAGCCTCTGCGCGCCCCTTATAGTGCAGATCGTATACGTCCCCCTTGCAAAGGTCAAGGAGGTAATGAGTTCTCTGGGGTCTTGCAGCACAATGGATGATATCTAAGGAGTGACTTGGTGGCGTGGTCAGGTAGGTTTTCCGAGACCACTGACTCCTGATACCGAGGACCCTGGCTCCAGGGCAGAAGTGACTTCTGGAGGACACCTGAGCACCCTGCCTTGTTTTGGCCGGTTCCTGGATGCCTGAGAGGACACGCACACCAGACTCCAAGCAGAGACCAGACTCTCTCTTTTCCTTTTTGAGTCTCCTAGACGCTGTGTCAACATCCGCGCTCTCTGTGTCTTCAATAAACCCTGATCTCGCTTCCTCCTGCTCACGTTTGATTTCTATCCCGTGTGAAGCCAAGGACCTTCTTAGCTGGTCCTGCAGGCCCTCCTTTGGGTCCTCGACTCGGTCTGCGACCTCATAACCAAGAACGGGCTATTTGGAAAGGATGACTCTTAGACGACAAAATTTTCTTCTCGAAGTGTCAAGTCTAAATTTTTTTTTACCCGTTTGAAAGAAAAAAATGTTTCCATACATTTGTAAACACATATCGATATCTATACTTTATTATATATATTTTTTCTGCTCTCTGAAATAGAACATCTTGAGTATAGTACAATCTTCCAAAGTCTCAGGACCACAGCCCACAAAGGCTATCGAGATAGAGGTTTCTTCGTGCATGCATCAAGTGACTGCGGTGATTTCCAAGTTCAGGGCTCTCCATCTTTCCCTTTCCTGCTATCCGACATGCCACAGTGGTGGTCTACACTGCTGGGTGGTTGCTGTGTCTATCACCCCACACTTGGCTCAGGTGCTGGGGAAGGTGTACGTGTGGAGGTGGGGGGATGTATGGCAAGGAGCACAGGAGAAGGTGACAGTCGGGCACTGGAGGAGGTTCCACTTCTTAAAGAGATAATAGGCATGGGGGAAGGGGAGCAGGGACAGGGAAAAGGCGACCTTGGAACCGCTTGCAGGAGAAAGATGGGATTTGTTGCGCTTTATTTGTTGATGAGCTCACCCTTAGTGGTGACTTTGAATTAATTTACTTTAAACATCTTAAATACAGCACAACAATATAGTTTGGTGCGGTGAGCTGAGCAATGAACCTTCCCAGACTGAGCTGGCTTAGGAATGAAAATACAGTCCCCGAGGGAATTTAACACAGAAGGAATTTGGTTTAGTTTGTAAAGTAAAACAATTTTTAACGGCATGTCTTACTAATTACTAGGGAGATGAAATGTCAGCTTTGGAATCACTTAGGAAGTTTTAGCCAACATCAAAATATATCCAGATGCTGACTCCACTCCCAAATTGGATTATATGTATTTTTTTTTTCAACGTTTATTTATTTTTGGGACAGAGAGAGACAGAGCATGAACGGGGGAGGGGCAGAGAGAGTGGGAGACACAGAATCGGAAACAGGCTCCAGGCTCTGAGCCATCAGCCCAGAGCCCGACGCGGGGCTCGAACTCCTGGACCGCGAGATGGTGACCTGGCTGAAGGCGGGCGCTTACCGACTGCGCCACCCAGGCGCCCCGGATTATATGTATTTTAAGAAAGACCTGTGTAGGCAGTTTTTATCAACCATGTCACACACAAAGCAGGAAAGCAAGGGAATAATGTACAAGACTTTATTTCCCTGTTGAATTTATATTGAAAAGATTTTTTTTTGTTTGTTGTTTTCTTTGGATTTTTTTCCTACAATTTGTTGACAAGTGTAGCTTCATGCGTTTTTATTTAATTTAGAGAAATCACTCTGTGTCCTATTAAGGGTCTCTCGTGAGTCCCTCTTAGTTATGAAAATATAAGGAGAGCTGGCCTCACACGTCATTACTTTCACCAAAAGTAAACGTGACTCATCAAACCTACAGGCAAAAGGCCAGGAATATGTTCCACCTCTTGGAGAAAGGAGGACCAAATAACATGTGGACATATTTTTATTTATTATTTTTTTTTAATTTTGTAAACGTTTTTATTTAGTTTTGAGAGACAGAGCCTGAGCAGAGGTGGGGCAGAGAGAGAGGGAGATACAGAATCGGAAGCAGGCTTCAGGCTCTGAGCTGTCAGCACAGAGCCCGACGCAGGGCTCGAACTCACAGACCGCGAGATCATGACCTGAGCCGGAGAAGGACGCTCAACCAACTGAGCCACCAAGGAGCCCTGAGGATGTATTTTTAAATCACCGCAGAGTTTGAGCCCCACATCAGGCTCTGCGCTGACAGTGTGGAGTCTGCTTGGGATTCTCTCTCTCCCTCTTTCTCTGCCCCTCTCCCACTCGTGCACATACTTTCTCTCTCTCTTTCTCAAAAATAAATAAACATTAAAAAAATAAATCGCCATGAAATATTGTGCCCTCTATAAAGGGTGTAGAGGAAGATCTGATGAATGGAAAGATAGATATCCCATGTGTTAGCATGGGCAATATGCTACTAATATAAACATGTCAACCCCCTCCCTCAGTTATCTAAAAATTTACTGTCGTCAAAATGAGGACTCAGTTTTAACCTGTTTGAGATTTTGAAAAGCTTATGCTAAAATTTATATGGAAAAAAGGCAATCTACAACTAGGTAAGATAATTTCAACTTTCACAAAGAAGCATAAGGAGGGGTGCTTGCCCTATCGTATGTTAGACACATCAGAGACTTATAATAAAAACCACGCCAAGCCCAAAACAGAGTGATATCAGCAGAAGAACAGTCAAATGGACTGTTGGAACAGAAAAGAAAGCTGATAAAGAGAGATACAAACATATATGAGAATTTAAAAATGTATACTATTTAAAATATGTATACTATTTAAAAATGTATACTAAAAAATGTATACTATTTAAAAATATGTAGGGGCGCCTGGGTGGCGCAGTCGGTTAAGCGTCCGACTTCAGCCAGGTCACGATCTCGCGGTCCGGGAGTTCGAGCCCCGCATCGGGCTCTGGGCTGATGGCTCAGAGCCTGGAGCCTGTTTCCGATTCTGTGTCTCCCTCTCTCTCTGCCCCTCCCCCGTTCATGCTCTGTCTCTCTCTGTCCCAAAAATAAATAAACGTTGAAAAAAAAAGTAAATAAAAAAATAAATAAAAATATGTATACTACTTAAAATATGTATACTATTTAAAAATGTATACTATTAATAAATAGTATACATTTGTTTAAATAAAAATTATTTCTTTTCAAAATAATAAACTGTGGATATATTTTGATAGAACGAGAGAAGATGTTTGTAATGTCTAAAACTGAAAAGGGATTAATATCTAGAACACTGCTTCTGAAAATTTAATAGGCATATGAATTCCTTGGAGATCTTGTTAAACTTCAGCTTCTAATTCAATAGGTCTGGGGTGGGGCTCTGAATTCTGCATTTCTAACAAACTTCTGGCTGATGCTAATACTTCTGAAAAGCAAGGATCAAGAATATACAATAAACTCCCCCAGTGGGAGAAACCCCAATAGAAAAATGGGCAAAAAGTCATGAGCACATGATTTATACATAGAAAACCCAAAAGGCCATCAAAGGTGTAAAAAGTCTCAAACTCATTAATTACCAGATACATGCAATTTAAAACAATAACAAGATATTATTTCACATATATCAGGGTATCAAAAATTAGGAAGATTAAAAATGCCAATTATTGGTATGGATTTGGAGAATACGGAAACACTCATGCACTGCTGGTGGGAGGGTAGACTGGTGTAGCCATTTTTCTGAGCAATCTAGTACTACTTGTTAAATTTATGTGTTTATGTGTTTATTTGTTTATTTTAGAGAGAGAAAGAAAGACAGAGCATGAGTGGGGGAGGGGCAGAGAGCGAGGGAGACACAGAATCCAAAGCAGGCTCCAGGCTCTGAGCTGTTGGTACAGAGCCCGACATGGGGCTCGAACTCAAACTGTGAGATCCTGACCTGAGCTGAAGTCAGACACTAAACGGACTGAACCACCCAGGCACCCCGCTATTTGTTAAATTTAAATGTATTCACACCAGATGTACAGGCACTCTACTCCTGGTTACATTTTTCCCAAAAAATTTTCCCAAAAGACTCATAAGAAGACATTTTTATTTATAAAGATGTTTGTTAGATCATTATTTATGGTGCTAAGAATATGGGGGTTAATACTTGAGAGAGTGGACAGATGCCCACCTTCGAACATGCGCCATGTTGATGGATCAGAAATCTTAATGTTGTTAGGATGACAGTACCCACCTAATTGATGTACAGATTTAACACAATCCCTATTAAAATCCTAGGTACTTTTTCTGCAGAAATTGACAAACTGATCTTAAAACTCAAATGGTAATAATGCAAAGGACACAGAAGAGCTACTTGGGACTTTTGGCATGATGGAATGAGAATCTGGAATGGAATCTGGCCAATCCAGCAACCAATCTTACTCAAGGGTAAAAGGCTCAATGCTTTTCCCCTAAGATGAGGAACAAAACAATAATGCCCTATCTTGCCACTGCTATTCAACATTCTACCAGAGCTTCTAGCCAGAGGAGTTAGGCAAGAAGAATAGATAAAAGACATTCAGATTGTAAAGAAAAAAGTAAAACCATCTCTATTTGTAGTGACATGATTTTGTATATAGAAAACTGTAAAGAATCTACTTAAAATATTATCATAATTAATAAGCAAGTTTAGCGAGGTTGAAGGATACAAATCAATATATAAAAGTCAATTATATTTTTATATACTTGCACTAAACAATTAAAAAAAATTAATAGTGCAATTCCATTTACAATAGCATCAAAAAGAATAAAAAACTTAGAAATACATTTCAAAAAGGGGTGCAAAACATACACTCTGAAAACTACAATACATTGTTAAAAGAAATTAAAAGAAGACCTAATAAACAGAAAGCCATTTCATGTTCATGGATCAGGAGATTTTATATTTATATGACAATATTCCCCAAACGGATCTACAAATTCAGGGCAATCCCTATCAAAATCCCAGCTGGCTTCTTTGTAGAAATTGACAAGCTGATTCTAAAACTTGTATGGGGCAATCCCTATTAAAACACCACCACCATTTTTCACAGAACTAGAACAAATAATCCTAAAATTTATTTGGAACCACAAAAGAACCCCAAACAGCCAAAGCAATCCTGAAAAAGAAAAATAAAACTGGAGGCATCACGATGCTGGATTTCAAGCTGTATTACAAAGCTGGGTCATCAAGACAATATGGTACTGGCATAAAAACAGACACATAGATCAATGGAACAGGATAGAAAACAAGAAATGGACCCACAACTATATGGTCAACTAATCTTCGACAAAGCAGGAAAGAATATCCAGTGGGAAAAAGACAGTTTCTTCTACAAATGGTGTTGGGAAAACTGGACAGCTACCTGCAAAAGAATGAAACTGGGCCACTTTCTTACACCATACACAACAATAAATTCAAAATGGATGAAAGACCTAAATGTGAGACAGGAAATGATCACAATTCTAGAGAACACAGGCAGCAATCTCTTTGATCTCTGCCAGAGCAACTTTTTACTAGACATGTCACTGAAGGTAAGGGAAACAAAAGTAAACGTGAACTATTCGGACCTCATCAAGATAAAAAGCCCCTGCACAGCAAAGGAACAATCAACAAAACTAAAAGGCAGCACACTGAATGGGAGAAGATATTTGCAAATGACATATCAGATAAAGGGTTAGTATCCAAAATCTATAAAGAACTTAACAAATTCAACACCCCAAAAATAAATAACCAAGTTAAGAAATGGGCTGAAGACATGAATAGACACTTTCCCAAAGAAGACTTTCAGATGGCTAACAGACACATGAAAAGATGCTCAATATCACTCATCATCTGGGAAATACAAATCAAAACCACAGTGAGATACCACCTCCCACCCGTCAGAATGGCTAAAATTAACAACATAAGAAACAATAGGTATTGGTGAGGATGTGGAGAAAAGGGAACCCTGTTGCACTGTTGGGAATGCAAACTGGTACAGCCACTCTGGAGAACGGTATGGAGGCTCCTCAAAAAACTAAAAATAGAACTACCTTATGACCCTGCAATTGCACTATTAGGTATTTACCCACAGAAGACAAAAACACAGTTTTGAAGGGTTACCTGCACCCCAATGTTTATAGCAACATTATAGACAATAGACAATGGCCAAATTATGGAGAGAGCCCAAATGGTCATTGACTGACAAATGGATAAAGAAGATACGGTGTGTGTGTATATATATAAAGAATATTACTCAGCCATCAAAAAGAATGAAATCTTGCTATTTGCAATGATGTAGATGGAGCTATAATGCATTATGCTAAGTGAAATAAGCTATAATGCATTATGCTAAGTGAAATAAGACAATACCATACGATTTCACTCATATGTGGAATTTAAGAAATAAAAACAGATGAACATATGAGAGGCGGAAGGAAAGAGAAGAGAGGGAAACAAACTACAAGAGACTCTTAATGATAGAAAAAAACTATGGGTTGCTGGAAGGAGGTGGGTGGGAGATGGGCTAGGTGGGTGATGGGTACTAAGGAGGGCATTTGTTGGGATGAGCACTAGGTGTTGTATGTAAGTGACTAATCACTGAATTCTGTTCCCAAAACCAGTATAGGACTGTATGTTAACGAACTAAAACTTAAATTAAAAAAGTGAAATTTAAGGGACCCAGAATCATCAATCTTGAAAGAGAACAAAGTTTTGACAATGACTGATCTCAAAATTTACTATAAAATTATAGTAATCAAGACAGTGAAGTACTGATAAAGATAGACATAGAGGTCAACAGAATGAAAGTTAGAGGTGAACTGTCACTTTTTTAATCAACTGATTTTTGACAAGGGTTCCAAGACAGATTAATGAATGAAGAATAATCTTTTCAATAAATGGTACCAGGACAACTGAATAGCCACATGTAAATAAATACTTCGGACCCTTACTTCATGCCATATACAAAAACTAACTCCCAAAGGAGTAAGACCTAAATGGAAAAGCTGAAACTATAATACTCTTAGACAAAAACATAGGCATAAATCTTCACCATCTCCCATCAGGCAATGGCTTCTTAGATATGATATTGGAGGCATAGGAGAAAAATATATATTGGACATCACCAAAATTAAAAACTTGGTGCATCAGGGATGCCTGGGTGGCTCAGTCGGTGAAGTGTCTAACTTCAGCTCAGGTCATGATCTCACGGTTCATGGGTTCGAGCTCTGCATTGGGCTCTGTGCTGACAGCTCGAGCCTGGAGCCTGTTTCAGATTCTGTGTCTCCCTCTCTCTCTGCCCCTCCCCTGCTTGCACTCAGTCTCTGTCTCTCAAAAATAAACATTGAACAGTTTTTTATTTAAAAAGATTTTTTGTGCACCAAAAGATACCATTAAGAAAGTCAAAAGAGAACCCACAGACTGAGAGAAAACTTTTGGAAATCATATATTAAGAGACTGATATCCAGAATATGGACATGTGGAATGATATGGAATACGTATATGGAAAAATGGGTATGGAAAGAACATTTACAACTCAATAATAACCCAATTAAAAAATGGACAAAGGATCTAAATAGGTATTTCGCCAAAGAAAACATACAAATGGCCAATAAGCATATGAAAAGATGTTTAACATGACTGGCCATTAGAGCAGTGCAAGTCAAAACCACAATGAAATAACCAGACAATAACACGCACTGGTGAGAAGGTGGAGACATTGGAACCCTAATACACTGCCCGCGGGAATGTAAAATGATACGGCCATTTTGAAAAACATTTTGGTAATTTCTTAAACAGTTAAACAAATAAACGTTCCATATGGTCCATCAATTCCATTCCTAGGTATTTACTCAAGAGAAATGAAAGCATGATGTCCACCAAAGACTTGTAAGGCAAATGTGTAGAGACAGGAAACAGCTCAGTGTCGGCCTGGGTCTGCAGGTGGGAGGAGGTATTGACTACAAGTGGAAAGGGTGACCTTTTGTGGCGTTGGAGACATTTTAAAATTGGATGTTCGGATGGTTACGCAGATCTACAACTTTACTTAAAGGCACTGACTTGCACACTTACAATGGGTGAATTTTGTGGTATGAAAATTGTACCTCTGTTGAAATGAAATTTCAAATGAAATGAAAATTGTAAAACTGTTGAAGAGAAATAACCAGTAACAAGGTAGAAGGAATGGTGGTAGGGATAAATCAAGACTGGCAATACGTTGAAAATTGTAGAAGTTGCACGCTTCGTAATGAGGGTTCATTATACTATTCCTTGTACTTTTGTGTATATTTGAAATTTTTCGTAACACAGAGTTAAAAAATAAACCAGTAGTATTCTGAGAAAATTTCGCAGATGAAAAACCATCTGACAGGAAAAGTCTACTTAATGGTAAGACTCTTCGGAAAGAAATTGCACATTGAGATGAACTGTACACATTTCTAATTATAAATTCAGACTAAGCATCGAGTTGTCTTTATTCGATTGCCATTTAAAAATGTAGATTTTGAAAATCTGTATCACAATACTCACAGGTCTGTGGTCCCCAACGCATAATGTTTCTAGGGCTCAGCGTCTCCTGTGGACAAACAAGATGGTCCGCTGGATGACCCCGCTTGCTCTCTGCAGGTTGCCTGGCAACAAGCTATCTGGGATCAGTGGCTTTCTGTCCTCCAGTGGAAGGGAATGCACATGGTCTTGACTTTCCACAAGGTCTCCAGGTGCTATCAGCGCTGGTCTGCTGTCCCCCCGAACAGCTAGGGTTTACGTTCAGACCGCTCTCTGGTTGCCTTATAAAAATGCCGGGCAACGAAGGAAACTTTCCACATGGAGCACATATAGCCTATTCTGCGTATAGCCCTTTTGAAAAGGTTGAAGGGGTCAGATAGATCATTCTGGGTGTGGGAGCCATGGCTTTGGGTGGGAGTGTGGGAGGTAATGGCAGGCCACTGGCCAAGCTGAGATTGTCAGTGACCATGTGGTCCGAGGTTTATGCCCATGGACTGCAGGAACCATAGAGTAGTGGTTCAAGCCTTAAAGAGAGATCATCGATAATGGAAGACAAGCCTGCTCATAATTCTACTACTTTGCTTTTCTGAAAAATGTGTTGAGCTCTAAGGACAAGAAGAATGAAACAAAAGAGGTCCTTCCTAGGCCACCGACAAAATGGCTTGGTCATCCTAACCAATGAGATCTGAAATCCATTAACACGCAGCAACCAGGGTCATTTCGTGGAGAAACAACAACAGAAGTGTGAATTGGGCTCCCACCATCATCGCCACCACTGGCTGGAGGAGTCCTGAGAAGTGTGTTCATGTACAGGCCGTGAAAGGACCACATTAGGGAAGTTAAGGGAAACCAAGAGGCAGGTAATAGAGTGGGTGATTAATCAAGATCCCCTACTGCCAAGTGAATTGTCTAGAACCTGTCCAGTTTTCTTTTTTCCTTTTCTTTTCTTTTCTTTTTTCTTTTCTTTTCTTTTCTTTTCTTTTCTTTTCTTTTCTTTTCTTTTCTCTTTTCTTTTCTCTTTTCTTTTCTTTTCTTTTCTTTTCTTTTCTTTTCTTTTCTTTTCTTTTCTTTTCTTTTCTTTTCTTTCTTCACCATGATAAATGCACTCTTTAATCCCCTCCCCTATTTCCCTCATCCCCCTGCCCACCTCTCCACTGGTAGCCATCAGTTTGTTCTCTAGAGTTAAGAGTCTGGAGTCTGTGTTTTTGGTTTGTCTCCTTTAAAAATTTTGTTCATTTGTTTGATTTCCTACATTCTACGCATGAGTAAAATCATATGCTATTTGTCTTTCTCAGACTGGTTTACTTAGCATTATACTCTCTGGACCCATCCATGTTGTTGTGAATGGTAAGATTTCATTCTTTTTTTATGGCTGAGTAATATTCCATGATATAGATAGATAGATAGATAGATCGATCGATTGTCAGTCCTGATTGACACTGGGGAAAGCATGATGCCCACATGGGCTTTGTTTCATTGGGAAACGACAACAATGGCAAATGAATGGACAGACATGGAAGGACACACAGAATGTCACACAGACCACAGCTTGCATACCTGTGCCACTCTCCCACCTCACCTCTGCTGGTTATGAGAAAGGCTGGGGCAGTGAGTGGTGTGGTGTGGTGTTAAAGAAAGTGAACAATGGGGTTAGATGGCCCGAGTTCAAGTCCTGGCTCTCCCATTTGGTCCAGAGCAAATCACTTAGAGTCTCTACACCTTGGCTTCCTCATCCTTAAAAAGTGGATTATGTTAGCACCTCCCTCACAGGCTGTTATCAGTATTAAATGAGACAATGTTTTAATTCTAGACACAGGGCCGGTCATGTAGGAAGCCCTCAGTGAATGGTGGTCATTGTTGTTACTCACGTGGCAGGAGGTGCAACTCACACACTGTGTGACTGCATTATATCCATACATCCATATGTATCCAGGACAAAAAGGTGACTTCTCTGTTTAAAGGAGTCCTTCAGCAGAGTGCCTGGCTGGCTTAGTCAGAGGAGTATGCAACTCTTGATCTCGGGGTGGTGAGTTCGATCCCCACATTGGGTGTAGAGATTACTGAAATAAAGAAATAAACTTAAAAATATAATAAAAGAGCCCTTCAGAAAGTCCAACACAACTTTCCTGCTTGCATCTCATGGGCCAGAACTTAGTCACGTGGCCGCTCTAGGCACAAAGGAGCGTGGGAAAAATACATGGTGGTCCTGAATCCAGGTTCTGATTCCAAGGAGGAGGGGACAATGGATGATGAGATCCAATCTCTGTCACACTTCATCAGACATGTGGAGGTTTTCAGAATTTCAAATGAATCATGGAGATGGGTGATGTATTTGATTTTCCATTGTAGCAGAATCTTCTAGTGGCGTATCCATTACCCATTCCCTCCAACTCTCTCTCTAGCAGAATCTTCATTTGGGGGGAGAGAAATGCTGTCTTGAAAGAAAGCTGTTTTCTTCACTTCCCTTGTATAAAGTTCGAGCCATGGGACCCACTTCAGGTTTATGAGCCGTAAACCCCACCTTGCTCAGTATCTGGGAAACCCTTTGCTTCCTAGAGAGAGGCCCTTCCTGCAGTTTCCCTCCCTTCTTCCTTCCTAGAGCGTGGACTTGATGGCTAGAGCTGAAGCACCACATTGGACACAAAAGGCAAAGGCCAAATATAGAGGAGACCTTGGTCTTAATATCCTGGAGCCTCTCCACTAATGTTGTCAATCATGCTTCTAACCTTCTTGTATGAGAAACAAAACAAAACAAAACAAAACAAAACAAAACACCTACGTGTTTAAGCCACTATCAGCCTCTAGAACTGTGAGAAGTAAATGTCTGTCCTTTAAGCCGCCCAGTGGATAGGGTTTTGTTGTAACTGCCCAAGCAGACTAGGACAAAATGCATAGGAATAAAGTTAAGAAACTTAAAAATTCCCCTATAGGGATGTATACAAGACTTGAAATAAATGGAAAGCTAAAATAATTCTGATAAGAAAATTCAAATATTAGAGATATCAATTTTGCCTAAGATACTTTACGCCACGATCCTGATTTTAAAAAGGAATATGAAGTAGGTATTATTGAGAATTGGGCAAGCTGGTGATGAAGTTCACATGGAAAAATACATGGGCAATGGATCCAGGCTATCTCCATCTCAGTTCCTCAATGAAAAAAAAAAAAAAAAAAAAAAAAAAACCAAAAACCAAAAACCAAAAACCAAAAAACAAAAAATGAAAACAGAAATGTTCTGGTAAAGCTTGGCCTGCAAGCAACTCACATCCTCTGTTCTTTCAATTGGTAAGACCAAGTCATGGGCCAGACATGGCTGCTGGTGAGGGGGGAGCAGGGGTTGAGGAGGGCTGGGAATATGGCAGCCTCCCTGTAGCCACACTGAACTATGGAAGGGGATCCACTGCCTTATGTGTTTCTTACAAGGACTGACGGGAGGCTTATGATCATGCCTGTTTTAGAGACCTCCCCGAGTCTTAGGGAGGTGAAGTACTTTCCCAAGTTCACAATTAGTAACTGTCAGCACTGGGAATCAAACTGGGTTTGTTTTGCAGCAATGAATCCCAAGCCTGAGCTTTTTTCTCTGCAGCATGTTAAAATTTAGAGCTGGAAGGGAATTTGGAGATTGTCTAGTTGCCCCCGAGACTGTAAAATGCATGTGGGCCTCTCCTGGAGTAGCCACTCAATTATACATGTCACCTGCCTGACCAGCAGACTGGCTGACTGTCCTCCAGAGGAGCAGACTGACATTAGGCCTTTGAATGACATGTCTAGGTCCTCTGCTAGCTCATGGCAGAACCGGGATGAGGCCCTGTGTCAGCTAATCATTCTGTCTTCTAAGCCACACCGCCATGCTTCCCTTGTCTCTTGCCTATGGACACATTCCAGCCCATCCAACCCCTCTGGCCAGAGGCTAAGTAAATCCTTTATTCTCCACTATGAGGGTTACACACGGCTCACAGGCAGGGACCGTGCAGTTTTCCACGCGGTGATAACTTCACGGAAAAGTTTGACTTCTTATCTGAGGTCCTTCATTTCACCCGTGAGGCTTGACCAGCCTCACTTCCCTCTTGATGATGCCGGTTCTAGGCAAAAACAATTTTGGGGGGGATTTCCTCTCTTCTTGAATTCATTTGGAGACTGCCCTAAACGCGTCACACCTGGAACTGGTTTCTCGCTGCTTCTTTACAAATCTGGACTCTCTTAAATTGTCATTCCTTTGCTTCCTAACCTGAGGCCAGATCTGTTTTTGGATTGATTCCAAATGGCTTGCGCCTCATAATTAACCCTTCTTTCCCTGGCGGTCACGGGGAAGAATCTGGCACTGGCCCAACTCTGTCCCCCGATGTCTGCCTTGGGGTTGCATCTGCTCTACCCACACCAGGAGCACAGCACGCGTACTTTGCTGCATGGTTTAGTCCCCCACCAGTAAGCTTCTTACGTATTGCCAATTTCCACGTGCAGGATACACACACCCCCCTTATAGACACACGTAGCCTTACTATTTATACGGGTTCATTCTTACCTGCGCCTAAACAGATACATGTATTACGCCCCCGGAACCAGTGGGTTATTCATCACAGTAGTAATGAATCTGGGAAAGCCCAGATCTGCCCTTGGAGCGGACTTCACTTTTGCCCAATGAGAATGATTCTCCTGGGTGACAGGAGGGAATAGTTCGGTACCCATCATTGAGACGCAAGACCCAAACCAAACCTCAACAACTCATAACCCGAGGCACTGGAGCACTAAAACCGCTTTAAAGAGAGTTTTGAGAGGCGGTGATTATCTTGGTAAGCAACCCCTATTTTAGGTGTCCTCCCAAGTGGGAAAAGTTTTGTCTGAATAGGCCAACGCCCTTTAAATTTCATGTGGAGGAAAAAATGTCATAACATAAAAGAGAAATGAGTAAGAAAATGAGTTCCTTCCACTCATATGTGTATTTGACACTGAAAATAAGAACTTTCATTGCAAGTGATATTATGTGATGTCTTGAGCCTACAGAGCTGGACGTTTGGTCATATAATTACCAGTGTTTATCTGCATTCACTTTGGTGTGTTCAAATCTTATGTTAAGGAAAAAGAATGTAACTCCAAATAATCACAGTGTTATCAGACCATAAAGGATTCTTCATAAACCAGCACCAGATGCTATAACTCTCCCTTTCCCCCCGGTGGCTTCTTCAGCTAAGTGTGAAAAATAAATGGTTGACCTGAAAGGACCAGCCCCGACTAAAGGCTTGAGCGCTCGCTCTCTCTCTACAGAAGGAAAACTTGGGGGCCACCTGGTAGCCAGACCCAACGTCTTTGAATTTCTTCCTGTTCATGTTCTGAGCCTCCTGACTGATCCTCATCCTGGGAAGGAAAAGGAAAGCCAGATGTTCCTGTTGAAAAAAAGTTGGAGCTTGAAATTCATCCAAAGTGAGCTGTCGGGAGGAGGTTCTATGGTGAGTAGGAAGTAGAAGTAGAGGAGGGAAGTAGAGGAGGGAAAATCAAAGGCATTCACCGGGCCGGGACCAAGGCAAGGTGGCCATGCCAACAGCCTGTCATCTGTCTAGAGTCAGGGCTGTGGCTCCGGTGCAGAGGTGGAGAAGCAGGACCCGCGAGGGGTCTAGCATGTGTCTTGGGAACAGGAGCCGAGGAGGGAAAGATCATATGTGTGGGGCCAGCTTTGCACACAGTGGCCCAGAGCCCAGAGGGCACCCTGAAGGTGCGCTCTATTGGGGGTCTCGCAGTCGGATACAAGAATGAGGCAGAGTGAATGCTGGCAGTGGGGAGAAACATGCTAGTTGCAATAAAATAGTGGGGAGAGAAGCCTTTTGTATGGGTGTATGGGTAGTGTCGTATTCTTGGATCTCTGGAAGCTCCTTGACAAGCCAGTGCAGTGGGGTGATGTTCTTCATTTCCTCACCCCCCTGGGGTCCTACCCTTCCACTAGCATCAGTCAGACTATGTTACCAGGGGAGAGCTGTCAAAGTGAAGGGCAAAGGGCAAAGTAAAAACCCACACGTTTCTCGGGGTTTGACTTCCCAAATGGACATTTATATCGCCCACTGGGAGAAAACCCAACTTTTAAGTACCAAAGTCAAAGTTTGTGCCATACGCCAGAGGCCCGGGAAGGAAGCCTGATGCTGTCATGGGCAGCTGTCCTGCCCTAAACTTGACCAAAGGGTGTGCTGGATGAGAAGGGTGGAGGAGGAAGATGAGAGCCACAATGCTGGCATGTGGTCCTGAGCTCTTGTCCCATCCCACTTGTCTGGGGGCTGAGGCGGGGGGACAGACCTCTTTACATTTAGGGCTGTAGGGGGAGAGAGAAGGGGTGCCTCCTTATCCATCTGGTGTTCTGAGGGCTTCACAAATGTGTGGGTGGAGGTGATTAAGACCGGGATGGTGTCAGGGCAAGGAAGGCTTGCCTGGCAACCCTTCAGCCCAGAGACAAGGGCAGGCAGCTCAGAAGTGAGTTTTCTCCTGTGAGAGAGAAAGGGGGAAGAGGCAGACTCACAGCGAGCCACAGAAGTGAGGATGGTGAGAAGCCCAAGGTGGTTAATCTATGGAGAAGTCTGAATGGAGGAGTTCATTATCATAAAAGATGAACACTCTTGGGATTTACGGCTTTCAGCCCACCTCTCTTCTTGGGGTTAGGAATTCCGTAAGTTTACCTGTTGTTTGATTGCTAGTTTCCTTAGTTATTATTTCAATCGTTCATTTGTTTCCGTTGTTTTCAGTACCTGCTATACCCCTAGAGTTTAAGTCGTACTACCAAACCAGCTCTTTCCGGCTTTAGGGAATGTTTCCTCGTTCCATCCTGGGAAGTGGTGATCAGATCGGAGTTGTTCTGCCCACACTTCCTTGTTTTGGATCCTGTGATCATGCTCACGTTCAGCTGGAAAGGTGAAGTCTTTAGAAATTTTAAGCCATCGAACATCCGTGCGATAATTTTGCAGAGAAGGGAAACATGTATGACCTCTGTTTAGAGTTTTCTGCGGCTGTGCAGTTATCTCAGGTATGAAAAGATGTAAGAGAACATCTCATTTTCAGGAATCTAAGACATTAAACCCTTAATCTTCAGGATGGTGACCATTTAACTTCTTTATGGATCTCAAGATCAGAGGGCTCAGAAAAAAGTTCCAACTTCCTTTTAACTTCAGGCCCCTTGACGTAACTATCATTCTTCTTGATCCTGAGCCTTCTGAGTAAATAAGGCAGTGGCTATGTTCCAAGCATTTCTGAGGAATAGACTCCATAAATGTTGGCAACTCAGTAAGTGAGCCATAGAAACTTAAGTGATCTAGGAACAAAAGTGTAATGGTTCCCGCAGGCTCTCAAGAGCAGCTTTCTCAAGCTTCTTTTATTCTTAGGGTTCTCTGGGGGGAAAGATGGGTGGTAAGCGGATTTATGGACCATACCTTGGGTGGATAATCAACCTTGACATTTCCAGAAGAATCCATTAACATAGCAGTAGACACTGCCGTCATCCTGCCTCCGGTGTGTAGAATTCAAAACGGTTATTTTCTATGCCTTCGCAAAGGGGAGCATGTGTTTTTCAATACCCATTTCCTTACTGTAAAGAACCAGAAAAGTGACCGAGGTATTTTGCACGTGAAAGCGTGTGGATGTCTAGACTGGTTACCGTAGTGATTGGAGTGACAGTGACGAACCTGAGGGTTTTGCCCATACTTAGACTTGTTAGTTTTAACATCGGACCATAACTTATCCTCCTAATGTGACTTGCAAATGCCTAGCGTTGGTCATGAAAACGGATGGCGGCGTACAGATGGCTCAGTGCATATCCATCACCCCCAGTGGGGAAGCAATGCCAAGTGCCTGCTGACGGCTCATTCCAGGCGACAAATGGCTTCCTTTCCGGTTGTGTTGAAAGCTGAAGGTTTTTCTTATTGTAAAAAGATGCTATTTAAATTATTGTTTGCTTTTGCTCTGATGTGAGAAAGGGGAAAAAAAGTGTGGGTTGCAAAGACCCCTTTCCTGCTGAGATGAAACTGAGAAGGATGGGCTGCAAACTGAGAGGGCATCTGTGGTCTCTGTTTGCCTATAGATCCTGGGGCAGCAGGAAGACACCTTCATTCCATTATAGGGGCGACACAGATTCAGAAGGGAAGCACAAAAGCCTCCAAGGTCACGGGCTTTTTCTGAGAGGAAAGGAGCTAATGAAGGAAGCCACAAAGAGATGGCAAGGAAACCAAGAAGGAATGAGTCTGTCAAGAGCAATTTTCCATTGGCTTTTGTGATGCGCAAGACAATTAGGTGACATTCAAGGCTGTGTCCTTCAAGGGCAGTCGTAAACAAAGCTTTTTCCAGCATCTGCAGTAGGTTCACAGATTAACTGGGTCAATGCCTCATTTGCAACTCAGCTGGTGAATGATGCCCCTGCCCTTCAGACATCATGTGGCAGGTGGTTCCTCGGGCTCTGAGGAATTCACGAAGATAATTGGTAAGTTGAAGAGCGATGTTCAGAGCATCGTTGGTACCAGCTGAGGCGGAACCTCTTGGGGGAAACAGCCCCAATGTGATCTCTACCCAAGTGTTGCTGTTCAGAGTTTGGTGTGTCCAGAGTTTCTCATTTTTCAGAAGTTGGAGATCTAGATTTAGATGAGAAATTTTCTGATTCACCAATATTAGCAACTAAGTTTAAAAAGTCTTAAAAATCACCGTGCAAGCCAAACATGCCCACACACTTCTCATTTGCAACCGCGAATTAAATCATAACCAGAATGCTGCCTTGAGAGCCAGTTTCAGGGCAAAGGAGTCAGTTGTTTGACCTCTTTGGTTAGTGTCTTTGCACCATAAAAGCCGATGCATCTGTTTCCATCCCGCAGGCACGCATCTGCCAGGAAGGGTTGAAGTCTCCTCTGGTCCAGATACACCGTGACCTTCGCCTCGACATCACGGGTTTCATTAAGACCACAGGTTTCATTAAGGTTGGTGGTCTTACATTATGGGGTTTGCCAGTTAAGGCTCCACCTTTCTCTACATCTTCTGGGACGGCATTCTCTGCCCCAGTTAGATTTTACCAACCCCCTGCTTTTACCTAAGGGTCCAGGAGCATTTTGTCCGTGTGGATATACATGCGTATCCATTAGGAATTGAATTTTCTTGTTTAATTTCCCAAAGGAAACAATGACGATATTAATGACATCCATTCATTTAGTAAGCGTTGACTGAATTCCTACACTGAACCAAGCACTGAGCTGGACACCAGGGCTGCCCTACCCAAGAAGGGGGAAGTCAAGGCGTGTATATTCTCAGCACTACAAGCGCTTCTCATGGAAGGAACAAACTTCAGTCTATCAGGCTCTGTGGGGAGACATTTTATGTAATTGTCGTGTTTACTCTTCAGGCCAGTTCGACAAAACCAATGTTATAATTATTTCTATTTTTTATGGTTAAGAAAACTGTGGCTAATCAAGATCAAATTGAGGCAGGGAAATTGAAGAGATCCTATGGAAAACTGCTTTTTTTTTTGTTTTTGTTGTTCCTTTTCCTGTTTCTACTCTTGCTAGGACCTGCGCTCCCAACCTGCCTCAGGGCTTATGGTACAAATAATGTGTGCCCTCCTTGTAAAGGTCAAGAGTTTATGATTTCAAGAGTTAATGAGTTCTTTGGAGGCTTGCAACGCAATAGATGATAGCTAAGGAGTGATCACGTGGGGTGGTCACATAGGTTTTCCAAGACCCCTGACTCCAGGGGCATAAGTGACTCATGGAGGACACCTGAGCACTCATCCATGTTTTGACTGATTCCTGGATGCCTGAGAGGACACGTACACCAGATCACAGTCCTCACTAGAAATCCTGGACCCCAAGCAAAGACGAGACTTAGTTCTTCTTTTCTTTCAGAATCTCCTGGATACTCTGTATGCACCTGCACTCTCCGTGTCTTCAATAAGCACTGATCTCACTTCCTCCTGCTCACGTTTGATTTCTATCCAGTGTGAAGCCAAACACCCTCTTGGCTGGTCCTGTGGACCCAGCCAGCCTGCGTCAGAATGACCCCATCTCCACTCTCCAGAGAGGCACTATGGGTCCCCATCTACCAAACTCAGTGTCTAACTAGGTTCTCATGACTCAGCTCCTTCTCACACAATGATGTTTTAGGAGGCAACGTGGAAGGTAGCAGCTGTTTTTCCTTATGGAAATTCCACATATGTGTTTCAAGTCTTTCCAATTCAAGAGTTATCAGTAAGAACTGTTAAAAAGAGATTTCATTTTCTGAGTGCTGACATGCTACTAGGCCCCATGCTATGTACTTTACAAAGTTTCAATTATATCTTCACAAGCTATCGTATGAAGTAGGGATTATTGCCCCTTTTGACCAAAGAAGAAATTGGAGCTCAGAGAAGTCAGGAATTTGTCCAAGGTTACACAAAGGGCCACTGTACATCTCCAAGGGGATGTACAGCCCACAGATAGGTGGTACGCAATCTAATCGGTTGCTCACAGAGTTCACACGTGGTGGTACTGAGAACTGACCCAGAGCAAATACAATGAGACCGGAACACAGGTGAAGGGACTCACAGAGGGGAAAGAGAATGCCAAGGAGGGATTTGAGAGAGACCCCCCCAAAGGAAGTGGGAAATGCCACCATCATATGGGAACAACCTTTCCAACATCCTAATTTTGCTTGTCAATCCTACCCTTTGGAAGAGCCGGCTCAGCTACACACTGGCCTTAAAGACAAGCGAACGGTTGCTTCACCTGTAAGACAGAACCTTGTTAAACTGTTGGTCTTGTTCAATGTCTTTGATCTGACTGATGTGAGAACAGAATTGACTTCTGTGACCTGGTATTTCCACATTGTGTAGACAATGTGGCATAAACGGCCGACTCTAAGATCCAAAATGTTTAGATCAAGATATGATGAAAAAGAGTCAGAATGTTTTGGAGACCATGGGGCTTTCCATTTTTATGGTTTGTCCTATTGTCCTACCTGGGTTTGAAAAAGGAATCATTTTCCTAAGGTTTAAAAATAAACAGGTAAATGGAATGGTATCAGAAGCCATAGATGAAGAGTCCCTGGAGAACAGCCTAGCAGGATGTTATCAAGGTGTGGCAGCCTTCCCGAGCATCAGGAAAACTCCACAATATGTCAAAGTGGCTTGCACATGGAATGAATAGTCTTAGAATTCTAGAATATTAGATCTGGAAGGGAGTTTAGAAACCGGGTAGGCCATCTTCCTTATTGCTTTTCTGAAAAAAATTTTCTTAAGGTTTATTTATTTTTGAGACAGAGAGAGACAGAGCATGAATGGGGGAGGGTCAGAGAGAGAGGGAGACACAGAACCGGAAGCAGGCTCCAGGCTCTGAGCCGTCAGCCCAGAGCCCGACGCGGGGCTCGAACTCACAGACCACCGATCATGACCTGAGCTGAAGTCAGACGCTTAACTGACTGAGCCACCCAGGCGCCCCTTCCTCATTTCTTAAATGACGACCAAGTTTAACGACAAGAGAGACAGAGCGACTTACCCAAGGTCACACAGCCAATGATGAAGAAACGTTAGGGTTAGATCTTCCTGAAGGTCTTCCACTGTGCCAGAGCAATGTTTCTGTTGTCCTTGAGGGCTATTTGGGGCTATTTGGGGGCGGGGAGCGGGGGGATGGGGGTACAATAGTTGATTTATTAATGTCACAAATTCAAAAACATAGTTTTTCTCTAAACTTTTACAATTTATGTCTTATATTTTTATTAAACAGCCTTATTTAATCCAGTTAATCAAATTCTCTTAAAATCTCTTAAACCGTGTTTATAAAGGTCATACGTTCCACTTTCATTTTTAAAGGTTATAAATGTCTGAACTAATAAACAATTTTCCCAAGTACTTAACTCTAACAAATCTCATAAACCTAGTAGAATTATTAGCGAGCTGTCAGCATGGAGCCTGATATGGGGCTCGAACTCACGAACCGTGAGATCACAACCTGAGCCAAAGTCGGATGCTTCACTGACTGAGGCACCCAGGGGCCCCAGACATTTTAAACATCTTACGCATCCAGTACATACAGACCGTCCCACTGTCCATAAAATCTGTTCTTAAAATTAATAAGAAAGCATCAATTCTACAGAGTTGGCTCTTCCTCGGAGGAAAAAGCGGCCATTAGTCCACCCCAAGGTTGAGGCTGTCATCTCAAGAACTGAAGTTGCTCACAGAGGACCATGAAGAACATGGCCGTGATGTCCAGTCGCGAGCTTCAGCCCTTAGGGGAGTCATCCCAGGATGCGCACTACATCTTGAACCCTCTTAAAAGTGTTACTAATAGCATGTCTTACAGCCCAGTTCCTCTGGTTTAAAAGGATATATAAGTCTTTTGACTTAAATCTCCACTCCCTTCTCACTCCTTGGATTCTGCTAATCTATTTCCTGCCTGGTTATAGTCTGAAGATTTCCCCTTGTACCTGTTGCCCAGGCCACAACTCTTACAGATATCTAAGTGACATCTCACTTTGTTTGGATATCTCAGAGCTCTGTCCAGTTCTGTGGTCACATGATCCAATGATACCCCGGAGTTCTTTCTAGCACGCAGCTTTCTCTGTTGACATGATGGTCTCTGGGCAGTGCCTGGCAACTGCAGCCTTCTCCTCCCTCTTTCCCGGGAAAAATATCCCCCAAATGCTGATTGCGTTCTAGATCTCTGAGACAGGGCCCAATTCTCCCTAGGGGGATAGTTCCCCAGTTGCATACAGCAGCCTTATTATGGCAGTTTTTCTTTTTCTTTCTTTCTTTCTTTCTTTCTTTCTTTCTTTCTTTCTTTCTTTCTTTCTTTTTTACAGCAGTGTTCTTACATGGGAGAAATTTCAATAAAAAGATTTTTTTTTAATTTTTTAAATTTATTTTTGAGACAGAGAGAGACAGAGCATGAGCAGGGGAGGGGCAGCGAGAGAGGGAGACACAGAATCTGAAGCAGGCTCCAGGCTCTGAGCTGTCAGCACAGAGCCCGACGCGGGGCTCGAACTCACGGACCGCCAGATCATGACCTGAGCTGAAGTCGGACGCTTAACCGACTGAGCCACCCAGGCGCCCCTTCAGTAAAAAGATTTTTAAGGTAACGAAATTTCTGGTGTCTCTTAACACTTCATATGAATATAAAAGTTGGAGGGTATGTTTGGGTGTTAATAAAATAAAATAAAATAAAATAAAATAAAATAAAACAAAACAAAATAAAATAAGTTATGTGCTGCGCCCAAATTTTACTTAGAAGAGTCCTGGGAGCTCCGAAGTGATTGCAAATTACACTTCAGAGAAATAGAAACTCAGATACAATAGCAAGTCCAAATGGCTTTTGCTCGGGAGTCATCTATTCCATGTATTAAGAGGCTGTAAACAGAGAAAACAAAGACGGTTTCAAATAAGAATCCCTGATCAAAACTCACCTTGAATTACAGGTGTCGATTTGCAATTGAGTTGTTTCTCTCATGAGCATATTCCTGGTACAGGGCAGCTGGGGATGAATGCTGAAACAAGGCTCGGAGATGGTGCGTTCATATATACGTGTACTCCTTCACGTGACAAAATGAAACAGAAGTTCCTTTAGCTACTTTGTTTGTTTACAAAAATACTCAGCGGAACTTGACAAAATTTCTGAGCGTGTGCAGCAGACGTTGTAAAGTTGTGCTACTTTGGTAAAACCCAGCCTGTAGATGGGGTTAATTTAGTCCATCAGTATTGGCCCATATGGTGTTTAAAAAACAAAAACAAAAACAAAAAACCAACGTTAAAAAATTTTTTTAATGTTTATTCAATTCTGAGAGAGAGAGAGACAGAGTGTGAGCGGGGGAGGGGCAGACGGAGAGGGAGACACAGAATCTGAAGCAGGCTCCAGGCTCTGAGCTGTCAGGACAGAGCCCCACTCCGGCCTCCAGCTGACAAATCATGAGATCATGACCTGAGCCGAAGTTGGACGCGTAACCCACTGAGCCACCCAGGTGCCCCAAAAGAACCAGCATTTAAGAGTAGGAGGGTAGCACATAAATGTCTGAATTTCTCAACAATACGAATACTTGTCTATACAATCAGTGTTCCCACATGGTGACAATGCTGTCCCCACTAGATGGGGCTTGTACTCTCCAGACCTTCGCAGTCCCTATTGTTCCTCAATTCTACCCGACATTGTGGATTGCTATTCATCCTCACTTTCGCTCTGTTCTTTTTTTTTTTTTTTTTTAATTTTAAATAGTTTATTATTTTTGAAAGAAAGAGAGCATGAGCGGGGGCAGAGAGAGAGGGAGACACAGAATCCCACGCAGGCTCCAGGCTCTGAGCTGTCCGCCCAGAGCCCGACATGGGGCTCGAACCCACAAGATGTGAGATCATGACCTGAGCTGAAGTTGGAACCTTAACCGACTGAGCCACCCAGGCACCCCTTTTTCTTATAGTAGCATGACAAAGCAGCAGCAGAGTTCTATCAAAATTGAAAAGTAAAAGACAAGGGAGTTGTGTGTTTCAAGATACAAAAGAGAGTATATTTCTATGCAGAAACAAAGACTACTCCTATGTTTCTACCATGCAAAGTTGTGCATTGACTTGGGGTTCTTGTTGGCGCGTGAGTATGCACCCGCCTGTGCTTGGGACTGGATCCTTACATTTGGTGCTCTGACAATAATGGGTGTCAACGTGCTGTAACCTAGTGAACCCACTCATAGCATGGAAGGTGGGTGAACCTCACAAACTTTCGTTTTTTATAATTTTTAAAATTGTATTGTTATTTTTTATATGTATAATTTATTGTCAAGTTAGCTAATATACAGTGTGCTCTTGGTTTCGGGGGTAGATTCCCATGATTCATCGCTTACATACAACACCCAGGGCTCATCCCAACAGGTGCCCTCCTCGGTGCCCATCACCCATTTTCCCCTCTCTCAACCCTCAGTTTTTTCTCTGTATTTAAGCGTCTCTCATGGTTTGCCTCCCTCCCTCTCTGTTTGAAACTGTTTTTTCCCCCTTCCCTTCCCCCATGGTCTTCTGTTAAGCTTCTCAAGTTCCACATATGAGTGAAAACATATGATATCTGTCTTTCTCTGACTGACTTATTTCACTTAGCATAATAGCCTCCACGAACCTCACAAACTTTCGTTTCTACTTCTCATGCTCCCTAAAATCTGAGATAAGTGAACGCTCTTTTCTCATGCAATTTTCAATCCAATTGTACTAACCCCACTTTACACAAACATAATTGTCTTCACTGGTACCTTTGCTTTTCCAATCTCCCTTGAAATAATTGGGTTATTGCATTAGAAGTGTTCTTGGCGATAGAAGCTAATAGAGATATGTAACACAGAAGACTCAACACTCCCTTAGGAAATTATGGTGGAATAGAGTTGAAAAGGGAAGATATTAAAACCAGGACAACGTTGAATGAGATTGAAAAGGAAACACTGTAATTGAGAGGAGGAAAGAGAAGTTGGTAGGATTTCTTGATTTTAAAATTCATTCTACTAAAAGGATATTGGTGGTTTAGAATAGGCCATGTTCTTAGCTTTGATTAAAAAGTTGGAAGAAGAAATAAATATTTCAGCATCTTGGATGGGCAGAAATAGGGTTGTGGATCACTCATTTCAAAGGGGAAAGAAAAGAAAATGTTTTCTTGCAGTGGTGGAAATCGTGCCGAAGAAGAGGCATATTTTTTCAGATGATGAGCCTGATCTACTTAAATTCAAGGTCTGGAGAAGCATGGAAATATCAAAGTGCTGGGAAGTCATTATGATCATGTCCTCTCTCATATATGAAACTTATTTATGGATAACTATTGCCAACGCAATGAACAAAAAGGATTGACTGCTAAGGTACAGCCCCAAACAACCTTTCTGGAGCTCCTACCCCCAGGTCCTGGCTCACATCTGCTCTGTATAGCTCTTTTACCTGACTCTCCCGAGACCTAAGTCAGGTTCCAGGTTGTCTTGGTCACTTACAAATAAGAAAAAAAAAATCTTCTGGTCACCTCAAGTCACAAAATCAGTCTCATCTCAGTAATTAGGATATTTGGTTCCATGAAACCATCAAAACTCCAACTATGTTTAGAGTTACAGTTTCTTTCCTCCTCAAACTCAGCTCTGCCTTAGGAAAAAGGGGCCTGATGGATTCTCCAAGGCCCCTTTCTACAATCTCCCAATGTAGCACTTATGCCAATGCTCCCCACCCTCCTTCCTCAGTTTGCTAACCAGCAACTCTGATAATTCCAGGGCGAAGCAGGGAAGAGGGAAGAGAGGTAAGGTGTTAGGAGAGGTCTTGCCTGACAGGTATGGACATGGCTGGCATTAGGGCTGGGATTAGGACATAAAATTTAAGGGCCCTTCCAAATTAATAATAAATATAAATACTATTTAATGGAAAATTCTAAAGAACTAATGCAAAAATCTCTGATGAATAAAATGTCAAGTTTTAAAATAAAGACAGGATGGGTTTAAATCAATTACAAAATTATTTCAAACGGTCACTTAGACAAGAGAAATTGTCAAACATAGCACTTCTCTCAGTTGAAAATGACATAAGCAAAGAAATTGATTTTGAAAATATTATCGGTAACTGTATGTCCACAAAAGCCAGGAGATTAAAATGACAGTAAATCTGTTCGGGATATAAATAAAATATTAAAATGTAAAGTAATGTGGCTTCAATACACTTCAATTTTTCAACATTTTTGCAACTATGCTAATGTTCTGGAAAAAAACCCTTACCATTAAAAAGGCACATTAAAAATGTATACAGAGGATATACATCTTTCCTTTATTTACAAAAAAATTTTTTTTGTGCATCATGGATGTTTTAACCTTGATCTTGGGTTTTAGAAATGTTGTATCAACATATTATTCATCTTGATTACTGAGTTTTTGGTGGCCCCTCAAAATTTGTGCCCACCCGAAGATCCTCCTCGGTCCCCTTACTCTAATCCCAGCCCTGGCTGACACTGGGTTTGAGGGTAGGCTCAACAGGTGTTTAAAGATGACTTTTCATGGGTGGCCCCTTTGCTGCAGGTGCACCTACTCTGTCTGTATACACTCATGATTTCTCCCTTAGTCTTTGGACACCCCACAGGACACTTCTACCCCTCTATGTAGCTCTTTGGCAGGGTCACTAAACACACTTGAGCGACTGTCAGGTGCCCATACCTCTCCCAGAAAGCAGGTGCCTTAGACCCACTGTTGGTGGAGAACAGTTATAGCCCAGCCACAGCCCTTCCTCGATGCCACCAGCTCCTGCCTTTAAGGAACCTCTTCCAGGCGTACGTCACTGTATGCCCCGGGGATTCACATCAAATTTCTAAAGTGGTCCCTCTCACCAATCTTGAAGTGAAGGAAAGGCAGCCCTACTTTACCTCCCTAAGGGAAATCCCTGTTACCGTCTTCTGTCTCTAACAACTGTCTCTATCTCTACAAATTCTTAGACTGGAAGGCAGTTGTCCCGTAAGGATTGCAAAACTTTTTTTTTTTTTTTTAAATAACAGCATTATTTAAATATAATCTGCATACGGTACACTTTGCTCATTTGAAGTATAAACTATGGGACGCCTGGGTGGCTCAGTCGGTTAAGTGTCCTACTTCGGCTCAGGTCATGATCTCACAGCTCATGAGTTCGAGCCCCACTTCGGGCTCTGTGCTGACAGCTCAGAACCTGGAGGCAGCTTCAGATTCTGTGTCTCTGGCTCTCTCTACCCCTTCCCTGCTTGTTTTCTGTTTCTATCTCTCTCAAAAATAAATAAGCATTACATTTTGTGAAGTATAAAATTCATTAATTTTTAGTGTATTCATAGAGCTGTGTAACCATCACCACAATCAGTTTTAGGACATTTTGATCAGTCCCAAAGATATCCCATACCCATTAGCAGTCATTCCCCATACCTCTTAACCCTAGATCAGCACTAATTTACTTTCTGTCCTTATGGATTTGCCTATTTTGAACACTTCATATAAATGGAATCATCTAATGTGAGGTCTTTTGTGATGGGGTTTCTATAATTAACATAATGTGTTCATCTCTGTTGTAGTATGAATCAGTACTCCATTCCTTTTTATTGCCACATAACATTCCATTGTATAGAGAGGGATCTTTTCACATTCTTTGCCCATATTATTTATTCCTTTACAACTGTGTTGTAAGAGGTCTTTCTATATTCTGGGTAAAATCCTTTATCAGATACATAATTTGCAAAAAAAAAATTCTCCCATTCTGTGTGTTGTTTTTTCATTTCTTGATTGTGTCCTTTGATGCAAAGAAGTTTTAAATTTGGATGATGTCCAGCATATTTATTTTTTTCCTTTTGTTACTTGTGCCTTTGGTGTCATATCTAAGAAGTCATTGCCTAATAAAAGGTCATGAAGATCTATATCTATGTTTTCTTCTAAGAATTTTAGTTTTAGCTATCTGAATGAGGTCTATGTTGAATTTGGAGTTAATTTTTGTATATGGTGTGAGGTAGGGGTCCAAATTATTAACTTTGTATGTGGATATCTAGTTGTCCCAGTAACATTTATTGAAAGGATTGTTCTTTACTCATTGAATTATCTTGGTACCCTTGGTCAAAATCAATTGATTGTGAATGTAATGGTATATTTTTCAATTATGTTCTGTTGACTTCTATGTCTATTTTATGTCAGTACTTGACTGTCTTGCTTACTGTAGCGTCATAGTAAAATTTCCAAATTAGGAAACTTCCATAGTTATTCTTCTTTTTCAAGATTGTCTTGTCTATTCTGGGTGTCTCAAGTTTCCACACAAATTTTAGGATCAGCTTGCCAATTTATGCAAAAAAAAAAAAAAAAGCCAGCTGGGATTTTGATAAGGATTGCACTGAATTTGTAGATCAATTTGGGAAGCACTGTCATCTGAACAATATTAAGTCTTATGATCCTTGAACATGGGAAGTCTTCCCATTTATTTAGGTCTTCTTTGAATTTCTTTCAATAATATTTTGTTGTTTTAAGAGTATAAATTTTGCAGCCTTTTTGTGAAATTTATTCCTAGGTATTTTATTCTTTTTTTTTTTTAATGTTTATTTATTTTTGAGAGAGAAACAGAGTGTGAGCAGGGGAAGGGCAGAGAGAGAGCCACACACAGAATCTGAAGCAGGCTCCAGGCTCTGAGCTGTCAGCACAGCCCCACGCGGGGCTTGAACCCATGAGCTGTGAGATCATGATCTGAGCTGAAGTCGGATGCTCAACAGACTGAGCCACCCAGGCGCCCCTAGGTATTTTATTCTTTTTGATGCTATTGCAAATGGAATTGTATTTTTAATTTTATTTTTGGATTGTTCAATGCAAGTGTACAGAAATATAAATTGATTTTTTTTTTAATTTTTTTTCAACGTTTAATTTTTTTGGGACAGAGAGAGCATGAACGGGGGAGGGGCAGAGAGAGAGTGAGACACAGAGTCAGAAACAGGCTCCAGGCTCTGAGCCATCAGCCCAGAGCCCAACGCGGGGCTCGAACTCACGGACCGCGATCGTGACCTGGCTGAAGTCAGACGCTTAACCGACTGCGCCACCCAGGCGCCCCTATAAATTGATTTTTAAAAAAATGTTTATTTATTGGGGTACACTCATGTGTTTATCTCTTCTGTTAAAAAATTGTGTTTAATGTTTATTTATTCATTTTGAGGGAGAGAGAGATAGAGCATGAGCAGGAGAGGGGCAGAGAGAGAGAGAGAGAGACAGACAGACAGAGAATCACAAGCAGGCTCCATGCTGTCAGTGCAGAGCCAACGCAGGGCTCAAACTCGTGAACTATGAGATCATGACCTGAGCCAAAATCGAGAGTTGGATGTTTAACTTCCTGAGTCACCCAGGTGTCCCTAGAAATAGAAATTGGTTTTTATATATTGATCTTATATCCTGCAGCTTTGCTGAATTTATTTATTAATTCTAATACTTTTTTTTTAGTGAATTCTTTATGGTTTTCTATACACAAGGTCATCTCATGTCCACATAGAGATAGTTTTACCTATTTCTTTCCAACATGGATTCCTTTTATTTATTTTTCTTGCATAATTGCTCTGGTTATAACCTGTGGTACAATGTTGAATAGAAGTGGCAAAAAAGGACATTCTTATTTTGGTCCTCATTTTAGGAGGAAAGCATTCAGTTTTTCACCCCTCAGTGAGATGTGAACAATTGTTTTTTCACATATTCCATATTTCAGATTAAGGAAATTCCCTTCTAGTTCCAGTTTACTGAGCGTGTTTATCATGAAATATTTTTAAATTTATTCAAATTTTTATTCTTCATCTATTGAGATGATCATGTAGTGTTTATCCTTAGTCTATTGACGTGTTGTAGTATATGAACTGATTTTTGGATGTTAAACCAACCTTGAACTTCTGGGATAAATCACACTTGATCTTAGTGTATAATCGGTTATATGCTGCTGGATTGGTTTGGTAATATTTTCTTGAGGGTTTTTATGTCCATATTTATAAGAGATATTGATCATCGTTTCTTGTGCTGTATTTATTTGCTTTTGATATTGGGTAATACTAGCCTCAAAGCATGGGTTGGGAAGTAGTTTCTCCTCTTCTATATTTTGGAAGAGTTTGAGAAGTATTGGTGTTAATTTTTCCTTAAATGTTTCGTAGAATTCAGCGGTGAGGCTATTTGGGCCTGGAATTTTCTTCGTGGGTAGGTTTTTAAAAATTTTTTTTTTCAACGTTTTATTTATTTTTGGGACAGAGAGAGACAGAGCATGAACGGGGGAAGGGCAGAGAGAGAGGGAGACACAGAATTGGAAACAGGCTCCAGGCTCTGAGCCATCAGCCCAGAGCCCCATGCGGGGCTCGAACTCACGGACCCCGAGATCATGACCTGGCTGAAGTCGGACGCTCAACCGACTGCGCCACCCAGGCGCCCCTAAAAATTTTATTACTAATTCAATCTCTTTACTTGTTTCAAGTCTATTTATATTATATTCATATTTTGTTTCTTCTTGAGTAAGTTTTAGTAATTTATGTCTTTCTAGAAATTTTCCTATTTGATCTAGGATATCTAATTTGTTGGTAGACAGTTGCTAATAATATTCTCTTATAAACCTTTTTGCTTCTATAATGTTCATAGTAATGTTCCTCTTCATTCCTGATTTTAATAGAGTCTTCTCTCTTTTTTTTTTTTTTTCTATGCCAGTCTAGTGAAAGGTTTGCATTTGTGTTGATCTTTTCAAAGAACCAAGTTTTGGGCTTATTGATTTTCACTATTGCTTTTCTATTCTCTCTTTTGTTTATTTCTGCTCGAATCTTTACTATATTCTTCCTTCTGCTTACTTTGCATTTAGCTGCTTTTCTTTTTCCATTGTCTTGAGAAGGAAAGCTGTGTCATTGATTTTTAGATCTTTCTTTTTTGTAAAATAAACTTTATTTGTAGAACTGTCCCATATTTATAGAAAAATTGAACAGATAGCACAGAAGTGTCTCAAATATCTCCACCCAGTTTTCCTATTAACATCTTTCATTAATAAAATACACTTGTTATAATTAATGATCCATAATGTATATAGTGTAATGATACAAAATTAATAATGTATCGATATTGGATCATTAATAATGTATCAATAATTGTACCTTATAATTGTACATTAATAATTTATTAATTATTGTACATTAATAATGTATTGATAATGTTCTTAGTTTATTTATATGTTTAAAATTTCAACCTAATGTCCTCTTTACATTTAAATTTTATTTTACTTAAAAATTTGTAAAGGGGTGCCTGGGTAGCTCAGTTGGTTAAGTGTCTGACTCTTGGTTTCAGCTCAGATCATGATCCCGTGGGTCCAGAGTTCAAGCCCCCCATTGGACTCCATGCTGACAGTGCAGAGGCTGCTTGGGATTCTCTCTCTTTCTCCCTCTTTCTCTGTCCCTCCCCTGTTCTCGCCCTCTCTCTCAAAATAAATAAATTAAAAAAATTAAAATAACATAAAAATTTGTAAAGAAGGCTTACTTTGTTTTAGAGCAGTTTTAGGTTCACAGCAAAATTAAAAGGAACATATAGAAATTTCCCCTATACTGCCTCCCCTCACACAGACAGCCTCTTCCATTATCAACATCCTCCACCAGAGTGGCACATTTGTTACAATTGATGAAACCGCACTGACACATCATAATCACCTAAAGTCCATTGTTTTAGGGTTCACTCTTGTGTTGTACATTATATGGGTTTAGACAAACATATAATGACATGTATCTACCATAATAGTGCCAAACAGGATAATTTCACTACTCTAAAAATGCTCTGTGTTCTGCCTATTCCTCCTTCCCACTTCACTCCTAAATCCAGTGACCCCTGAACTTTTTAATGTCTACGCAGTTTTGCCTTTTCCAGAATGTCCTACAGTTGGAATCATACAGTGTGTAGGCCTTCAGAGAGTTTTCTTCTCACTTAGTAAGATGCACTGAAGTTTTCTCCCTGTCTTTTCATGGCTTGACAGCTTGTTTTTGATGCTGAATGATAGTCCACTGCCTGAGTGTGCCACAGTTTACTTATCTTACCCGAAGGATCTCTTGGTCGCCTCCAAGTTTTGGCAGTTATGAATAAAATTACCGTAAACATCTGTTAAGTTTTTTGCACGTAGTTTTTCATTCCTTTTGGTAAATATCAAGGAGTGTAATTGCTGGATCATATGGTAAGAACATGTTTAGTTTTGTAAGAAACAGCCAAATTGTCCTCCAATGTAGTATCATTTTGCCTTCAGACCAGCAATGAATGAGAGTTCCTGCTGCTCCATAGCCTCACTAGCATTTGGTGTTGCCGGTGTTCTGGATTTTGGCCATTCTAATAGGTATATAGTGGTATCTCATTGCTGATTTAATTTTCATTTGCTTGAGGACATATGATGGGAGCATCTTGCATATGCTTATTTGCAACCTGTATATCTCCTTTGTTGAGGTAGCTGTTAAGATCTTTGGCCCACTTTTGTTTTGTTTTAAAGTTTATATCTCTACACCCAATGTGGGGCTCACACAACCCCGAGATCAAGAGTTGCATGCTCTTCTGATTGAGTCAGTCATGTGGCCCCGGCCCTGTTTTTAATTGGGTAGTTTGTTTTCTTATTGGTGAGTTTTAAGAGTTCTTTGTATAAACTTTGGATAATAGTCCTTTATTAGACATGTCTTTTGCAGATATTTTCTCCCAGCCTGTGGCTTGTTTTCTCCTTCTCTTAAATTTTTTTTAATGTTTATTTATTTTTGAAGAAAAGAGAGACAAAGTGTGTGTGTGTGGGGGGGGGGTGGGGGGGTTGGGCAGAGAGAGAGGGAGACACAGAATCCGAAGCAGGCTCCAGGCTCTGAGCTGTCAGCACAGAGCCCGATGCAGGGCTCGAGCCCACAGACCAACAGATCATGACCCGAGCCGAAGTTGGACGCTCAACCAACTGAGCCACCCAGGCGCCCCATTGTCCTCTCCTTCTCTTGACCTAATGTCCTCCTTATGTTCTAGGATCCTATCTGGGATACTACGTTGTATCTGTCGTGTCTCCTTAGGCTCTCCTAGCAACTGACAGTTTCTCACACTTTCCTTCTTGGTGGTGATCTTAACAATTTTGAGGATCCTGTTCAGGCATATTGTAGGATGTCCCTCTGTTGGAACTTGTCTCATGTTTTTCTCTTGACTACACTGGGCTATGGGTTTTTAGGAGGCAAATCAGAGGTAAAGTGTCATTTCCACCATATCCAATTAAGAGTACATACTATTCACATGCTTTATAACTATTGATATTGATCACCCGGATGAGGCAGATTTCCCCACTGTGAAGTTACTCGTTTACCTCCTTCCCACACGGTACTCTTTAGAAGACAGTCCCTATATATAACCCACCTTTCAGGAATGGGATTTATGCTCCCCCTCTTCTATTTATTTTTTTCCCCAAGTTTTTATTTAAATTCCAGTTACTTAACATATGGTGTAATATTACTGTACAGGTGTACGATCTTACTCCAGGTATACAATATGGTGATTCAACACTTCCCTACAGCACCCAGTGCTGTTCACAGCAAGTGCGCCTATTTAACCCATCCCCTCCCCCCCCACCTTCCCTCGGGCAACAACCAGTTTGTTCTCTATAGTTAAGGGTCCGTTTCTTGGTTTGCCTCTTTCCCCTCCCCCACCACCATGGTCACCATTTTGTTTCTTAAAAAAAATTTTTTTAACGTTTTATTTATTTTTGAGACAGAGAGAGACAGAGCATGAATGGGGGAGGGGCAGAGAGAGAGGGAGACACAGAATCGGAAGCAGGCTCCAGGCTCTGAGCCATCAGCCCAGAGCCCGACGCGGGGCTTCAACTCACAGACCGCGAGATCGTGACCTGAGCTGAAGTCCGACGCTTAACCGACTGCGCCACCCAGGCGCCCCCCATTTTGTTTCTTAAATTCCACATAGGAGTGAAATCATAGGGTATTTGTCTTTCTCTGACTGATTTTGCTTAGCATAATACTCCTCAGCTCCATCTCCATCATTGCAAATGGCAAGATCTCATTCTTTTTTATGGCTGAGTAATATTCCATTGCATATATAGACCACATCTTTATCCATTAATCAGTTGATGGACACTTGGGTTTTTCCCATAATGCAGCTATTGTAGATAATGCTGCTATAAAGTCAGGGTGCATGGTGGTACCTGGGTGGCTCAGTCGATGGAGCTTCCGACTTCAGCTCAGGTCATGATCTCACAGTTCATGAGTTGGAGCCCCATGTTGAGCCCTGTGCTGACAGCTCAGAGCCTGAAGCCTCCTTTGGATTCTGTGTCTCCCTCTGTCTCTCTCTCCCCCTCCCCTGCTCATGCTCTGTCTCTCAAAAATAAACATTAAAATTAAAAAAAATCAGGTGCATGTATCCTTTCGAATTAGTATTTTTGTATCCTTTGGGTAAATATCTAGTAGCGCAGTTGCTGGATCATAGGGTCGTTCTATTTTTAAGTTAAAAATTTTTTTAAATGTTTATTTATTTTGGAGAGAGACAGAGACAGAGTGTGAGCAGGGGAGGGGCAGAGAGAGAGGGAGACACAGAATCTGAAGCAGGCTCCAGGCTCTGAACTGTCAGCACATAGTCCAACATGGGGCTTGAACCTACAAACTGCCAGATCATGACCTGAGCCAAAGTCGGATGCTTAACTGACTGAGCCACCCAGGCACCTCTGTTTTTAACTTTTTGACGAACCTCCATACTGTTCTCCAGAGTGGCTGCACATGGTCCCTTTTAGAGTGGAGTGTCTGTATATGTTACTTGTATTTTTTTCTACATTTGTCATTTATTAATGGAGATTAAGGAGATTTGTCATTTATTAAGGATATTTGTCATTGATTAATGTATTCAGTAACTTATTTGTGTCAGTAGGACTGATATACATTTATTTTACTCTTTCTTCTTTTTTTAACGTTTATTTATTTTTGAGACAGAGAGAGACAGAGCATGAACGGGGGCGGGGCAGAGAGAGAGGGAGACACAGAATCGGAAGCAGGCTCCAGGCTCCGAGCCATCAGCCCAGAGCCCGACGCGGGGCTCGAACTCACGGACCGCGAGATCGTGACCTGAGTCGAAGTCGGACGCTTAACCCACTGAGCCACCCAGGTGCCCCTACTCTTTCTTCTTAAAAAGAAGAATGTAGGTGTTTATAGCTACGAAATTCCTCCGAAGCACTACTTAGCTGCATTCCATATGTACAAACTGGGTTTTTAACCAATTCCTGAGCAAGTCCTTCAGAGCAACTATTTGCTAGTTACGTCTTGGTGCTGAGCCAAAACTTAGACCGAGTGCCATTTCAACACCTTGATACACTCACAACAAGGTTCTTTGGCGCTTTCCCAACAACCTCCTTTATTATGAAATGCAATAGACTTGCATTTACTTCACATTTCTGTGATAATACGCAAAGTTCCAGGGCAGGAAGTATTGTGTGGTTGGGAATTGCCAGAATGAGAAGTTACAATTCTAATGTTCACGTTAAACTACGTTTAGTTTAATTTAAGTATACCCCTGGGCCAGTTTCACAGCTGGAATTTCAGTTAGGCAGAGGAAACAGACCTATCTCTTCTAAATTATCTGGTTAACTTAGACAAGGACATGTGTTTAGATGTAGCGGTATGGAGAGAGGGGATGGAAAATGGAGGCAGGAAATACTTGGCGATAGTTGAGTTTGGCTCATAATCCAGAAGGGAGCCCAGACAGCAACCAAGGGCAAAACTCGCAGGAAGTCACAGCGACTTCAGGAGCACGGTAGTTGGAAACTTCTTATTGGCACAAAACCAAAAAACGTAGCTTATTTGAAGTAGGAGTACTCTGGCCCACTTCCTTGTTTCTTGTCTCTGAAATAAACTGAAGTTGGCCTTTGGCTCCCAGAAGCCTGATATCCCAGGACTGATTGCTGGGGAAGCTGGTTATCTACTGAGGAAAGATACAGCCTTTGAGGCTTCCCAGGGCTGTGATACAATCATACCAGCCCCAGTTCTTAACTCTAGCTCTATAACTTGCTCTGGGACCTTGAGTACTCCCCTCAACCTCCCTGACCCTCACTTGCCTCATCTAGAAAATGAGACTGAAAGGGACGGAGAGAATGATTTCTAGAGTCCCTGCCGACTCTAAATCTCTACGATAGATGTCCTGGCTGGTCTTAACTCATCTTGCGTTATAAAATGACCCCAAGATAAACAGAGTACTAACCTGGTATTCTCTTCCTATTTTTTTTTTCCCCTCTCCCCATCCTTGCTTGTGCCATTCTTCTGTATATTTATCCAAATACCAAACTCTCCCTTAAACTTTACCCTGGGACGGAATTGAAAAAGACGTGCTGCTTCCCTTACATCTATGTTTAATAAGATAGAATGACTGTTTTGATTAGGGAGGAAAGGCCTCTTGAGAGCTCAGCAAAGGAAAATAGTTCTGGAGGGCATGCCCCAATTATGTTTTCATCCGGGGCATTTTCAGTTAACAAAAGATAGTTAACGGTAAAATAGAGGCAAAGCAAATCCATTTGTGCCCATCTGCATTCTCTTTGCCGGACAGATGCCTAATTCTGGAAGTATCGTGGCAAAAAAAAAAAAAGACTACAAAGAGTGCTGCTGTGATTCCGTTGGTCAACAGCACACTCCATTCTTTTTAATATTTAGAAGGTTGGGGAAGGGCTCAAACATGGCTAGGTTCCAAGAGCCTCGTTTGGCAAAGGCTCAGCGAACTTTTCGTTTGTTTCATTTTGCGAAACCCACTGACATAGCTTCTCCGGCTGAAAACATTTCAAAGCAGGGGGAGAGGAAGAAAGAGGAATAATGTCAGGGATATAGGTCCAGCAATCTGGTTTAGGTCAGAGATGGCCTAGAGGCAGTAAGAAGAGCACTGGATTCAGAGTCAAAGGCTGGTTCCCAGGCTGCCTACACCCTCAGTCTCTGGGCCTCTTCAACCAAAGCACAGAACTACAGCTAATACTTGCCTCACGGGATGACCAACAAAAGATGTGTTAAAGTGCTCTGAAAACCACAGCAACTTGTTGGCCGTTGTCGCGAGGAGGCCGTGCTCCGTAGAAACAGGATGGCGAGGGCTGTGGGGATTTGTACCCCATCCCTTCCACAAGTGTCTCTTCCTGCAGAGACAGACTCGTAACCAGTGAGGCAGGGCCCCACGGGCCCTTACCAAAGGGAGGTCAGGGGAACCAGCCTTAGGGACTCAGGCAGGGGAGTTACTAGAAGACTTTGTGATGCTGCAGGGAAAGGCTAGCACACCCCAGTGGCTCAGGGGAGGGCGGCAGTCCACCTGCTAAGGGCCAGCTTACCTTTCCTTCCTAGCTAGGATGCACGCTGTACTTGGCGGGATGGTTAAGCCTTCCCTCTCTGAAGGGTTCAGGTAAGCATGCCAAAGAGCTCTAGAGTCAAGGTCTAGGAGTTGTCATTCCTTTCAGCAGCTCATTGTTTGCTACTCTCTGATGCTCTTGTCCTTTAGAGTGTTTTATTCCTGCCAGCTCCATTGCCCTCTCTACCCCCTCTGCGTCCTTCCCTTGGCTTTTCTCTGTCTCTGTCTGTCTCTCTTTCTCACACACACACCCCACTGCCATTTCCCAATCTTCCCTCTCTGGTAGTTTTCCAACCCTCCTAGAGATATTCATTCCTTCCTATATAATAGAGAAGTCCTGACCCCATATGCTGTGTCTTGGGAAACTCTGGTCACTTGAGTTTCAATAGGACAGTAATGGAGGGTTTGCTTTGCTGACTCTAAGTAGTGTGTAGTAGGTGGGAGTGGCAGAGGAATAGCCTGGTTATGGAAAGAAGATGGGATATGACACACTTTTCTAATCCAGTTCAGGTTAGGTGCTCCACCAGCCAAAGATGGGTTGAGTTGCCTCCTAAATTAACCTACAAGGAGACTCATCTTGTGTGTTTCCAGACAAAAGTATGGAAAATCCTGTGTGTGTGTGTGTGTGTGTGTGTGTGTGTGTGTGTGTGTGTGTCTGGTGGGGGTGGAGTGAAGAGGGATCTTTTTTTTTTTTTAACGTTTATTTATTTTTGAGACAGAGAGAGACAGAGCATGAACAGGGGAGGGGCAGAGAGAGAGGGAGACACAAAATCTGAAACAGGCTCCAGGCTCTGAGCTGTCAGTGCAGAGCCTGACGCGGGGCTCGAACCCACGGACCGTGAGATCATGACCTGAGCTGAAGTTGGACGCTTAACCGACCAAGCCACCCAGGCGCCCCGAAGAGGGATCTTAATAGCATTCTGTTTTTAAGTAGGATAATTTTTAAAATTTAATTTTGTAACTGTCAACTGGGAGCATGGACAGATAGTTAAAACTCACTTAAAGTATAAGCTTTAGTGTCCACACGACAATGAGAGACCTTCAGAACAAACTGAAGTAAATGATAATTCAGTAGATTTGGTGTGGTCTTGAGGCTCCATAATAAATCTGCATAATGAATAGTAGAAACAGCATTACCTAATCCATCACATTTCTCATTGAAAATTTCATTAACTTGACCAAAAGAAGTTTGCAAATCAAAACATTTCTCCCATACATCATGCAGAATGGAGCAAACCAAACACAGTGACATGTCAAACTCATTAATGGTTTTAGTCCAATCAGAAGCAAAAATGGGGCTGAATTTAGTCTCTCAATCAGAGCTCAGACGTGTCTTTGGCACATGTAACAATGCATCATCTCAGCTTGGCTGTCTCTTCCTCAGCCGAAACACCTTCGGTCAGATCTATAACATGGGTCTTGACCAAGTTGTCCCCTATGAAGTGATTCTGAAATCCTGAAAGAAGCTTTAAGCCCTTTTTATTTGCTTTCCATTGTATTATTTCTCACCCTGACATCTTTTTGTTGCCCACAGAATTTCTGAAACTCATTCAAAATTGCATGATCGGTTTTTACATGTCACCGCAGTAATGGTTCTTTATGGATCAGTTTTGTCACGCAAGAGTTTTGTCATATCAAAGTTTATGCTCATTTGCACCTTGGCAATTTTAAAGCCCAAGTTTATAATAGGCATCTAAGTGCATCCTACACTGCCCATAGCTTACTTGTTATGGTTTTGGAAGTACCATCGTTTTTATAAGAGGGCACCTAAGAAGAGGTAATGAGCATGCATCCAGGCAGCATAAGCATAGGCTCATGCACGCACGTGGGCAATGCTCAGAAGCAGCCCACACCAAAGCCATGGCCATGTACCAACAGTCACACCACATTATTTAGATCGCCTTACCTCAAAGGTATATATACACAGACGTATGCAAAGAGATACTATTTGGAATTGGTTCAGGTGATTGTGGAGGTTGAGAAGTCCCACAACCTGTGGCTGGTAAGCTGAAGGCCTCGGAAAGCCGATGGTGTAGTTCCAGTCCCAACCCAAAGTCCTGAGCGGATGTAGATCCTGGCCTGAGTCCAAAGGCCTAAGAACCAAGAGTGCTGATGTCCTGGCTGAGGCACAGAGCAAGCTCCTCTTTTCTTGTGCTTTTTTTGTGCTCTTCAGACCTTCAGTGGATTGAAGGGCGTCCACCTGCCTTGGTGAGGATGTTTTCTTTACCCAGTCTACATATTGAAAATGTTAATTAATATCTTCTGGAAACACCCTCACAGACACACCCAGAAATAATGTTTTGTCAGCTATCTGGGCATCCCTTAGCCCCATCAAGTTGACATATAAAGTTGACCGTCATAGAGTCTGAGTCTTGACCTTCTCCGTGGGCATCAGTGCTTTCACTTTGCTCACTGGTAAAAATAGTATATAAACTATTTTTGAACACTGACTTTTTTTTTCTTTTTTTTTTTTTGAGAGAGAAAGAGAGCGTGAGGTGGGGACAGGGGCAGAGGGAGAATCCCAAGCAGGCTCCACACTTAGCAGGGAGCCGGACCCAGGGCTCAATCCCATGATGCTAGGATCATGACCTGAGCTGAAATCAAGAGTCAGTCGCTCACCCGACTGGGCCAGCCAGGCGCCCGAACACTGACTTCTTTAGAGAAAGTTGAAAGCTTGTGCCACACAGAGCTGTGTGCTCTCTCGGCTGGGACAAGGTGCTCATTAAAATTCTCAGGCAAAGAATTAAACTGTTGTTTGTCTTTGTGGAGAAAACGTTAGACCTTGTGGCAGAGGTAAAAGCACGCAGAGGAGAATGATTTCAATGTTGACCTTGACGATAAAAAGTGACTCACAAGGTTGCCTTTTTGCAGCAGATATTCTTTTCAAGATTGAACATTCTCATTCAACACAGGCAAAAATAAATTTTTAATTGCACTTGACTTGATCACAAATAAAACTGAAGTTTGAGAACTGGATAAAGGCAGCTGATTGTGAGGACAGTGAGTCATTCCAGAGTCTCTATTTACCTGCCTCCAAAATTGGCAACATAAGGAACATTAGTGGTCCTCTTTTATCGTGGAAAAAGCCACTTAATGAAGAGCCGGAGGGGGGCTCCTTCAGGACCTCAAGTGACAAGGGCAACTTGACCTCTTAACAAATACACTTGTTGACTTTACATCGAGTTTCAGCAACCTGAAAACCCTGGGCTGCAGACCTCTTAGGTATACTTCCGGCATCTCCGCTCAGTAGTTACTGGGATGTTTATTTAGGTTGCAGAAGAACAAAGTTGTAGCCATCATATTTACGTAAATCTATCTGTGTTTATAAATATTATGACACCAAGACGAGGAAGAGACATTGCCTCTCTGGCGGATGTGCTGTGTGTCCCCTTGTGCCCCCAACCCCCTGTCCGCCGAGGCAGCCCTGTTTGCAGGACTCCACGCCATTTACCCTGATGCTTCCTCTTTGTCCAACTTGAGGAAGCCATGATCACTTCCTCCCTGTGATGCAGTGAAAGAGTTCTTATTGACCCAGGAGGTTTGTTTGTTTGTTTGTTTATTTATTGTTTGCAAAATGCTCTTTAAAGTCTTTCTGGCCCCGTTCCCAGTTTACCTGGTAGGTACTGAATAAACGTGCACTGTTGAGCCGTGTTCAGCCGCTGTGTTTTGTGGGCTGGCCCACTCGGGGTACCTGGGCTCTTGTTGTAGTTTTCGAAAAGTATTCTTTTCATTGTGGCCTTCTCTTGGACTTTGCTGGTTTCGAGTGCCTGGTATTTTTGGTCTTTGGCACACTCTTTCCTGGGTTTCCAGTAAGAGGCCTTTCAAATAGTGCCTAACCTTCCTGTGGATTTGTCCACTGTTTTTTGTTTTTTTTGTTTTTGTTTTTTTAATCTTGTAACTCTTCCTTTACATTTTTTCCCCTAACTAGGGTCCACATAGAATCAATTTTTCCTTTTCTAACAATGCATAGTTGTCCTTGGTTTTCTCTCTCCCTATGGGCCGTTGGAGAGGGGTGGGGTTGGCAATGAAAGGAGAGAACAATTATTATATACACAGTACAGACTTTACATGTGATTTTATTTAATATTCATAAAGGCTTATGCCCAAGATTATTATAATAAGAGGCAATATTTCCCGAGCATTTACCACCTTACAGAAGACCCAAGTTTTGCTAATGATTTGTATGTACTATCTCATTTGACTCTCAAATGGGGTAGATTATATTATTCCCACCATTTTTTTTTAATTTTTTTTCAACGTTTTTTATTTATTTTTGGGACAGAGAGAGACAGAGCATGAACGGGGGAGGGGCAGAGAGAGAGGGAGACACAGAATCGGAAACAGGCTCCAGGCTCTGAGCCATCAGCCCAGAGCCCGACGCGGGGCTCGAACTCACGGACCGCGAGATCGTGACCTGGCTGAAGTCGGATGCCTAACCGACTGCGCCACCCAGGCACCCCTATTCCCACCATTTTAAATGTAAGGAAGCTGAGGTTCAGAAAGGACAAATGGCTGGCCCAAGGCCTCATCACTAGTAAATGGCAGACTTCACACTCAGCCCAAAGCTTCGGCGGCTATGCAGTTGAACGTCCTGTTGATAGCTGCTGCAGCCGGGGCTCACAACCAGGCTGGCCTGGCTGCAACGACCATGCTCTTCCATCATAGCACCCCTGTCTCCCTGGCCACCACGTACTATTAGACTCAACTCCAGAGTGTGCAATTTAATAGCCTTGTGATAACCAGCCCCTGGTGAAAAGTAATATCTCTACATTGTCTCTAAAGATGTTTGGAGCCATCACATGCAGGCATAAATGGGTTATTAATGGAGATAGTCAGATGATCTGAAAATTTATACTGAATTCGGAATAATTTGCAATAGGTTAAATGATACTGAGAGGCTCGTTCCAGAGAAGACGCAAGAGATTCACTAGCCCTGTGTGAACTTGACCACATTCCCATTGGCCCATATTAGCCACATTTGTGAAACAGAGAAATTGAGCTTGTAAAGGACTCCAAATCATCCATGTATGCCTTCATTCCCTCCTTCGTTCATTCAACAAATATCATATTTACTAAATTCCGACAACGAGCCAGGCACCGTTGTAGGTAATGTGGTTATAAACTGAACAAGACCAATAAGGCCCCTGTCCCCTTGGGTTATGGTCTAAGGGTGATGGTGATGGGACCATTGAAGGTTTAAGCAGGGGTTCATGGCTTGTTCTCATGTAGGTTTTATTTATTTTTTTCAACGTTTATTTATTTATTTATTTATTTAATTTATTTATTTTGAGAGAGAGAGAGAGTGTGTGTTTGTGTGCACACGCATGTGTGCATGAGCAGGGAAGGGGCAGGGAGAGCGGGGGAGAGAGAATCCCAAACAGGCTCTGCACTGTCAGCAAACCGTGAGATCATGACCTGAGCCAAGATCAAGAGTTGGACGCTCATCCAGCTGAGCCACCCAGGCGCCCCTCATGTATGGTTTAAAGGATCCCAAGGTTGTGGGATGGAACCCTGCATTGGTCTCTGTGCTGAGCATGCAGCCTGCTTGGGATTCTCCCTCTCTCTCCCTCTGCCCCTCTCCCCACCCACTCTCTCTCAAAAAAAAAAAAAAAAAAAAAAGCATGGAAGACGAAAAGAAAAAGGCTCACTCTGGTTGCTGGGGGTCAAGAGTGGAGGAAGGTAGGCTAGATGGAAGGCTTTCATAGTGGTCTGCCTGAGCAGTTGTGGCAGCTTGAATGGCCAAGGTGACAGAAGTGAAAGACTGAGGTCAGGATGCATTCTGAAGGCACACCAAAGTGATTCTGCCCGCAGATGAGTTGTTGGGGGTGTAGGAGGGAGAAAGCGCAAGTTGGTTCCCAGGTGGGGGGCTGGGCCGCTAGACGAACGGAAACGCTGTTTTCTACGTGCGGAAGCTCTGCGGAGGAGCAGGCTGGGGAAGGGGTTCTGTTTTGACAGCTTTATGTTCGACGCGTCTGGCAGGTGCACCCCCAGCCATCACGTCGGGGTGGTGGAGGATGTGTGGTCTGGAGCCCTGGGGAAAAGTCAGGCGCTCCCTGCAGTTGAACTTATCCCCTCGATCCTGGTCATTCTCTAGTAGATAAACTGGGACCACGGCCGAGGGTTCCTGCCTCTTCCCCTTGGCAGTGACTGACCTCCCAGCACACGGACTGGAGGAGGCGTATGTGGTTTCCCCGGTGTGGCCTGCTGAGGGACGCCTGACCTCCCCGTGCCGTTCACGTCTCCACCGAAGAAAATTTCAAGGCAGAGGGTATGGCTCGATGGCCACAGCTGCAAGAGGTTTTAGTCAACTCACAACATGCTCGATGACTTCTCCACCTCCACTCTGTCTTCAGTCTGTGTTGTAGTAACAGTGAATACTTTGTAATGCTCACCGGAGCCAGGAGCTCTTCTAAACCCATTCCCCTTCATCCTCACAATCCCACGTGGGAGGTGCTCTTTTTATCCCATTTCAGGGCACAGTGGGGCCCAGAGAGGCCTGCCCTCTGTCCTGCCGGCTCCGGTGAGGTCCCCCTTCCTTGGACCCGCTGCCACCCTAGCCCCCTTCACCTTCCCTCCTGAAGCCTGGAGAAGGTGATGGGCTTTCTGCCCAGCGTCCAGGGCCTGATTATTCTCCTCGCACCCCCGGAGAGCTGGCGGGCCACCGGCTCTGCCCTCTGCTGTGGGGTCTTTGGCACAGACTGGCCTAGATTAGGTGAGCCCCACTTCTCTGCTTGACCTCTGAAGCACCCCGAGCAATCAATCCCCCATGAGTTTACCAAGCGTGACTGAAGAAGTTCCAAATACAGGAAGAGAAGGCCTCTGGGTCCCTCGTTCTGCTCCGAATACACGATGGGGATGGGCCAGTGCAGGAGCTTCCCGGCTGACCCTTGGGGTTCTGTGCTACTTGGTCACATCTCCTTCTGGGTCTCGCAGGAGCTTTAAACATTTTCTTTCATATATCCTTGTACGCTTTTTGTTAAGCTTCACGTTTGATAGTTTATCTTATTGTTATTTAAATTGAAAAATTTCCCACTCTACTAACTAGTTGCTATTTACATATAGGTGAAAACTACTGATTTTGTTTCTTTTTAAAATTTCTTTTTAAGAGAGAGAGAGAGAGAGAGCGCGCATGAGTGGGGAGAGGGTTCGGAGAGAGAGAGAATCTCAAGCAGGCTCTACACTCAGTGCAGAGCCCAACATGGGGCTTGATCCCACAACCCTGGGATCATGACCTGAGCTGAAATCAAGAGTCAGAGGCTCAACTCACTGGGCCACCCAGGCACCCTGAATACTACTGATTTTGTATATTTATTCCGTATCCCACCAGGACACTGAACTCTCACCACTGGCAGTAAATTTTCAGCTGGTTTTCGTGGGTTGTGCCGATAAAGAGTAACGTCTTCAAATAATGAGAATTTTAGCCTCTCATTTTAAATTGTTTACGCTTTCAATTTCCTACTCTCATCTGACTGTGTTGGCTAGTACCTCCAGGTTGATGTTAAATAATGGTGGAAGAGAGCACACTGATTTCTTGACGTTAGGGAGACGGCCTCTCCTAGCTCCCTATTAACCGCACGTCAGGCGTGAAGTAGATACATCGTGTTGAGAAGGATCCATATAGTGCTACTTTTTTGTGCGTTTTGATCAAGGTGGTTTACCGATTTTGTCAAATGCTGTTTCAATTCTCTGCACGTGATTACAGGATTTTCTCTTTAGAGTCATTAATATGATAAATTATCTTAATCGTTTCTTTAATATTGAATTACCTGGGAATTCCAGGAATAAACTCCACGTGGTCATGATGTATTAGTTTTAAATGAGCTGTTAAATTCACAAAAGATACCCATACATGAGCTTGATCTATAGTTGGTTTGTTTTGTACAAGCTTTGACAGGTGTTATCACTATTATACTGACGTCATAAAAGGCATTCGAGCATTTTCCTTCTTTTTGCATACTCTGAAACAGTTTGCATTAGACTGATCTGTTCTTTGAGGGCTTGGTAGAATTCCTCTGTGGAACTTTCTGATGCCATCTTGGGGGGTCACTTCTTTGACAACTTTCTCTCCTTTTCCTATGTGATAAGCCTGTTCTCTTCCTTCTGGGTTGGTTTCATTGGTTATATTTTCCTAGAAATTTGTCCATTTCATTCATATTGACATGTTGTAATTCTCTTAATTTCCTCTGTATCTATGGTTATTGTCCTCTTATCGTTTATCTTTCTGTGTCTTTGTATTTTTGCCTTCTCTCTCCTGACTGGGCTGCCAGTGGTTTGTTGGGAGTTGGATTCCCAGGGTAGTGAAATATGAGGAGAGTTGAGGGTACGAGATGTTTATCAGGGAGGGGCCCCTGGGTGGCTCAGCTGGTTAAGAGTCTGACTCTTGATTTTGGCCCAGGTCACAATCTCACTGTTTGTGAGTTCAAGCCTCTCATCGGGCTGTGCTAGCAGCATGGAGCCTGCTTGAGATTCTCTCTCTCCCTCTCTCTCTGCCCCTCCCCCACCCACACTCTCTCTAAAAAAAAAAAATGTTTATCAGGGAATGCCCCTGGGATCAACACCTATGGAAGGGAGGGGAAGGAAGTGGAAGGGGCAAAGGAGAAGTGAGGCAGGTCTACTGACAACCTCTGCTGACTTCTTGGCCAGCTCTGGAGCTAGAACATTCTTTCAGAGTTGTTCCCTATTGGGCTGGATGGCCAGGCCCCTATTCCTGCTTCGAACAGATAGTAGGTATGGATCATTCCAGAAGAGGTGTCCCTCGAGTGAGGTGGCTCCCTGCAGCTGAGGCCATCCCCAAAGTTGCTGACAGCTGAAGGGACAAGTCTTTCAAGAAGAGAGAATTGGGGTGGCACATCTCCATGTCCCCCACATGGGTTATTGATGTTTTACTTCTTGAAGACTCTACTTTTTGATTTATTGCCTCTGCTGTTTTTTCCCCAACATATTAATTTCTGCATTTATCTGTATTAATTTCTCCTTTCTTCTTTTAGCTTATTTTCTTTAAAAAAAAAAATTTTTTTTTAACGTTTATTTATTTTGGGGACAGAGAGAGACAGAGCATGAATGGGGGAGGGGCAGAGAGAGAGGGAGACACAGAATCGGAAGCAGGCTCCAGGCTCTGAGCCATCAGCCCAGAGCCCGATGTGGGGCTCGAACTCACGGACCGCGAGATCGTGACCTGGCTGAAGTCGGACGCTTAACCGACTGCGCCACCCAGGCGCCCCCAGGATATCCAGTTTGATGCGTATCAATTTAGACAGACCCTATTAATTATTCAGGTGTTCTATATCTCATTTGTTCTTTGTTCCACCAAATGGCTTTTGGCCAAAATTCTAGCTTAGCTTATATTTAAGGCTGTGACTGCAGCAGGATTCTTGCACTGAGAGTCGTGACACGGAGGCTTTTTAATTTCTAAGAAGCAATTTTATTCGTGCCCGCACCGCTCAGTTGGGTTGTACCCAAAGAACTGAGTGCCGAAAGTCACATGCGTAGTTTTTTAAATACATTTTCTATTTCTTTGTCTTCCATATATGGTAGCACACATACATATGCAGTTGATTAAGTCGTCTCAGTTTACAAGGTCATGGTAGGTGCATAGCCAGGTTACCTTGAAGTTTTCTCTCCCTTTTTTTCTGTCTCCTTGGGCGGGGGGGGGGGGGACCCTACCACATGACCTCTGCTTTTTTGTTTGCTTGCTTTCGTCTAGTATGTCTTAGCACAAATTTCCGTTTCCAACTTCGCTGTCTACGTTTATATTTTTTTCAGGTGTAGACTGTCTGTGTTGCCGAGAGGTAGTTTTTGCTTTGTGATCTGATCTGAAAATCTTTTTATTTTAATAGATAAGTTAAGCCGCTTATATTAATTGATGGGACAGATGTATTTGGTTTCAGTGCTATTATTTTAATTTATATTATGTTTTCTGAATTTGGAGAAGTTCTGGGGCGCCTGGGTGGCTCAGTCGGGTAAACGTCCCACTTTGGCTCAGGTCATGATCTCACGGTTCGTGAGTTTGAGCCCCGCTTCGGGCTCTGTGCTGAGGATCAGAGCCTGGAGCCTGCTTCGGATACTGTGTCTCCCTCGCTCTCTGCCCCTCCCCCACTCATGGTTTGTCTGTCTCTCTCTCTCTGTCTCTCTCTCAAAAATAAACATTAAAATTTTTTTTTAGAAAAGTTCTTGTTTTGTGTTGTTTTAACCATATGGTCTTTTTTTCTTTTTATTGGGTCTCTGGGCAGTCCTTCTACTATTTAGAAAGGTATCTATTTTTGTTTGTTAATAGATAATAATTTGTAATATAATTGCATTTAATGCCCTTAGTCCTCTGTTTCTTTAGAAAATATCTGTTAATTCCTTACTAAGACAAATGATGAGGTGAACATCCTTCTTTTTACTTCTGGCCCCTCTTTCCTCCACTACCTGATTTTTGACAGTGTTCTCTTTCTTAGTATTTCTTTGGGACTGTAACTTATACTTTGATTGCTCATTAATTTAAGTTTTAAACAGTATCTCTGGCTCCCATTTTTATAGATGAGATCATCTGTGAACTTACTCTACCATCCCTAATAAGCTTCCCCTCCCTCTCTCCCATTTTTTATTGTATAGTTTTTTTTTTTAATTTTTAAAAAAATGTTTATTTATTTCTGAGACAGAGAGAGACAGAGCATGAGTGTGGGAGGGGCAGAGAGAGAGGGACACAGAACCTGAAGCAGGCTCCAGGCTCCGAGCTGCCAGCACAGAGCCCGACGCGGGGCTTGAACTCACAGACCGCGAGATCATGACCTGAGCCGAAGCTGGACTCTCAACTGACTGAGCCATCCAGGCGCCCCTATTGTATAGTTTTTACAGTGACAAGAATAACAGTGCCCCTGACGTGGTGTGCCATTGCAATACACAAATTTAAGATGCAGGAAAGAGCCCTTGAATTTTAGCTTTAAATGTTCGTCTCTTTCATTGTCTTGACCTTCTTCTTTCTTTTTAAAATTTATTTATTGTTAAGTAATCTCTACATCCCATGTGGGGCTTGAACTCTTGACCCCGAGATCAAGAGTTGCATGCTCTTCCGACTGAGCCAGCCAGGCGCCCTTCTTCTTTCTTTTCGATGAAAGGCATATCGGGTTTATTTCATCCATTCTCTGTTTTCTCTAATCCCTTTTTGGTATTCCTTTGTTGCCATTTTGTTTTAGTCTTCGTTTTTATTTCGATCCGCTGTGTCCCTTCTTACATTTTCCTGTAATGCCTATGTTCCCTCTGCTCCTTCCAATTTTTGCTTTTTCTTTTTTCCCCTTTGATATTTTTCTTTTTTATACTAGCTCAGGTTTTATCTCCTCCTGAAGGCTGCTATCTCCTCCTTGATTTCTTACATTTGTGCTTTGTGGATTTTCCTTTGCAGAAGCAATGACTTCATTAGGTTATTTTAACTCTTAGCAAAATATCTGCTCCCAATCGCCATCCGTTTCATTGTAACATTTTTCTGACAGCAGTTTTATCTGTTGGTACGTTTTATTGCTCTTTTCTACCTTTTTCCCCCCTTATGGTATCTTTGGATCAGTGCCGTGTCAGTCTCTCTGTAATTACTCACCTTTGAGCCAGCTATATTTTTGTGGAAGCTAGTTGCAGGAATTTTCCTTGGTAGGGCAGAAAGTAACTTTTAAGGCTTCATAATTCAAAAACTCTCTACTATCTGCCGCTGCAGAGACTGCCTTTTGCAAATATGGCTCAGCCGCTGATGCTTCATGTAGTCCAATTCCTACTGCTTCTCTGATGCCAGCCAGACCCCGGAGGTCCGCCCGTCACCAGCCCTGCTTATGTCAGTTTCCATACCTGTGTGGTAAATAACAGATACAGTTTTGCGCTTTGGGTGAGCCCCTGTCACTTTCATCAAGAGTATTTTATGGCACTTTTGTAGATATCATACCGCTGAAACTTCTCGCAGTTCTCTGTCTTTCTTGCCTTCCCACGCCGCCCGACTTTAGCTGCTTTGGGGCATCTTTTAGCATATTTTGAAAGCTATGAATTATATTTGTTTCCTACTATTGCTGAAATTGAGTTTGTGGGTGCTCTTTTTCATTTTCTTTATTGCGTCTGTATCATTTCCAGGAGAAGGGCAAGATGCTGATTTGGATACTCTGTTTATATCAGAAAGTCTAAAAAATGACCTTCTTGAAAGAAAAAAAAGTCAAATCCTGCCATTCCCAGATTGAAATTCTTTGGGGCTGCACATTTCATGTGGAATACATCCAAATTCCTTTGTAGTGATAAATCCTGTGTGGAGGCCCAGTCTCTGTTCAGCTGTCCAAACTCACCTGAAATCTCCCTCACACACATTCTGCTGCAGTCACTCTGATTATCTTGGGGCTCTTAGAAGGTAGCAGGTTCTTGCTCACCTAAGGGTCTTTGTCCATTAAACACCCCTTTGCCCTGCCCTCTCTGGCCTCAGCATTCTTTACATTGGCTCCTTCTCATTTTATAGGTCTGTGCTTACATGACACATTTTCAGAGCTGCCTTCCCTGACCCTATTCCAGCCCCTTTTGCCACCCCAAAATATGTGCCTTTGGCATCTTGATTATTTTGAGCTGTAGGCACTTGAAGACCAGCAAATGCAGGGAGAGGGTTTCTCTGAACTCCCCTATATGCCCAAAGACCAATCCTCCAAAAGGAACTCACCTGTATAAATCCCCTTCCCCAGAGTTTCATTAACCAGGGAAGATGGGCTCTTATGACAGGAGAGGAGACTAGAGGTCAATACCACACCCAGAGAAACTTTGTCACAAACCATCGTACCTCCCATCTATTTTTTTGAAGCCCCATTCATCTTCCCTAAGAACATTTGCTCTCCCCTAAAAGGCCTATAAATCCCCCCTGCCCCCCTTTCCCTATTAAAATGGTGTATAATCCTGAATTCGAAGTGCTTTGGGGAGTGACTCAGTTTTCCTAGGTTTCTCCCATGTGTATATGAGGTATACATGTTAATAAGCTTCTGTTTGTTTTTCTCTTGTTAATCTGTCTTTTATCGTGGGAGTCTCAGCTAGGAATTCAGAGAGCGTAGGGAAATTATTTCCTCTCTACACATGCTTCTTTATAGTACTTTATGCATTTTGTAATTACTTGTCATTTTCCCCTCTCTCTCTCCTTCCTTTCTTCCCTCTTTCCTTTTTTCTTTTCCTTATTTTTCCTGCTTCCCCCCCCTCCCTTTCTCTCTCTCTCTCACTGTCTTCTAGGAGGACAACAAAGGAAATATGACTATCTTGTCTCTTTATCTTCGGCTCCTAAAGCAAGGCAATATGTGATCAGTGGGCATTTGTTAAGAGAATAAATATATTAATACATGAAGATTATTTTCACATATGAGTGTCCTATTTCAACAGGAAAATTGATAGGGTCTGTTGTTTTCACTAGAGAATAAACAGGTTGGAAGGAGGTCTGGAGACTGTTTCTTGGAAGGGTTGGTTATAGGAATAAGGGATATTTCACTTTGGAAAAGAGAAAAGCTGGAGGGTAGAAATTAATAGCCTTCAAATATAGAGAGTTTAATCTTGTAGTGATTTTCATCATCAGAATCACTGGAAGAACTGTTTGAAAATATGGAATCCCGGATTGTTTCCTGATCTTTGATTCACTGGGTATAGAGTAGGACTAGAGAATCTGGGATTTTTTTTGTTTATTTGCATTTTTAAATGTTTATTTACTTATTTGAGAGAGAGAGAGAGAGAGAGAGAAAGGGAGAGAGAGAGAGCGACCCAAGCAGGCTCTGTGCTGTCAGCACAGAGCCCGACGCGGGACTTGAACTCACTAACCTGTGAGATCATGACCTGAGCCGAAATCAAGAGTCAGACGCTTACTCAACTGAGCCACCCAGGTGCCCTTTTACTTATTTTGGTTTTTAACCGCAGCTAGTTTTTCATATCAGAAAATGTTGGGAAATGCCATCTTATAAGAGGCAGCGTCGTCACTGTGGGAAAAACTAGAACACACGGATTGAAGTTATAGAAAGGCAGACTTTGACTCAACAAAGGGGAGTTTCATCCTAGAAGGGCACCAAAGTGGCTGAGGCTGCCTCCCTGGAGGGATGCCCAGAGAGCCCGTCAACCCTCCAGGGGCCAGTTTTGCTGTGGATGAGACCTACGCTAACATGATTGAAATCTTCGGTTCAAGGAGATGCATAGTGTTTTAAATGCTTGGGGCTCACAGTTATTGTGCTAGTGGGGAAAGGCAAGAAACAATAACAGACAAACTCCAAATAAACAAAAACGGAAAGCAAAACGACATACACAAAATCAAGGGGGGGTTGGAAGCAAAACAGAGGCTTTAATGAAACTCTCAGAGGCCTGGAAGAGCAGAGACAACCTGACATTGTCGATACAGTAGAACCACAGGACGAACAACGAGCACGGTGAAGCAGGCTGTGGTCTCAGTGACTAGATTATCTTAAAGTGCAAGGGCCTCAGCATTGAACTTGCACAACTGGTTTGCATTTGCAACCAGAAAATTATGAGGAAATGGATGGTGAAGCAGTGGTTTCAGAGCTACGGGAGGATGAACTTACCAGAAATTGTTTATCTGTGGTCAGTAATTCCCCAGGGAGTCCCAGTGGGGAGGGAAGCCTGTGGCCATTCTGGCTTTGAGGGACAACAAGTCAAAAGCAAAAGGTCTGGTTTGTTTCTGGATCATGAGGCTGCTGTAGAAACAAAGGCTGGTTCTAGAAACTCACTCTGGACTGGCCTGAGGGAAGCTCAGAAAGGCAGGGGTCACCATCACCACTGTTAACATTTATGAAGTCCCTTATATTACATATGATTTCATTCTCAAAAAAATCCTGGGTGATGGCTCCCATCAACCCCATTTTACAACAAGGAAACCAAGGTTCCGAGAGGTTGTGTAAGTTGCCCAAAGGAACATCGCTTAACAAAAGCCTATTGAGTATTTTGTAGGGACTAGTAAGTGAAAGACAGTCCAGATTTGAACTTGTATCTACCTCCAAAGCCCACGCTTTTTTATCCGCTTTAACAAAGGGTCAGTTTTAACAATAAATAAAATGCTACTATGAAACTGTAGGAGAAATCCCAAGTATCCAAAAGAAAAATTAGCAAAGGGCATGAATAAGTAAGCTACCAAAAACTTGATTCAAGTAACTTGAAAGGACATGAATGGAGTGTAAAATTTTAAGGACATCACAGTAAAAGGAATGCAGGGAACAAGCAATGGCATATTTGTTGGAGAATATGTAAACTAGTGCAACTTCTTTGGAGGGCAACTTGGCAGGTGTACCTACAAAGATTTTTAGTGCATATTCCTATTGGAATATATATATACATATATATATATATGTTCATATATATATAAATATATCTAAAATACATATGTTCATATATATCTAAAATACATATATATTCATATATATATCTAAAATACATATATTCATATATATAAATATATCCATATATATATCTAAAATACATATATATATTCATATATATAAATATATCTAAAATACATATATATATTCACATATATATTTAAAATACATATATATATTCATATATATAAATATATCTAAATACATATATATTCATATATAAAAATATATCTAAAATATATATATATATTCATATATATAAATATATCTAAAATACACATATATTTAAATACATAAAATATAAATATATATAAAATTATACATATAAAATTATATATATATAATCGTATATATATGTATATATATATATATGCATATATATATAAGCAAAGATGTACCTAAAGACACTTCAGTATTATTTGTAAGACAAAAGACCAGAGAAGCAACCCAAATGACCTTCAGTTGGAAACTTAACAAATAAATAATGGCAAAACACAAAAAGAAAAAAAAATTTACAAAGCCCACATTTAACTACTAGGTGAATCTGCCCCTCAATAATGATGAGAAGACCCAGTGATAGTCGTGGCACCTTACAGAGAGATGTTGAGTTTTGTGCTATTTTTATAAATTACTTGCAAATCGGACTTATTTTGAGTCAGAGAAGCAGACAGAGCAGGTGTTATCCTTCAGTGTAGATGGACAAAGAAATAGGGACGCTGTGGGGTTGAGTAAGTTGCCCAATATAATAGTGAGAAATGACTGTGGCCTGGAACACAGTTTTATGGACCCTGTGCCTGGTGCTCTTCATGATGCCCAATATTTAGAAAAGGGACGTCTGTGGAGGGGGTGACCCCTTCCTCTGGGAGAAAGGACAAGACCAAGGAGTTATTTTTTAAGTTGACATGGACGGGGCCCCCTTGTGATGGTGTCACGGCTTGCTCTGCTAGCAGGCTGGTTTCTCGGGCTCCTGGTGAGCCATGCCTTCCTCTTGCGTCCAAGGGAGCAGACGGATCTGGACACTTTCACCGCTGGTACCGAATGTCTAAAATAAAGGCAATTCCCTTTGATACCTACCCTCTAACCAGCAGTTGAGGAAGCCATGGGATCACTCTGTGCCTTCCGGCCTCAGAGTAACAGAATCACGTCTGCTTTCCCCTACGGTGGGGTTTGCAATCCTGACTGCTCACTGGTTGGACCCGTCTGGGAGAAGTATGTTTTGGAGCTGGTGTATACTAGCTCATAAAAAAGAATTCTGAAATTTTCGGAAATTTTGTGAACCGGTAGTTGAATATACCTATTATGAAAAAGTAATTATATAAAGGTATAGTTAACTAAGTTACATTAAAAACAACACTTAACACTTCCTAATTATTTTACTCTTATCTGTACTCTCAAGGTTATTTGCATCTGTTGTATTTGCATAGTGGAAATGCTATATAATGCTATATAATGGTATATACCTGTTCATCGTCTTCCCAACTCCAGGGCTCAGTGATGGCATGTTGCTAGCTAGAAATTGTGGGAGTATTTACACTATCCAAACTGGCAAATACTGCAATTAGGGCTTGATCTATTGTCTTGTTGATTATCTAGACTTAAAAAGATGATAGAAAAATGTCAACAATGCAGATTAAACTTACAAGTATGTCCTAAAACAAGTAATAAAATGGCAATAAATACATATGTATCAATAATTACTTGGAATGTAAATGGACTAAATGCTCCAATTAAAAGACATAGGGTATCAGAATGGAGAAAAAAAACAAGACACATCCATATGCTGCCTATAAGAGACTCATTTTAGGCCTAAAGACACCTGAAGATCGAAGGTGAGGGATTGGAGAACCATCTGTCATGCAAATGGATGTCAAAAGAAAGCCAGAGTAGCCATACTTACATCAGACAACTTAGACTTTAAGCCAAAGACTCTAATAAGCAACGAAGAAGGGTTCTATATCATAATAAAAGGGTCTATACAACAAGAAGATCTAATAATTGTAAATATTTATGCTCCCAACATAAAAGCACCCAAATACATAAAAGAGTTAATAACAAACATAAAGGAACTAATTGATAATAACACAATGATAGTAGGGGACATTACCACCCTACTTACATCAATGGACAGATCATCTAAGTGGAAAATCAGCAAGGAAACAATGGCTTAGAATGACACACTGGATCAGATGGATTTAATGGATATATTCAGAACATTCCATCCCAAAACGGGAATACATACTCTTTTCTTTCTTTTTTTTTTTAAAAATTTTTTTTAACGTTTATTTATTTTTGAGACAGAGAGAGACAGAGCATGAACGGGGAGGGGGGCAGAGAGAGAGGGAGACACAGAACAAGAAGCAGACTCCAGGCTCTGAGCCATCAGCCCAGAGCCCGACGCGGGGCTCGAACTCACGGACCGCGAGATCGTGACCTGAGCTGAAGTCGGACGCCCAACCGACTGAGCCACCCAGGCGCCCCTACATACTCTTTTCAAGTGCACATGGAACATTCTCCAGAATTGATCCCATATTAGCCCACAAAAGAAGCCTCAACAGATACAAAAAAAATTGAAATAGCTTTTCTGACCAAATGCTATGACACTGGAAATCAACTACAAGAAAAACTTGGAAAGACCACAAGTACATGGAGGTTAAAGAACATTCTATTAAAGAGTCAATGGAAAGGAAATCAAGAAAGAAATTAAAAAATACATGAAAACAAATGAAAATGAAAACACAATGGTCCAAAGCCTTTGGGATATAGCAAGGCAGTCCTAATAGGGAAGTTTATAGCAATACGGGCCCACCTCAAGAAGCAAGAAAGATATCAAGTTAAAATATGTCCTGTTTGTAACCATTACATTGTGAATAACACAAAAAGTTGAGGAAATATACCTCCGGCATTGAAAGTCTCTCATGTTTTGACAATCAAGTAAAATTCTGACATTTTTTGCATTTCACTTTCATTTTCCTTATTAACAAATAAAAATATCAACCAACATTCGTGTCTGAACTACATTCATTTGTCAGCTGCAACCACGTGCTAACTGGGAATGTAAGAGTTCACTAAAAATCAATGAAAGCATTCTGTGCGAATTAATTGGCTAAGTGGAATTTACAACAAAGGGTATTATGTTTTATTTTTATAGCTAAATTGTGAACTACACATCCTTTATATTACTAACATTTATAATAAGCTTTTATAGGTATACCAATACAGATTTTTGTCTTTTGGAGAACTGGTTGTTAAACATTACCACCAGACCACTATTGCCTAGGAACCTAAAAATCACTAATACCTGGAAAAGAGTCATCAGCAAGATGGTGGAATAGAAGATACCAGTCTTTGCATCCGATATAAAACAACAATCAGACAGCTATCCATGAACAAAAATAGCCCTTGGAGGGCTCAAATCCAACTAGGAACTTGCAGCAACACAGTGGAACATCAACAATAACAAAAAATGGAGAATAACTATATAGAAAGGGTTGCTCAGGAGGTCTGCATAGCTTAAATATCTGGAAATGGTTAGGAACATAGAAGAATAGGGTTTCAGTATCATAGGCGCTACTGCATTTCCTAGTGGCCTGCTCATGATGGACCCTGGCTCTCTTTGTCATTGAGTACCTCAACAGCCCCTGAGATAGCCACAGACTTCCTGTAGCTGTCACAGCAGAGGACCCCATAGTGTTTGTTGGTATGGACTCCAATGGCCTTCTCCAAAGAAGACACCTACACCTTAACCACGTAACCAACAATTATAATTGCTTATGGACCCCTTTGAGAGGGAGATGCTACCATTTCCTTGCCCCAAGAATGAGCTGCTATTGTGCCATCCTGGACACGGGGCTGACATCCTTCCAACCAGCTCTACATATGCACTGGACCCAAGGGCTATGGCTTCTCTGTGTGCACCTGTCCTTATTTACCAGACCCGCTGTCACTGTGGGCTAACCTGTGACTTGAGTTAGTTCTGGACTCCAGCTTTGTGACTCCTCCGTGTGTGCCCACACTGGGGAAACTAGAGCCACAGGTGTGCCAGCACCCTGAACTCTGGAGCCATAATCACTCTGCTCGTACCCCCACTTAGGACCCTGGCTCCATCGCCACTCTGAGAGTACCTGTGTCTACGGCACTGGGCCACCACCTCAATGGGCACATTTACATCCTGAACCCCAGAGCCATGGTTACTCTGCACACACCAGTGCTTAGGACATTGGCTCTGCACCTACTCTGGAAGTGCCCACCCAAGGGCACTGGAGCTACCTGTGGGAGGACCTGGACCAACTGTAACTCTGCATGTGTCTGTGCTCTAGACAATGGCTCCATGGCTGCCTGACGGGTGTCTGTATATCGGACACAAGTGCCACCACCACTGGGAACACACTCAAAAGCCAGAACTAGTGCCAGAGGGATTCCCTTGGTCACAAATTCCCCTGCGGGAGAAAAAGAGATCAGGAAGAGCCCAGAACCCTTTGCCATCAAAGACCTCAAGAACTCTTACCGTTGCTATGGTCACCTACAGGGTTGGCTGCTGAGGACCCTTGCAATCCTTGCAAACACTGGCCTCAGCTGATGCAGAAGCACAAGACTATACCACTGTGCCCTCCTTGGAGCAGGAACGGCCACACCCAATCCATAGGTAAAGGTCTTTCCCCACTGAAACCAGTTTATAAAGTCTAGAAGACATGACTGCTATATTGAACGCATAGACATCAGCATAAGGCTACAGAAACATGAAACATCAAGGAACCAGGAGACTCCCAAAGAACACAGTGATTTTATGGTAACTGACTCCAAAGAAATGGAGATCTATAACTTGCTGGACAAATAATTCAAAATAATTATTTAAATAAAACTCAGTGAGCTATAACACAGATAGGCAACTCAACAAAATCAGGAAAATGATCTATAAACAGAATGGTAAGTTCAACAAAGAAATAGAAATCATAAAGTAGAACAAAACAGAATTTCTAGATCTGAAGGGTACAATGAGTGAAATAAAAAGTACCCTAAAGGGCACCAATAGAAGCCTTGATCAAGCCAAAGAAGGAATCTGAAAAAACTAAGAGATTAGTTTAAGATTAGCCAGTTAGGGGCGCCTGGGTGGCTCAGTCGGTTGAGCGTCCGACTTCGGCTCAGGTCATGATCTCAGGGTTCGTGGGTTTGAGCCCCGCATCGGGCTCTGTGCTGACAGCTCGGAGCTGGAAACCTGCTTCCGATTCTGTGTCTCCCTCTCTCTCTGCCCCTCCCCTGCTCATGCTGTCTCTCAAAAATAAATAAATGTAAAAAAAATTTTTTTTAAATTATCCAGTTAGAGGAACAAAAGGGGCAAAGAATGAAAAAGAATGAAGAAAACCCACCAGTGAAAGTAACAATCAACAAAATGAAAGGCAACTTATGGAAACCATATATCTGATAAGGGATTACTATCCAAAATACATAAGGAACTCATACAACTCAATAACAAAAAACTCCAAATAAGCCATTTAAAAATGGGTGAAGCACCTTCATAGATATTTTTCCGAAAAAAAGACATAGGACAGGTATATGAAAACATGCTCAATATCACTAATCATCAGGGAAAATGCAAATCAAAACCACAATGAGATATCACCTATACTTGGTAGGATGGTTATTATGAAAAAGTCAAAAGACAAGCGTCAGCGAGGATGTGGAGAGAAGAGAATCCTTGTGTACCATTGGTGGACACGTAAATTGATAGACTCACTAGGGAAAACGGTATGAAGGGTTTTTGAAAAATTAAAAATGGAACGGCCATATGATCCAGCAATCCCACTTCTGGGTATATATCCAGAAGAAATAAAATCACTACCTCAAAGACATAGCCAAACTCTCATGTTGGTTGCAGCATTAAATTCACAGTAGCCAAGACAATATGGAGACAAGCGAAGTGTTTATTGACAGATGAATGGATAAAGAAAAGGTGATACGGATAGATCTACCTACCCACAGTGGAATATTATCGAGTCCTATAAAAGAGGAAATCCCGTGATGCACAACAAAATAGGTGAACCAGGAGGATATTTTGCTATGTGAAATAAGCCAAACAGAGAAAGACAGGTACTGCATTATCCCACTTATATGTGTTACCAGGGTAGGGGAAAAGGGGAGATGTTTGGCAAAGGGTATAAAATTTCAGGTGATGAATGAATTAAGTTCTGGATATCTAATACACAACATAATGACTATAGCTAATAATAATGTATTGTGTACTTGACTGACAGTAGACCGTAAGTGTTCTCACTAAAACAACAACAACAACAACAACAAAGATATCTATGTGAGGGGATGAGTACGTTATCTGACTTTTGCGGAAACCATGTGACAATGTATATGCATATCAAAACATCTCAGAAACCTTAAATATATAGTTTTCATTTGTCAATCATACCTCACTAAAACTGCCAAAAAAAAAAAAAATGCGAACACCTGGATCCTGTTTCCCAAGTTCCAATGTAACAGTTTCTGACTCAACAATTACACCAGCCTCGGGTGACTGTAATGTGCAGCTAAGGCTGGGAATTAGTGCTACAGAGATTTTCAAAATTGAATTCTAGAAAGTGTAGGTTGGGCCAGTGGACCAGGACTGGCTTCCTAGGAGATGAAGGGCTCAGACGAATGCAGGGAAGCTTTACCCTCTGAGACACAGCCAGCCTGTCTTCAAGGAATGATATGCAAACTCCTAGGCCTCAAAAAGAGTCCAGCTATGGCAGGGAGGGAAGCTTGATATAAATGAAATAATGATGAATAATGCGGAGCTTACAAAACTAAGCTCCAGATTATGGGAAGAGGAAGAAAGTGTGACAATTGATTTGTGCATGTTGGCAATTGTATACTATCAGAGATCTTATTGGAGGAGGCCAGAAGTAGCCCAGGGCCAAACTTAAGGAGGTTACACTTCTAACTAATAAAACATATTAAACTACACACACACACACACACACACACACACACACCCCCAAGTGAGTGCCAGAGGCTGAAATATCTTTTTGGAAGAATGTCTGCCTAAATCAATAGCTTAATTGTTCTCATGAAGAATCTCTTATTTTTTCCCCTTTGGTTTTAAATTATTCTTTACACTCTTTCTTCCTATCAACTCCTTTCTTTGATCTTACAATAAATACATCTTACTCATTCTTACTGAAAAGAATCAGAGTAACTCCACGTTCTTCCCAAGCCTCCTGAGAGCCAGCAGACTGCCAAGAGGCTGACCAATGAGTTCAGGATGAGGCTCTCAGGAAGGTAGAAAACCAGGGCTAGAGGTTGCCAGGAAATAAAAGAAAGAAAAGAGTGGTCAAAGGGTCAGCATGGGCCAACTTCTTCTGATCAGACTCAGGTGAAATTCAAAGAGACGTACAGAGAGAGTGAAGCCTACGGGGGATTGCTGGGAGAGGTGGCAAAAATCGCCCTCTGCTCTGACTCATAAGTCTCCACTGCTCTGACATCCCTCACAGGCTACTGTAGGGAGTGGAAAATGCAGAGCAGTCTAGATTGTTCTACAAGAATCCTCCATCTTCTATAACACATTAAGACTTATTTCAGTGCTGTGCACACTTGAGGTGTTTTAAAGAGAGAAGGATTGGGCAAGAAATTGGAAAAGGCACTGGTGACAGGCTGCCACTTATCCCCTATATATTAATTCTCTTCTTTCTTATTAACACAGCTGCCATTTCTCAAGTAGGCAAATGATTATCTAGAATAAAACCCACTCTGCTGTTTGCCGAGGCTTTGTGGCAAAGTTCTGAAAATAAGACAAGGTTGTGTGAGATTCTAGAAAGTGTCCTTACAGTGAGGGTATGCATTCTTTGTCTCTTCCTCCTTCTTATCGACTGGGATGAAGACATAAAAACTGGAATGTTGGCAAGGATCTTGGTCTTGACGATGACAAAGAGCGAGATGGCCAGAGTTCGAGTTGCTGGTAAGCTCTTGTCACTCCCAGAGGATGGAGTGCTTGGAACTGATATGTGAGGACTCTCAAAAGTAAATGATAGTAGGAAGATTGGGGAAGAAGACCAGAATTCCAAGAATCATCCTATCAGTGATGAATTTTCCCCCCCTTTTCTTCTGTTATCCCCCAGCCAGGACTCAAGGTGCCCTGAAGCCAGAAAGTAGACACCAACGCATGGACATGAGGACTCCAGTAGAAGTCCTTTAGTTCTGGCTTGAAGAGCAGTAAAGGGGATTCCTAACATATTAAGAAACCTTCTTTGTTTTCTCCATTCTCTTGTGCTCTAGCCCCAGAGCAATCCCGTGACAGTGGTGGTAAGAACAGTGACAGTGGCAGCAGTGGAACCTGCAAGTACCTAAAACGGAAACAGGGAAACTTTCCTCTCTGATCAAAGGAGCTGTGGTACCAAAAGTGTAAGTAAAGTAAACTTGCATTTTGTTCTGTCTCTCTGACTTTCTGCTACTTAACTTCTGTTATAGGTGCAGTTTCGGGAAATATGCAGCAGAGGAGAATAACAAAAGCCCCAGTTTTCTGGACTGCAGACCATAAAGAGGAGCAGCTGGAAAGCAGAAAGTACCAGAAATGTGACCGGGGTGGGAGAACTTGGGAAAAAAGTCCCATAAAGCTCCTGGCTTCACCCTCAAGTTGTGCATACAAGGACCTGACCCTGATAGCCTACCCTAGACATGAAGAATGGGTTACTGGGCAGGCCACCACCTAAGTCCCAGACTAGCCATGGGTGGCAGTCGTAACTGACAGATATCAATAACAACGCAAAGACTTTGAAAACAGAACAACGGCATTACATTCTACAGAAGACTGGTCAGCACTTGATGCCTGAACCCAAACAGATCTATATCCTGGCGACACAAAAATACCAATGTTGTTGATGGTATTTAAACAAGACATGGAGTCTCATAACATAGTATTAAAGATGTCCAGAATACAATACAAAATGATTTGGCACGCTAACGATCAGAAAAATCTCAGTGTGTATGGAAAAAGACAATCAACAGACCCTAATCCTGAAATGACATAGATGTTGAGATTATCAAAGACTTCAGAGTAGCAGTTACAAGTTGCTGTGAAAAGTAAGAATGACTTTCTTTTTTTTTTTTTTTTTAGGGAATGGAAAGATAGACTCAGAGAAGAAACAGAAGATATAAGAAAAAAATGGATGTTTTAGAACTAAAGATACAATAAGTGAAATAAAAATGTCACTGGGTGGACTCCACAGCAAAGTGGACGTGACCAAGGTAAGCATTAGTGAACTTGCTATCTAAGTGAACTTGGATAGAATAATACCAATTATCCAACATAAATTACAGACCGAAAAAGATTGGGAAAAAAAAATAACAGAGCCTTGGGGACTTATGGGACAATACCAAAAGGTCTAACAGGGTCCTAGAACATAAGAAGCAAGCATAAGTCACAGAAAAAAATATTTGAAGAAATAGTGCTGAAAGCTTCCCAAACGTCTCTGAAGACATCAATCTACAGATTCAAGAAGCTCAGCCAACCTCAAACAAGATAAACGTTAAGAAATCTATGTCCAGCTACATCATAATAAAAAACTGCTGGAGACTGAAGACAAGTGAAAAAAAAAAAATCTTAAAAGTAGCCAGAAAAAAACAACACATTGCTTATAGTGGGAAACATTTCGCGGGACTACGGGTTTTTCATCAGGACTCACAGATGCCAGGAAGAAGAGGAGGAGCATCTTTTTTTTTTTTTAATTTTTTTTTTAACATTTATTTATTTTTGAGACACAGAGAGAGACAGAGCATGAACAGGGGAGGGTCAGAGAGAGGGAGACACAGAATCTGAAACAGGCTCCAGGCTCTGAGCTGTCGGCACAGAGCCTGACGCGGGGCTTGAACTCACAGACCGCGAGATCATGACCTGAGCTGAAGTTGGCAGCTTAACCGACTGAGCCACACAGGTGCCCCGAGGAGGAGCATCTTAAGGTGCTGAAAGAAAGTAAGTGGGAATTCAGAATTGCATTCCTGGGATAAACCAAACTTGCTTAGGACAGCGTCTTGGTTTTCTAACTTTGATGGATTTGGTTTGCTAATATTTTGCTTAATTCCCACCCCCCAACTATGCTCATGAGAAATAGTGATTTAGAATTTTCCTGTCTTGTGTTTTACTTGTCATATTTTGGGTTCAAGATTATGTTGCCTTATAATACAAATAGGGGAGTGATCTCTCTTTTCCTATACTTGGTAACAGCTTGCATAAGACTATTTTATGTGTATTTAAATTTGTTTGGTAGAATGAGTTAGGAAGCCATCTGGGGCTCAAGTTTTCTTTATGGGATTTAAAAAAGTTGATTAAATTTCCTTAATGGTTTGAGGGCATTCAGCTTTTCTATTTTCTCTTGCATCATTTCTGGTAAGTTACCTTAAGTATTTACCCATCTCATCGAAATTTCCAAATTTGTATAGGCACAAAGTTGTATATCTCATTTTTTATTTTTAATGGCTGCATCATCTGGATGTTGTTTTCCTTTTTATTCCTAGTATTGTTTGTTTTGCTTTTTATTACTTTTCTTAGGAGTCTTTCCAGAGATTTTCTTTTTTCAATTTTATGAGTTTTTAAGAAATCAGCTTTTGGTTTTGATTTTCTCTATTTGCCATTTCATTATTTTCTGTATTTATTTTTATTATTTTCCTCCATCCTTTGCCTTTGATATGATCTTGCTAGCCTATTTCTAAATATTTACCTCATTTTCTACCTATAGCTCAATAATTTCCAGCCTTGTTTCTTTTCATATATATACACGTAAGCATGTAAGGTTATAAATATCCTTGTAAGTCTGTTTTATTTTATTTCTTAAGTTGTAATATGTAGTGTTATTTTTATGATCATTCATCTTGAAATAGTTCTAACTTCCTTTATGATGGGAAACAGTCCAGCATTTGGATTACAAGTGTGGAATCTATGGCTTTACTGATTGAATCCAGCACTGCCAGCTGTGTGAGTTTGGGTAAATCACTTCTCGGGAGCACTGGTTTCTTTGGGGGAAATGTAGAAAATAAGAATGATGTCTATCTTGAATGGATTTTTGTACAGATTAAGTAGAGCCTGGCACACAGTAAAGAGCAATGTAAGTATAAGCTGTTACATAGTAGCTGTTACTTCTTTAGTTTCTTTGTTATCACATTTTTTTCTGGTTCTACTTTACAATTTGTTTCTAGTTTTATTGCGTTGTAATCAGAGGACCTTTTCTGTGTGATTTCAATTACTGATGATCCGGTGAAATATTCCACATGTGTTTAAAAAGGCAGTATATTCTGCAGGGTTGAGTGCGGTGTGACAGTGTTTTGGTGTATCAGTCAGTATCCGCTCAGGAAAGTTGGAAACCATTCTAGGTATTTCAGAGAGAATTTAATACAGGATATTGGTTACAAATTTTTTAGAAGAGCAAACAGATAGATAGAAAGACAGAAAGAAGGAAGGAAAAAAGGAAGGAAGGAAAGAAGGAAGGAAGGAAGGAAGGAAGGAAGGAAGGAAGGATGGAAGGAAGGGAGGATGGATGGAAGGAAGGAAGGAAGGAAGGAAGGAAGGAAGGAAGGAAGGGAGGGAGGGGCATTGGAGCTTATTAAAGATGGCTTTGTCCAAAAGCCCAGTATCCCTGTACATCTGAGGATGCTAAAGGACCCACTACTGCCATTAGGATCACTGCTGTTGCTTTGCACAGGTAGGAGCCTGCACAGCGATAGATGATGGAGCCCAGCATCCAGCAGTGACATGGATTGCCGCTAATAGAGTTGTCATCAAAAACAGAAAGAGAACAAAAAAGGCCTTCCCTTTTCCTCCTGCCTTATGATCTCTGACCAGTACCTCCCACTGGCAGAATATAAACTGAAGCTAACTGCCAAAGGAACCTGGAAACATAATTTGTGGGATTCAAGCCTGTTTTGAGACAAAGCAGTGGTCCAAATGTTGTTCCAAATGTTTCGCATGAAGCAAAAATGGAAACTGAATGACTGGCCAACTTAAATGTGTTGTTCAAATCTTCTATATCTTTACTGCTTGTTTTTATCAATCATTGGGGTAATGGGTTGGTATATTTCTTATAGTTCTGTCAATTTTTCCCTTATTTGGATGCATAAAAATGTAATGTTTTTATTTTCTTTTTTTAAATGTTTATTTATTTATTTTGAGGGGGACGGGCAGAGAGAGAGGGAGAGCAGGCCAGGGCTTGAGCCCACCAACTGTGAGGTCATGACCTGAGCCAAAATCAAGGGTCAGATGCTTAACCAACTGAGCCACCCAGGCACCCTGCAAATTTAATGTTTTTAGAGCTTCCTGGTAAATAGAATCTTCTCTACAAATTATGAAGTGACCCTCTTTATCTCTAGTTAGCATTTCTGTCTTAAAGTCTATTACTGTGATGTGACAGCGTTTTTAGGTTGGGTTCCCTAAGAGCAGAGCCCGCATAGGGATTCTGATGCAAACTACCATTTTACCCATTTTTAAGTGTCCAGTTTGTTGGCATAAAGTACATTCATATTGTCTGTAACCATCACTTCTGCCAATGTTTTGTAAATTCCCTCTATAAGACTGAGGAAGTTTCCATTTTTCCTGGTTTGCTGAAAGTTATCATAAAGGTGTGTTAAAATTTGTCAAATGTTTTTTTTTTCCCTCTGAGATGATTATATGTTTTTTTTCTTTTATTCTGTTAATTCGATAAATCATATTGACTTTGTTTTAAAAGATTCCATCAAATTATTCTGGGTTAAAAACCACTTGTTCATGGTGGATTAGCATTTTAATATATTGATGGATTCATTTTGCATTTTATTACGGATTTTAAAGCTTATGTTCCTGAGTGATAGTGCTCTGTAATTTCTTTTTGTTTTAATATCTTTGCAGTTTTGTTATAGCTAAGCGGGCCTCATAAAAATTAATTGGGAAATGTTTCTTCTATTATTTGAAAGAGTTCTTTTTTAACATTGGAATTATTTCTTCCTTAAATGTTTGCTAGAATTCATCACGAAATCCATCTAGGTGTGAAGTTTTCTTTGTGGAAAGGTTATTTACAAATTCAGGTTAACAGATTTTCTATCTCCTTTTTCATCTTTGGTAACTTGTATTATTGGCATAAAGAGGTTTGTAGTATCGCTTATCCTTTTACTGTATGGAACATTTGTAGTTACCTTCTGATACTGGAATTTTGAGGGTTTTTTTTTCCTCTCTTTCTAAAAATTCAGTCTTGTCAGTGTTTACCAATTTTATTAAATTTTCAAAGAAGCAATTTTGGCTTTTATTATTTTTTAAGTTTATTTCTTTATTTTGAGAGAGAGCACAGGAGCATGAGTGAGGGTGGGACAAAGAGAGAGGGAATAGAGAATCCCAAGCAGGCTCCGTGTTGTCAGTGCAGAACCCGATGCAGGGCTTGATCTCATGACCCATGAGATCATGACCTGAGCTGAAATCAAGAGTCGGATGCTTCACCAACTGAGCCACCCAGGTGCCCTGCAAGTTTGACTTAAAAAAAATTGTATTGCTGTTTCTCTATTTTCCATTTTTAAATTACTGTTCTTACCTTTATCATTTTTTTCCTTTTACTTGCTTTGTGTTTAATTTGCTGTTCTTTGTCTAGCTATTAATCTAGATCATTGTTTTAAGCCTTCCTTTTTACTAAGATCAGCATTTATAAATCATCCTCTAAGCAGTGATGAATCTTACACATCTGTTGTATTTTGAGGATATTGAAACTGTTTTCTAGTTTCTTTTATGACTGCTTCTTTGACACATGGGTCATTAGGAGTACGTTGTATAATTTTTAGAATGTGCAGCTTTTATGAATACCTTAGTTATTGATTTCTCATTGAACTTTGTCATGGTCTGAACATATACTCTGCATGCTTTCAATATTTTGAATATTTTTGAATATTTTTGAGATGGCCCAGGAGGGGTCTATTGTGGAGGATGTTCTATGTGCACTTAAGAGAATATTCCACCATTTTTTGGTTGTTGGCTTCTAGAAATGTCAATTAGATTGAGTCACTTGATAGTGCTCATTTTTTCTGTATTCTTATTGATTGAAAAAAATCTACTTGGTCTAGCATTGAAAGAGAAGTGTTAAAATTTCCGAGTTTGTCTATTTCTCCTGTTAGTTCTGTCAAATTTGTTTCCTGTATTTTGAAACTGTAATATGAGATATATAACAATTTGGGATCGTTATGTCTTCCTGATGAACTCATCCTTTTATCTTTATAAAATGTCCTTCTTTATCTCTCATTATAGTCCTTGTGATTTTTTTCTTCCCTCTACATCGTACCAAGGTTCAAGACAATTAATTTTCCTTATAGTCTCCTGATTGTGTGGGGGCAGACATGGCTACCCTTATACTAATGATGTAGTTATTTGGGATTCTATAAATGGTAGGTGTCAATTTTTTTTTTTTTTGAGATGAAGAAAGCTAAGAGACGGAGACATCTAAAAGATAAATAGCTTCTAGGGGAATAGAGTAGAACTTGCAGACATATGTGAGATTCCTAAGAGTCATAAAAATACAAGTGGAAATAATTTTTTGAACTTTTCTATACGACAAGCACAATTTCAAATACTTTACATGTACCAACAGATTTAATATTTGTAACAGCTCTATAGGAGGAGAACATTATTATTTTCTCTCTTTTTTAAAAGTAATCTCTAAACCCAATGTGGGGCTTGAACTCATGATCCTGAGATCAAGAGTTGGATCTTTTACCGACAAAGCCAGCCAGATGCACCCCCCTTTTTTACTCTCTTTTGTAGATGGGAAACGGAGGCTCAGAGAAGTTAGATTACTTGTAGAGCTAGTAAAGGACAGAGGCAGAATGTGAGCCCAGACGGTATGATGTTCAGGGATCCAACTCACCCACTACGGACATACAGTGATAGAGTGATCTCAGGTTAACTGTAAGGTTCTGAATGTGATACACACATCTGATCATGACGCCTGACTGCTCAAATCCTTTTAATGGCTTCTCATGGTGCTTTGGCTGAAGACCAAAAATCTTTACCTGTTCATGTAAGATTTATCTCCTGTGGGGCATTTGGGTGTCTCAGTCAGTTAAGCGTCTGACTTAAGCTCAGGTCATGATCTCATGGTCCGTAAGTTCAAGCCCTGTGTTGGGCTCTGTGCTGTCAGCTCAGAGCCTGGAGCCTACTTCAGATTCTATGTCTCCCTCTCTCTCTGCCCCTCCCCTGCTCTCACTCTGTCTCTCTCTCTTTCTCAAAAATAAATAAACATTAAAAAAAAGATTTATCTTCTGTCCATCTCCCCAACCTCATTTTGATTTACTTTCTCCCTTGGTGCACTTCATTCATACTGCCCATCTCTAAGATTTTCTGGTATAATGTGCTTTCTCCTCCTCCAAGAACATGACATATCCTGGACTCTTGGCCTGAAATTCTCTTTCCCTCTCTTTGTCTCATCATCCTTTAAGTCTCAAACATTACCTCCTCCAGGAAGCCTTCTCTAGTGCTCCTGGGTTAGATTCTCCAGGCTTACCTGCCCACAACAATCTCTAACACTTATCATGCTTGGAACTGCTTGTTGGAGGTATGTCTTCCTTTGTAGACTTTAAGCTCAATAAGGCCAGGGAAGGTAAATCTTATTCACAAGTTGGTCCCTATTAGTTAGTAAAGGGTTTGACACATAACATTCCTACAGTAAACATTTTTTAAGGCCCAAAGTAAAACTGACATCTTTAAAAAACAGTCCTCTCTCTAGACCCATGGCCTCTGAGAATTTGAAATATCATATAAACCCTTCGTGCACTCTATAGGGGTTATACCCAGGACATAATTCATGATCTGAAAATTAGTTCAGCATTCTCTTGGGACCAACCCTTAGGAGATGAGACTTCTGGGAATTTTGCTTTTATAAAAGTGAGAGAAGCATTTCTTCTGGTATTTTGACCTCATAGATTCCCGTCCCATCTGGAACCTACAAAGTCGTGCATTTTTATGAGAAGAAAAAGCAGCCAAAGCTGTGAAATAATCCCTTTTCTTCAGACTCCAAATAAATTTGTTTTAACCAATGAGCAGAGGGCATAGGGGATATTATTTCTACAGAGATTGATTTAAAGTATGAAACAGATGTCAGCCAGTCCCTGAAACCCCAAAGTATTTCCTTGATGCTGTCTCTAGTTCCTCGCAATATTTGTTTATTTTGGATAAAAGCCATTGCCTCTTTTAAAATGCAAACATTAACTACACGTTGAGTGGGTGGAGCTGAAGGAGACAGCATGGTGAGCTGCTTTTCATGTTCACTTGTTTGATTCCCCCTCACCCCCCACAATTTTACGTGAATTAGTACATCATCTCCTTCCCAAACTGACATAGGCTCCATAAAGAGGAAACGGAAGAGAGAAACCAAGAGAAGTCGCTGCCAGGGTGATCCTTCTTGGGAATGGGATGACAAACCCTGGATGCCAGCTCAGCAGGACCTCCAGGGAATGCCATGGAAGGAGGAGGAGTCCTGTGCAGGCAGGCAGAAAAGCTTCACAAAGAGATTGCTTCCTGTTCACACTGTTTCCAGGGACGAGATTTTCTTTTTCCTTCTGCTTTGCTTAGTGACCTACACCTTCCTCTATCCTACCCCTATTCATTTGAAATAAGAGATCTTTTTAAAAAAAAAATTTTTTTTTCAACGTTCATTCATTTTGGGGACAGAGAGAGACAGAGCATGAACGGGGGAGGGGCAGAGAGAGAGGGAGACACAGAATCGGAAACAGGCTCCAGGCTCCGAGCCATCAGCCCAGAGCCCGACGCGGGGCTCGAACTCACGGACCGCGAGATCGTGACCTGGCTGAAGTCGGACGCCTAACCGACTGTGCCACCCAGGCGCCCCAAGAGATCTTTTTAAAAAGAGAGTTTTACTGAAGCATAATTGGTATACAATAAATCGTACATATTTAGTGTGTCCAATGAACTGTGTCGATATAGAAATCTACCTGTGAGCTTTTACACCAATCAAGATAATGAACATACCCACCAATCCCAAAAGTCTCTTTGTCTCTCTTTGTAAATTCTTCCTTCTGCCCCTTCTCACCCTCTCCTAGGCAACTATTGATCTATCACTACAGATGACTTCACATTTTCTTGAATTTTATATAAATGGAACCATGTATGTTTTTCTTTCAGCTGGCATAATTATTTTGAGATTCCTCCATGTTGAATGTATTAATAATAATTTATTACTTTTTCATTCCATTGGATGGATATGCCACAAGTTGTTGCTTCATTTGCTCGTCGCCCATTTGGATTGTTTCCAGTTTGGGGCTGTTACAAATAAAACTACTACGAACATTCATGGAGAAGTTTGTGTAAGTCTCTGTATGGACTTTGGTTGCATTTAGTTCTTTTGGGTAAAGACCAAGGATTGGAGTGGATGGGTCATATGGTAGGAGTTAACTTTTGAAGAAACTGACAAACTGATTTACCATTTTGCATTCCCACCTGCAGTGTATGAGAGTTCTTGTTTTTCGGCTTCCTCACCAGCATTTGGCATGGTCACGCTTTTTTATTTTAGCCATTCGAACGAGCGTGTGATAGTATTTCCTTGTGGTTTTAATTAGTATTCCCTAATGGCTGATGATGCTGAGCATCGTTTCATGCGTTTATTTGCCATCCACACACCTTCTTTGGCGATGTGTCTATTCAAATCCTTTGTCCACTACCAAAAAATCGGGTTGTTTTCATGGTTTTGAATGTTAAGCGTTCTTCATACATACAGAGTAGAAGCCCTTTATCACATATATGCTTTGCAAATGCTTTCCTCAATCTTCCAGTTGTCTTTTGTTCTTTTTTAAAAATGTTTATTTATTTATTTATTTATTATTCATTTAGAGAAAGCGCATGCATGCACAGACAAGTGGGGAGGGGCAGAGAGAGAGGGGGACAGAGGATCTGAAGTGGGCTCTGTGTTGTCAGCACAGAGCCTGAAGCAGGGCTTGAACTCATGAACCGTGAGTTGAACATGACCTGAGCTGAAGTCGGACGCTTAATGGACTTAGCCACCCAGGCACTCTCCAATACCATTTGGGGACTGTCTGCTCTCCACCGAATTGTCTTTGCAACTTTGTCAAAACACAGTTGTTCACATATGTGTGGGCCTATTTCTGGACTCTATTTTGTGCCATTCATTTATTTTTTAATTTTTATGTCAAGGCCATATTGTCTTGGTTATTGTAGTTTTATAACATGTCTCTAAATCAGACGGTGTTACCCTTCCAGATTTAGCTCTCTCAAAGTTACTTTTGGCTAGCCTAGATCCTTTACATTTATCCACGAAATTTAAAATTGCCTTGTGAATTTCTACAAAAAAAAACCTGCTGAGATTTGGACAGGGATTTCATCGAATCTATAGAACAATTTGGGGGGAAACCTGACATTTAAACAATTTTGGTCTTTCAACCCACGAACAAGGCATATATCTCTGTTCATTTAGGACTTCTTTAATTTTCCTGAGCTATTTTTGTAGCTTTCAATGCCCACGTTTTAAACAAGCTTTGTCAGATTTACTCCTATGTGTTTCATGGTTAACACTACTGTAGATGATCATTTTAAGAAATTTCAATTTTTGGTTCGTTGCTAGTAAATAGAAATATTACTGATTTTTAATATTGATCTCTCTATATACTGCAACACTGCTAAATTCACTTAATTCTACGAGCCTTAAAAGATAGATTCCAACAAATTTTCTAAATAACTATACCAAATGTCTACAAGTAAAGACAACTTTATTTCTTTCCAGTCTGGGTGCTTTTATTTCTTATTCTCTTGCTGTACTGACTAGAACCTCGAGTACAATGTTGAATAGAATTGGTGAGAGCAGACATCCTTGTCTTGTTCTAGGTATTAATGGTGAAAGACTGACTGTTTTCCCTCTAAGTATTATGTTAGTAGGAAGGTTTTCTAAATTATTGATATTCGTTGAGAAAGTTCCCTCTGTTCTCAGTCTGCTGAGGTTTTTCATGTTTGTTGTTGTTGTTGTTGTTTTGTTTTGTTTTTTACAGGAACGGATACTGAACTTTGTCAATGCTTTTCCCGGATCTAGTAAAATGATCATATGGTTTTTCTTCCTAAATAACTTAGAAAGTTTGTTAACGGGTGATCCACATCGATTGATTTTTCTACTGTTATTGTACTTTTTATACATTGTTGGATTCAGTTTGATCAAATTTTGTTGAGAATGTTTGCATATGTGTTCATGAGGGATTTTTGATCTTTAGTTTTTCTTTTACTGTAATCTGTCTGGGTTTTGGCATCAGAATAATGCTGAAACTTACAGAATGGATTGGGATGTATTCCTTCCCCTTCAATTTTATAGAAGAGTTTGTGTAGCATTGGTATTATTTCTTCCTTAAATATTTAGTAGAACTCATCAGTAAAGCTATCTGGGCCTGGGGTTTTCTTTGTGTGAAAGTTTTTAACTACTTTTTAAAGTTATTTATTTATTCATTTACTTATTTTGAGACAGAGAGGGAGAGGGAGAGGGAGAGAGAGGGAGGGAGGGAGGGGGAGAGAGGGAGTGAGGGGGAGGGGGAGGGGGAGGGGGAGAGAGAGAGAGAGAGAGAGAGAGAGCAAGCGAGCAAATAGCAAATTGGGGAGGGTCAGAGTGAGAGAATCTTAAGCAGGCTCCACACCCAGCACAGAGCCTGACTTGGGCTCAATCCCATGACCCTGGGATCATGACCTGAGCTGAAATCAACCGTTGGATGCTTAACTGACTGAGCCACCTAGGCACCCCTCAAGTTCTTTTTAGATGCAGAGTTATTCAATTTGTCTATTTCATTTTAAGTATATTTGGTCCATTTCATCTAAATTGCCAAATTTATTACCATAAAGTTGTTCACCATATTTCATTGTTATTTGTTTAGTATCTGTAGAATTTATAGTGAAGTAGCCATTCTCCTTTTTGATTTTGGTCATTTATGTGTTTTTTTTTTCTTTTCTCTTCCTGATTAGTCTGGCTCGATATTTATCAATTTTATTGACCATCTTACAGAATTAGCGCTTAATTTTACTGATTTCTCTCTGTTGTGTTTCTGTTCTCTAGTTCACTGACTTGTTTGTTTGTTTTTTTTTTTAATTTTTTTTTTTAATTTTTTTTTTCAACGTTTATTTATTTTTGGGACAGAGAGAGACAGAGCATGAACGGGGGAGGGGCAGAGAGAGAGGGAGACACAGAATCGGAAACAGGCTCCAGGCTCTGAGCTGTCAGCACAGAGCCCGACGCGGGGCTCGAACTCACGGACTGCGAGATCGTGACCTGGCTGAAGTCGGACGTTTAACCGACTGCGCCACCCAGGCGCCCCTGACTTGTTTTAACCATTATTGTTTCATTTCTTCTGCCCTTCTTTTTCTAGTTTCTTTAGGTGAACACTGAGGTCATTGGTAGGATACCTGTGTTTTTTTTTCCTAATAGAAGCATTTAAAGATAAGGGGGTGGGGGTGGGCAAAATGAGGGAAGGGCAATAGGAGATATAGATTTCCATTATGGAATAAATAAATAATGGAAATAAAAGGCACAGCACAGGGAATACAGTCAGTGGCAATGTAATAGCACTGCATGGTGACAGATTGTAGCTCCACTTGTGGTGAACAAATCCTAACGTAAAAGGAAGGTGAATCAAATGTAATATACCTGAAATTAATGCAACATTGTGTGTCAACTATCTTAAAGATAAAAAGTTATAAATTTCTCCCAAGAAATGGTTTTGTCGCATTCCTTACATGTGGCTATGCTGTATTTTCATTTTTGTTCAGGTGAAAATACTTTCTATATTTCCTTTTGGTTACTTCTCTGATTCACGGATTATTTAGAAGCACGTTATTTCATCTTCAAATAATTGGAGATTTTCCAGAGACCTTGGTAATGCAATTCTGCTGTCAGAGAATCTTCCTTACATGACCTGAATCCTTTTTTGTGTTTATATGATTTATTGTCGAGCTAGCTAACATACAGTGTCTACAGCGTGCTCTTGGCTTCAGAAGGAGATTCCCATTGTTCAACACTTACATACAACACCCAGTGCTCATCCTAACAAGTACCCTCCTCAATGCCCATCATCCATTTCCCCCTGCCAGACCCCATCAATCCTTTTAAATTTACTGAGACACATTTTATGACCCCAAATTTGATTTCTCAGGGTAAATTTTTCCTGTGTACTTGAAAAAGATGTGAATTCTGCTATTGTTGGGTGCAGTGTCAGTTTAGGTCTAGCTGCTCGATTGGTGTTGTTTAAGCCTTTTCTACTTTTACTGATTTTTGTCTCTATTGGTTATCAAGAAAGAGGCATGAAAATTTCTGACTATGGTTACAGATTTGTCTGTGTCTCTGTGAAGTTCTATCAACGTTTATTTAATAGACTTTGAAGCTCTATTATTAGATGCATAAACCCTTTTTATTGTTATATCATCTTGATGAATTAATCCCCTGTCATTAAAAAATGACCTCTTGGGCGCCTGGGTGGCTCAGTCGGTTAAGCGTCCGACTTCGGCTCTGGTCATGATCTCATGGTCCGTGAGTTCGAGCCCCATGTCGGGCTCTGTGCTGACAGCTCAGAGCCTGGAGCCTGTTTCGGATTCTGTGTCTCCCTTTCTCTCTGACCCTCCCCTGTCCATACTCTGTCTCTCTCTGTCTCAAAAATAAATAAACGTCAAAAAAATAAAATAAAAAAAATTACTTCTTCACCACTGATAATATGCTTTGCTCTGAATATTACTGATATTAATGTAGTCACTCCAGCTTTTTTTTTGATTAGCATTATATACATTTTTCTATTCTTTTACTAACTTATTTATGTCTTTATAGTGAATGAGTGTTCATTATAGGGAGCATATAGTTAGTCTTGTTTTTCTGCATCAGTCTGATAATATTCACCTTTTGACTTTAATTACATTTTTATTAGGACACTTAATGTTGTCTCAGCTCATTTTCAAATATTTATTTTTTCTCTATTTCACTTGGTAGTTTCTATTGTTATCTCTTCAAGTTTACTGATCTTTTCTTCTGAAATGACTAATCTGACATTAATCCCATCCAATTTTTTTTTTCTTTCTTTTTCTTTTTTTAACCTCAGACATGATAGTTATTATGTACAGACGTTCAATTTGGGTGATGCCTGGATGGGTCAGTCGGTTAAGTGACCAACTTGTTTTCAGCTCAGGTCATGATCTCGTGGTTTGTGAGATCAAGCCCTGCATTGGGCTCTATGCTGACAGTGTGGAACCTGCTTGGGATTCTCTCTTTCCCTCTCTCTCAAAATAAATAAATAAACTTAAAAAAAAGAGAAGTTCAATTTGGGTCATTTTATTCCTCCATGAGTCTACTTTTTTTTTAACATATGGGATGTAGTTATAATGACTTAATATTTTTGTTGGTTAATTCTTACATCTGTGTCAGTTTTTATTAATTATTCTTATTATTATGGGTCATGTTTTCCTGCTTCTTTTGATAGCTGGTAAGTTTTGGTTGGATGCTACAAATTGTGAACTTTACATTGAGTGTGAAATATTTTTCTCTTCCAAAAAATATCCTAAACTTACTTACTTACTTATTTATTTATTTATGTATTTATTTATTAAATATCCTAAATTTAGTTCTGAGATACAATTAAGCTACTTAGAAATAGTTTGATCCTTCAAGGTTTTGTTTTAAAAAAAATTTTTTTTTTAACATTTATTTATTTTTGAGACAGAGAGAGAGCATGAACAGGGGAGGGTCAGAGAAAGAGGGAGACACAGAATCTGAAACAGGCTCCAGGCTCTGAGCTGTCAGCACAGAGCCTGATGCGGGGCTCGAACCCACGGACCGCGAGATCATGACCTGAGCCGAAGTCGGACGCTTAACCGACTGAGCCACCCAGGCGCCCCAAGGTTTTGCTTTTAAGATTCTTTCGGTGGTACCGGAAGGTGCCAAGACCCTTCTGATTAGTCAACCCATTTTCTTGCCAATTCTGACGTTTTCCACTCCTCTATCTCGTCTTTTAGTGTGGTCCTTTCCGTGGCCTTGGGTAATCTCTTCCCATGAATGTGATGATCAGTATGTTGAAGAGTACTCAGAGCAGATCCTCTGCAGATCTCCAGGATTCTTGCTCTGTGCAGACCTCTTCCTTTGGTACTCTGTCCTGCCAGCCCTGACTACTTTGGTCTCTACCAGACTCTGCTCTCTATGTTTAGGTGTATTTATTTATTTTGAGAGAAGGAGAGAGGCAGAGAAAGAGGGAGAGAAAGAATCCTAAGCAGTTCTGCACTATCAGCACAGACCCCGATTGAGGGCTCAAACTCATGGAACCATGAGATCATGACCTGAACTGAAACCAAGAGTCGGACCCTTATCTGATGGAGCCACCCAGGTGCACCTCTGCTCTGTCTCTTCAAATCAGGAGTCACGCTGCTGGGTTTTGCTTAGGTTTCTCTTCCATGCACCACAGCTTGAAACTCTTTCAGGACAATAAGCAAGGACTATCGTAGGGCTCGCTGTCTCTTGGGATGACTGTCCCTTATTTTATGATATACAGAAAATTGTTATTTTGTTTACTTTTTTGGCTGTTATTCTATCCTGTCTGGAAATGACAGTACAAGGGGTTCTTTTTTTTTTTACCTATAGAATTAGGTCATCATGCTTACCTCCTCACCGAGTCCCTATGGAATAGAGTGGTCAGTGTTAAGTTTAATCATAAGGAGGTCCCTACACAGGATTATCTCAAGACCTCAACTTCTTCATTTGTCAAACCTTGGGTTTCTGATTGAGATGAATATTTACAGCCACAGACAGATTTCTCTACAAGAGCAAGAAAATACTTAAAGGGGTTTTTTGAGACTCCATGTCAGGGTTATTCTGCAGATTAAGAATAGGAGAAATTCTTGTCCCTTGAAATCTCTTTAATGATGATAATCAGTAGGACTTGAGAGTTTCTTAAATGTTACTTTAGTTTCTTTTTCCCATAGGATCCAAAAGCTCTTAACAAATATAGTAATCAGTATATAAACTAGAATCACAATCAAAGTGGTTCCCCCCGACCTCCACCAATTCTCACCACTGCTTCTGGGCCTTTCCCCACCTGGCCCTCCCCCCCCCCCCCATTCTCTGTGTTTCTCTCTCTCCTCCCTCATTCTTTCTGTCTCTGAATTTCTCTTTCTATGTTGGAACACAAGACATGGACATTTTATATCCGGAATGATTATATATTTATATGGATATATATTTATATCCATAAAGCACTGGCTAAGTCATTTCAACACCCACTGACTTTTAACAAAGTAATAATAAGGGCTAAACTAATTGTCACCTGTCTATCTGATGGGACTCCTGGTGCTAAGTAACGGAGCGCGTAGGTCAGGGTTTCTCGTGGTTAACAGATTTCATCTGTTTAATCCTGCTGTGTAGGCCATCACTTATTAAGTGCTTAAAGGGGCTAGGGCTATGTAGGGTGCTATAGTGGGGGAAGGCCGGGGTGGGGGGAGGAAAGAGCTACCGAAGGAAAGGTGCTCCCAGGTAATATACAGTTAGTTCCAAGTGCTGTTCTCAGAAGTTTGTCTCGTATGGGACTGCTTCTAAGCTATAACAGCCAAGTGCAAAAGCTGTGAGAGACCGTATCTCTCACAAAACCTAAAATATTTGCCTCTGGCCCTTCACGGACAATGTTGGCTGACCTTGCTCTAGGCTGTATTGCAAACAAGATAGTTGTTTCAGTAGCTGTCTCAGAACCCAGTCCGTGTCTCAGAACCCAGTCCGGGGCTTTGTACATAGAAGTTACCCAATAAGTACTTAACAGATGATGAATAACGACTTCTGTTCTCAGAAGTCCTGCTTTGGACTCAGAAGCGATGCAGGGGCCCATTATAATTGGTTAGAATGACTACAAAAAACGTGCTTTTGTTTGCTGTATATGTTCAACTGACCTAGCACTCTTGGATTTAACACTAAGAATGTTTTGCATTTTTGGCCTAGACCCACTGGTAGCCATTTTCCTGGAGACAATGGGTGAGGCTGCCCCAAATGGGGCCAGGAAACACAGCTTCTGTCTGGCTCTCCATAGCTACCTTTTTCAACACTTTCTTTAAAGAGTAGTGGAGTCAGATTACATGGGTTTGTTGCACTCTAAACTTGGGCAGGACAGGAACCTCTAAGCCTCCGTTCCTTCGTCTGAAACATGAGAACACTCTTTCACAGAGGGTTAGTGGGGGAATTGGAGATGCTGTGCGCAAAGCGTTTACTACAGTGCCTGGCCTACAGTAATAATGATGACATAATAATGACGTCATTATTCATCATCTGTTAAGTACTTATTGGGTAACTTCTACGTACAAAGCCCCGGACTGGGTTCTGAGACACGCTACTGAAAAAACTATCTTGTTTGCAATACAGCCTAGAGCAAGGTCAGCCAACATTGTCCGTGAAGGGCCAGAGGCAAATATTTTAGGTTTTGTGAGAGATACGGTCTCTCTCACAGCTTTTGCACTTGGCTGTTCTGGCTCAAAAGCAGTCCCATACGAGACAAACGAAAGGATCCGGATGTGGTCCAAAAGCTCCAGGAGGCCATTAAAATATAATATGATAAGTGCTATGATAATGTGGGGAATATTCTAGCCCCTCGCTACTCAAAGTACGGTCCTCAGACCAGCAACCCTGACAACACCACGGAGCTTGTGAGAAATGGAGAACCTCGTACTCTGCCCCAGAACTGTGGAATCAGAGTCTGTATTTAATAACAGAAGGTCTGGTAGGAGACCCTTCATAGAAGGAAGAACATGCGATCTGAAAGCTGAAAGACAAGTAGATTGTTTCCAGGTGACATAGGGGCCTGGGGACACCTTTCAGGCAGAAAGAACGGCAAGTAGAAAGGCCTGGAGGCAGGAGAGCGCATGCTTGAAGAACTGGAGGTGTTGGGGCTTTGTTAAGATGTTAACTCAGGGTAGAAGAGATTTAAGGAACCTAACAGTCAAATGCAGGGGCTTGATTTTGTTTAGATCCTGTTTTGAAGAAACCGATTATCAAAAGACATTTTTGGGGGTGCCTGGATGGCTCAGTCTGTTGAGCGTCTGACTCTTGGCTTCGGCTCAGGTCATGATCTCGCGGCTTTGTGGGTTCGAGCCCCGCATCTGCGCATCTCCCCCCACCCCACCCCCAGTAGTGCTGTCTCTGTCTCTCTCAAAGAAATTTTAAAACGTTATTTCTAAAAAGACATTTTTGAGACCATTGAAAATCCGAATACAGAGTAGGTGTTAATACCATTGGCTGTGATGATGGTTCTGTGTTTATATAAGGAAATGTCTGTATTGTGGCGCCTGGGTGGCTCAGTAGGTTAAGCATCCAACTTTGGCTCAGGTCACGATCTCGTGGTTCGTGGGTTTGAGCCCCGCATTGGGCTCTGTGCTGACAGCTCCCATCAGTTCTGTGTCTCCCTCTCTCTCTGCCCCTCCCCTGCTCACATTCTGTCTCTGTCTCTCTCTCAAAAATAAACAAACATTAAAAAAATGTAAAAAAAAAAAAAAGTCTGTACGTATTAAAGATACATATGGAAAGACTTAGGGGAAAAATGACCCGATGACAGGAACTGGCTTGAAAACATATTCTCCAGAGAGGAAGCAGATAAAAAGGAACGTATGACGAAAGGAGGGCCAAAAGTAAGTAATTATTGAATCAGGGGATGGGCACATGAGGTTCAATGTATGATTCTCCCCTCTTGTGTGTACTTTTGACAACACTCATAATAAAAAGTTAAAAAAGAACTTTGGAATTCATCCAATCTCTTACCTTTGCTTTTATGTGAAGTTCAGTTCACGATTAAACTATCCTGAGAGTGATGCACAACGCCCTATTTTCCTCCTTTGAAGACAATTCAGAAGCCCTTGACTGAAGGTCACGTTGAGCCCAATGGATCTGTGTGCATTTTCTTTTGCTAGAAGAAGCAGAGAAACATGGCTCTGCGGAGGTTTTACTCCATTTCTTTAAGCCGATGCATTTGGGCCCAGGGGTGGGGCCGCTGCCCAGAGGTAGCACAGACCGGTGCCTGGAGGACGCCCCCCCCCCCGCCCCGCCCCCGGCACAGCCAGGCCTGTGGCTTGGTGGGCAGCGTTGTGCAAGGGCCATGAGAAGAATGTGCATTTTGAAATCATGTATCCAGTGACTGTCGATGGTGAAGATTATAGATTTTTCATCCTGTGGGGACATTTACCACATCTCTGGGAGGATCAATGAAAAGGAAATGAGACCAGAGTAAAGGGGCTGGCTTTGGAGTTACCATTTTGCAGGGCTGTAGACTTGAGAAAGCTACTAGGTCTCTTGGGGCTTCATTTCATCACCTGTTAATTTATTTCAGCGACTCACTGGGGTTGTTGTGAAGACTTAAGGAGATTATTTGTCTAAAACTTGGTCTCAGGGCACCTGGGTGGCTCAGCTGCTTAAGTGTCTGACTCTTGGTTTCAGCTTGGGTAGGGATCCCATGGTTTTGAGAGTATGAACCCCACGTGCAGAGCCTGCTTGGGATTCTCTCCCCTTCTCTCTGCCCCTTCCTGGGTTTCTCTCTTTCTCTCTCTCTCAAAAGAAATAAATAAACTAAAAGAATTTTTAAAATATAAATAAAAACTTGGTCTCATTGGAAGCTGTAATACCTGATCAATAATGTTGCATTTTTTCTGAACTGGACTTCTTAGTCTTCTCCCTTCTTTCTTAGCTTGGAAAACTTATTTTTGGCTCTCAAATTTGACTGCTCTCCCTGGTACCCTGTTTTCATTTCTAATGCAAAATGTGACCGTTAGCATGTGCCTCTTAACCTGGATCTTCTTCCTGCCTGGAATGTTGACGTGATCCTGGAGGTGCAGTAGCCATCTTGCCATCATGAGGATTATCCTACAACCTAAGGGTGTCAGGGCAGAAAGGTAGGAGGAGGCTTAGGTCCTTAATGGCAGTGTCAGACTATACCAGGATTGGACTACCCACTGAATCTCACCTTTGAAGAACACACATTCCAGAGTTTAAACCTCTAATTGTCTCTGAAATAAGAAAGAAAATAGTACGGGTTAGAAAGTGTTGCAGAATACTGACAAACGATGATCTGAAGACTGGACATATGGGCTTACTAGATTCTTCTACTTCTATGTGTGTATGTGTGCGTGCGCATGTGCCCACGTGTGTGAAAATTTTCGCAATAAAAAATTCCCCCATGTTGATTGTAATGTGATGCTCCAGCTCATAATTAAGCCCTTTCAAGAGCAGAGCACAAAAGTCTCCTGATGGCAGAGTTTCATCGGCCTCCCCAAATACCCAGGCCTGCCAATGGGGTCCTGCCAAGCTGCTGCCCCCTGCTGGCCCTGCCACATTGCGTGTGCCAGAGTTTAAGCTTTCTGACCACAGTGGAGGGTCTTGGTTGCAACTCTATCTACTGAAGTTTTCAGGCAGAGATCTGGCTCTTGATTTCAGCTATGTAATGGGTAAATGTACCTTCTGTTTTAAAATTTTTAATATCTGCTGTTTACAAAGCACCATGGACCCTCGAAGATGGCATGTGGGGAAATATAGAGACGTAAAACCCTGTCATGTTGTGCGGATGAGGATTCATAAAGCTCCCCCTGGAACCGATGCCCTCCTTTTTATTCTCATTCCCCTAATTTTTCCAGCTCTCTACTTGTGGACATGTTCTGGGATGTATTTCTGAAAGCCCATCCTTTCTACTTTTATTTGATTTCAGGTGTCATGGCTGTGACGCTTGTGACATATTTGACATGGACCAGGGAGAGGGAAGGGACCGGGCGTGCAGCTCAATTCACCAGGGAGGGTATGGAGTCATTTCTGTGACCCCCAGATCTAAATAGAAGAAGGAATACCTCCAATTCTATACAATCTCTTCCAGAAAACAGAATAGAATGAAACACTTCCCAACTCATGGGATTACTTAATTACTCTGATACAAAACCAGGCAAGAGATTACAAGAAAAGAAAACCACAGGCCAATATCCTTCATGAACATAGGTACCAAAATTCCCAAAGATACGTTAGCAGATTGAATCTAGCACATTCTGTGCATCTGTCCATCCACCCATTCATCCATCCATCCACCTACCTGTGTATCTACTTCGCTATGACCAAGTGGGTTTTATCCTGGGAATGCAAGAAGGCTAGCTCAATTTTTAAATAGCAATCAATGTAATAGCAAAAATGTATATGTAGATAGCCATCAATAGTAATAATTTAAAGAGGAAAAACCACTTGATCATACTAATTGCTGCAGAAAAAAAAAACTTTTGACACAATTCAACATTTAACCATGATAAAAAACTTTTGGTGAACTAGAAATAGAAGGCAACACTCTAGACCTCATAGAAAGCATCTACAAAAAATCTACAGCTAACATCATACTTAAAGGCGCAGAGTTTTTCTTCTTCTTCTTGGTTTTTGTTTTTAAAGCTTATTTTTTTATTTTGAGAGAGAGAGAAAATAAGAGTGAGTCAGGGACAGGGAGAGAGGGGGAGAGAGAATCCCAAGCAGGCTCTGCACTGTCAGCACAGAGCCCGATGTGGGGCTCGAACTCACAAACTGTGAGATCCTGACTTGAGCAAAAATCAAGAGTTGGATGCTTAACTGGCTGAGCCACCCAGACATTCCACAATGTTTTTCTTCTAACGTCAGGAATAAGACTGGATGTCCACTCTCCTCACCCCGAACCAACATGGTACTGAGTTCTAGCTAGTGCAATAAGGCAAGGGGAAAAAAAAGGCATATATTTTGGAAAGGAAGAAATGAAAGTATCCTTATTCACAGATGACATGATTAAGAAAATCCCAAGAAATCTAAGTGAGCTCATTGACACAGCAGGTGCAAAGTCTGTTGACAATTCAGTTTTATTTTTATATACTGGCAATGAACAGTTAGAACCTAAATTTTAATACAAATACAGTAGTCCCCCCCATAACAAAAAAAAAATAGAGAAAAAAAGAAATACTGAGGTATAACTCTAACCAAACATGTATAAGTTCTGCATACTAACAAACTTACAAACTCATGAAAGAAATCAAAGACTTAAAAAAAAAAGACAGATATACATCTTGTTCATGAGTTGAAAGTCTCAACATAGTAAAAATGTCAGTTCCCCCCAAGTTGATCTACAAATTTAACATAATTGCAATACAAATATCAGAAGAACTTTTTTATAGTTGGTCAAGCTTACTCTAAAACTTATTTGCAATGGCAAGGGAACTAGAATAACCAAACAATTTTGCAAAAAAATAAAATAAAATAAAATAAAATAAAATAATAAAATAATAAAATAAAATAATAAAATAAAATAATAAAGTAAAATAATAAAATAAAATAATAAAATAAAATAAAATAATAAAATAAATTTGAGGAATCCCACGATACAATTTGAAGACTTTCTATACAGTACAGAAACCAAGACAGTGTGGTATTAATGATGGAACAAACAATAGAACATTCAGAAACCAGACACTGAGACACCAGAAATTGACCCACACGAATATGGCCAATTGATTTTTGACAGAGGTTCAAAGGCAATTCAATGGAGACAGGGTTATCTTTTCAACAAATAGTGTTAGAACAAGTGGACACCCACGTATTAAAAAAAACGAAAACCTAAACTTCACACCAATGCACAAATGAATTCAAATCGATCACAGATCTAAATGTAAAACAAAGAACTATAAAACTTTTACAGCCAAACATAGGGAAAAATCTTCATGATCGGGATTAGGCAAAGAATCCTTTTTTTAAAAAATTTTTTTCATATTTATTTTTGAGAGAGAGAGAGAGAGACAGAGTATAAGCAGGGGCGGGGCGGAGAGAGAGGGAGACACAGAATCCGAAGCAGGCTCTGAGCTGTCAGCGCAGAGCCTGAGGCGGGGCTTGAACTCATGAACCTCGAGATCATGACCTGACCTGAAGTCGGCCACTTAACCAACGGAGCCACCCAGGCGCCCCATGGACTAGGTAAAGAATTCTTTAGGACAACAAAAACATGACCCACAATAGAAAATATTGGTAAATTAGACTCTGACAAAATAAAAAAACTTTGCTCTGATAAAAATGTTGTTAAGAGAATGAAAATACATAGTACACACTGGGAAAAAATATTTGTAAGTCGCATATCAGAGGTCTTGTAGGCAGAGTTTATAAAAAGCTTTCAAAACATAACAAGAAGGGCAGGATTGATCTAACCATCTCAGTCCCGCGTATTTACCCTAGAACAATAAAAACTTTGGTTCGTGCAACTCTGTTGAAAATCTACCCAAACTGGACACAACCCAAATATCCATCAAAAGGGAATAAAAAACAAACTGGCTCATCTGTACAATGAAATTTTACACACCAATAGAAAGGACTGAACTGCTGATACACGCAACAACTGGATATTCTTCAAGGCATTATTCTCAAAGGTTATACACAGTATTATTCCATTTATGTGACGTTCTTGAGAAGACTAAAGTATAATCTATTTTTAAATTTTTTTTAACATTTATTTATTTTTGAGACAGAGAGAGACAGAACACGAACAGGGGAGGGTCAAAGAGAGAGGGAGACACAGAATCTGACACAGGCTCCAGTCTCAGCTGTCAGCACAGAGCCTGATGCGGGGCTCGAACTCATGGACTGTGAAATCATGACCTGAGTCAAAGTCGGACGCTTAACCAACAGAGCTACCCAGGGGCCCCAAGAAGACTAAAGTATAAAAAAAGAGAATAGATTAGGGGTGATGGGAAGGTGTGATTACAGAGATTAACGGGGACACCTTTTTGGTAAGAGACTATTCCATATCCTGACTGTGTGGTAGTTAACATTAATCAATACGTGTGTTAAAATCCACAGACCTTTGCCTCACGTGTTAACTTAAAAAATAAAATAAACATTTGGGTCTTTAATAATAACAGACATTTACTTTTCTGAAATAATTTCTGAAAACTCTAAGAATCAGGGGTTTGAATTTTTTGGCCTCACGAGATCATTTTAGCTCTGATCTTTACGGAGCAGTTATTTTGGAAAGGACTAAGGAGAGATTCATCTGTATTTAATTTAATTGCTACCAATGCTGGAATCTTGGGTCAAAACTCAATCTTGAATACTAAAGATCGAATACGCAATCTTTAATTACAGAATACTAGAGAATTTTAAAAGTAGGTGTTTGATTCATCCCCGAAACAGTCATTTCTTTAATGTGTAGGGCAAGATAAGGGGGCGCAGAGTAAGAGTCATTCCAACCTAATTAGAACACATTTGCATTCCAGCCAGGAACTGTTTTGACCACAGTGGCTTAAACAGAACAGGGACTCAACCCTCTACTTTTCTTCTCTTCCATCCTTGGCGTATGGCCTACACCTCACTGGCCGTAGTTGATGATCTCCAACCATTATGTTTAACTTTCCAAGGGAATGAGGAAGACATGTTTACACTTCCAAGGGAATGGGGAGGATTTGCAAAAGGGTGCACCTTCCAGCTGAGTCAAGTCCTTTGACGAAGTTTTCTTTGAGGTTCCTTATATACTTCCTCTCACTGGCCAGACCTTGGTCACACGGCTATACCAATCTGCGAGGGAGGTTGGGAGACACAGTCTTTTGGCTGGGCCCACTGCAGCCCAGGATAAAATCAGAGTTTTGTTATTTAGGGAAGCAGGGAAAAGATAGACTAGGAATTCACTCACGTGATTAAGGAGGCCAAGAAGTCCTATGACCTGCCATCTGGAAGCTGGGGAGCAAGGAAAGGTGGTGGCATAGTTCAGTCCAGGTCTGAAAGTCTGAAAACCAGGAACGCTGTTGTCCGAGGGCAGAAGATGGACGTCCTGGCCCAGGCGGAGACCAAATTCACCCCTCCTCCACCCAGGCGGAGACCAAATTCACCCCTCCTCCACTGTTTTGTTCTATTCGGGCCCTCAACCGATTTGATGATGCCCACCTGCATCAGTGAGGCGGGCTTCTTTATTCAACCCACCAGTTCAAATGCTAATCTCTTCCACCAACACCCTCCCGGACACACACACACACACACACACACAGAAAGGTTTTACCAGTTATCTGTCACCTCCTAGCCAGTCAGGTTGACATGGAAAAGTAACCATCACGACCTGCATTTATTTGGCGTTTGAGGACAGCCGGGGAAGGCACTGAGAGGCCACAGAGCTAGGGGCCAATCTGGGGAACTCTAAAGTGATCAAATGTGGCGGCCATGAGGATAACGATCATGAAACGTACACACTTTCAGCCCTCTCTAAATGGAACCCCCTAGACGTGGCAGCAGTCATTGTCAATTTCTGGCCCCTGTGCCCTCACTTTTACCACTCACCTGTGCCCCCCCTCAAGATTTCTTATAGGTAGCACTTGCATTTCTATGCCTGAGGATCTTCTCTTGCTACTGGAGCTCACTTCGCTGCTTGCATGGCAGGCCAGAAGAGCAAGGGAGTTAATTCTCCCCAGGAACCGCGCTCAACCAATGGCGTGTGTGAATTGGGGTCTAAATGCCCTCTTGTGTGGGGTCACTCTGAGGCACATCCTTCACGCTCGCTGCTGAGTTTTCTCAGCAGCGGTGAGCAACAAGCATCCATGTGGTAGTTGCCTTAATAAGGTACTCTTAGCTCCTCCCGGTGTTCCCTTCGCCTCCCTGCTGCCCAAGAACGGCTTGTCCTAGAATCCTTGTCTTAGGGTCTGCTTCTGAGGGAACCCCAACGAAGACAGGTCCCAACTGAGAGCACTGTGAGAAACAGCGCATAGAAGCAGACAGAAGAGCCATCAGTAATTCCGTCCACTTTTCTTTTTTGAGGAGCACTGCTGAGCCTCAAGGGCAAAAGCATGATTAAAAATAAGCAGTCATACTTGTTGGTACCCTCAACAGATGGGGGCCATTCAGTTAGTTTAGGACAAACGGCTCTACACGCTTCAGGTGTGGGCCCAGTGGCTCAGTGTTTACAGAATTATAGATGAAGTGGTTTTAATTCCTAAATCCTTGCTCTTGACTGGAAATAGTAATCCATTGCCACAGCTGTTGCCCAGGTGTAGACTCTTCTTATTTCTTGGTGGGACGATTACAGCAGTTACTTAACCCAGTCTCTCTGGCTCAGCCTCACTTCTCCTTAACGCATCCACACTGGTGTTGCCAGAGAGATCATTTAAAAATGTAAGCCAAGCTCTCTGCTCCTGCCTCTTGGACAGACAGACGCTTCTGGTATAGTGCCAGCAGCGTCCCTGAGACATGATGGTGAAGGCCGGAGTCAATGGACTTGGCTGTTGGGTGCCTGGTCACCAGGGCTGCTTTAACTCTGGCAAAATGGTTATTTTTGCCATCAATGACCCCTTCACTGACCTCAACCATACGGTTTACATGTTCTAGCATGATTCCACTCATGGCAAATTCCATGGCACAGTCAAGGCTGAGAACGGGAAACTTGTCATCAGTGGAAAGCCCATCTCCGTCTTCCAGAAGCGAGATCTCACCAACATCAAATGGGGTGACGCTGGTGCTGAGTATGTTGTGGAGTCCACTGAGGTCTTCACTACCACGGACAAGGCTGGGGTTCATGTGAAGGGTGGGGCCAAGAGGATCATCACCTCTGCCCCTTCTGCCGATGCTCCCATGTTTGTGATGGGTGCGAATCCTGAGAAGTATGACAACTCCCTTGAGATTGTCAGCAATGCCTCCTGCATCACCAACTGCTCGGCCCCTCTGGCCAAGGTCACTCATGACAACTTTGGCATCATGGAGGGACTGATGATCACAGTCCATAGCATCCCTGCCACCCGGAAGACCATGGACGGCCCCTCTGGGAATCTGTGGAATGACGGCCGAGGGGCTGCACAGAACATCATCCCTGCTTCTACTCGTGCTACCAAGGCTGTAGGCAAGGTTGTCCCTGAGCTGAATGGAAAGCTCACAGGCATGGCCTTCCATGTCCCTACTCTCAACATGTCAGTTGTGGATTTGACCTGCCGCCTGGAGAAAGCTTCCAAGTAGGTGGGGAAGCAGGCATTGAAGGGCCCCCTCAAGGGCATCCTGGGCTACACTGAGGACCAGCTTGCCTCCTGCTACTTTAACATTGACACGCACTCTTCTACCATCGATGCTGGGGCTGGCATTGCTCTCAATGACCGCTTTGTCAAGTTCATTTCCTGGTATGGCAGTGAAGTTGGCCATAGCAACCAGGTAGTGGACCTTATGGCTCACATGACCTCCAAGGACTAAGAGCCCCTGGACCACCAGCCCCAGCAAGAGGAAGAGGAAGAGGAAGAGGAAGAGGAAGAGGAAGAGGGAGGCCCTTGGCTGCCTGGGATCCCTTGCTTCAACTCATCCCCCAACACACTGAGACTCTCCCAACCTCCACAGTTTCCATCCCAGACCCCCTGAAGAAGTGGAGAGGCTTGGAGAGCTCTACCTTTTCATGTGCCATCAATAAAGTATATTGTACCCAACCAAAAAAATGCAAACCAAGTTATGCTTCAAATCCTTAAGTATTTCAGGGCGCCTGGGTGACTCAGTCGGTTAAACATCCAGCTTTGGCTCAGGTCATGATCTCACGGTTTGTGGGTTTGAGCCCTGTGTTGGGCTCTGTGCTGACAGCTCAGAGCTTGGAGCCTGCTTCGGATTCTGTGTCTCCCTCTCTCTCTGCCCCTTCTCTGCTTGCATTCTGTCTCTCTGTCTCTCTCTCTCAAAAATGAGCAAACAGTAAAAAAAGAATTCAAATCTTTCCGTATTTCCCAGCCAGGGAATATCTCAGATGTCCTAGGGGATTTATGCCCTTCAAGTTTTCCTTTTCTCTCCCGCATTTCAGTTTCTATTTTTCTGAATATGAAACATGAATTTTAGAATTACTTAATTATTCCCACCTGTTAAAGTTGAAGCGTTTGCTCCCTTCTGAGTGGGTGTGCACAGTAGTTAGGAGATGAGAAGAAGGAAAGCTCTCTTGAAGCAATTACTCAGCTGGGATATCAAGGGACCATTGATATGCATGGTGGAGTTTTTAGCTATTATACTATTTTATTTTTTTTTCAACGTTTATTTATTTTTGGGACAGAGAGAGACAGAGCATGAACGGGGGGAGGGGCAGAGAGAGAGGGAGACACAGAATCGGAAACAGGCTCCAGGCTCTGAGCCATCAGCCCAGAGCCTGACGTGGGGCTCGAACTCCCGGACCGCGAGATCGTGACCTGGCTGAAGTCGGGCGCTTAACCGACTACGCCACCCAGACGCCCCCAAGCCTCTTCGTTTCTAATAAATCCGGGCTCGGTGGGGCTGCTGGGCATCCTTTCGTTATGTGTGATGAATGTCAGAATATCTCTAATTAAATATTCTGAAAAGGTGCTCTAAGCTTTTTGGAATTTTGTCTGAGCAAATCTCCAGGGACAGGGAAATAAAAAGTTAGGTCTTAAAAGTCTACTTTTCTTTTCTGCTTGAAAGGACTCGAGTGCCTTCTACCAACTTCATCTAAATACTTCCCCGAAGAGGAGGCTGCAGGTTAAGTGGGTAGCCTTTAATGCCTTCCAGGAGGGTTTAATTATTTAACTCAGCTCCGGGTGAAAGCAGTTTCAGCAAAGCAATTCGGGCAAACGTAAGTTGGCCAAGAAGAAAATTTTGGTCAAAACGAACGCTTCTCAGTCATTGAGTTTTCGTGTGTCAGTCATTTTGGCGGACTGGGAGAGAGGTTTTGCCACCCTCGATACATTTCTTGGGCATTTTGGGGTCTCTCCTCCCCTTCCTTTTTTAAGTACAGGGAGCTCCCCCTCCCTCTTATGCACTGGATACTTAGGACTTAATTTTCGAACAATGATTCCAGCCCTGCACTGTGTATGATGGTGAAAAATTGGAAACATCCTAAGTGATTAGCAAAAGAATGTTAGTTGAGATAACCTCCGTGTCCAACAATAAGTGGACTGCTCCAATGAATTGTGGTGTGTTTTAAAGAAATATGAAAATCCTCATCTATTGCCCCCAGATTAGCTATTTATCAAGATTCAGTCTTGATAACCCTGTTGATCAAGAGTTACAGATGTGTAGCCCATTCTTATAGTAAAGACATATAGACACACACAGGAAAAAATCTGGAGGATGTATACCTTGGTGATTGTTTCTGCTGGGTGTACTTACACGGGGGTTCTTTATAGTTACCTTTGGTTTGTCTATTTTTGCCTTTTAACAAAGATCCATTGTTTTTTTGGTAAAAATAATTTGAGGGGCACATGGGTGGCTCAGTTAAGCATCCAACTCTTAATTTTGGCTCAGGTCATGATCTCACGGTTGTGGGATCGAGCCCCGCATTGGGCTCTGTGCTCGGCATGGGGTCTGCTTGAGATTTTCTCTCTCTCTCTCTCTCTCTCTCTCTCTCTTGCTCTGCCCCTTGCCCCAACTTGCACTCTCTCTCTCTCTCTAAAAAAAATAATAATGATAATGTTAATAATAATAATAATTTGAGAGACATTCTTAATAAAATAAACTATAGAAGAGAATGATCTGGAATTTTCTTGCTTTAGGGATGGAGACTTGTTGCCTACATCACCGTGATGGCATCTGAGGGAGGAGTGCTCTCGGTCAGGGGGGGTGCCTCTCTTCTGTGGCTGGATGGGGCTTGGGACCGGGTTCTGACCTTAGCAGAAGGACTATGTGATCCTTCCAGAACATCTCCTTAAAAACGTCTCACTGTCTATGGTCTTTGCCCTTCCCTTCTTCTGTCCTGCCTGAACTGGGATGTGATGCCTGACCTGCCAACAGTTAAGACCAGGGAAAATTGACTGAATATAAACTAAACAATAAAGGAAAAAGTAGCAAACCTCCCTGGCCAGAACATGAAGATATTTCGAAAGACAGACAGGAATTCATAGAGCTTGTAAAATCACCCCCAAAAGGCATTAGAATTGCTAATATTATTTTTTTTTAAAAAAGTCAGCAACTGGGGACCTTTATGTAGCAGCATGAAGATAAGTACCAAGTGGGAGTTTTTTCTCAGGTTGGTTGGAAATGATGACTAACGTTACTCCGGGAAACAAAACCTCAAGTTTCCCCACATCGTAAGGGCAGAGAATGGCCAGCTGTTGGGAATGGCAACCTTCCAAAATGACTCACTGAGGGGCAACGGACAGATCCTATTCCACCACCAACTCCAGTCTCGCAGAATCCCTCTGACCCCACCCTACACTCGCATTCCACCTCCCAATATAGGACTTGGACGGAGACAAGTGGTCTTCTAAGTAGGAGAATAGGACAAAGAACAACTATGTCTCATCTTTTCTTTCACGGGGATGGGGAGGAAGCTCCAAGACAGGGAGAAGGAACTGGACCCGGAGACATTCATCTGTACGGCTTGGGAGTACCTTCGAGAAGGGCGGGCTGACATCTCATCTTCTGGCTGGGCCTGGAGAAAGCACCCCGGAAGAATTCAGGAAGACAGATGCCTAAGCCAGGCAGGAACAGGGACCATCCCTTTAAATTTTCCATTCCCAGAGGGACAGGAAATAGATCCCACTTAAGTTGACAGATTCCAGGATTCTAGTCCTTCTTGAATTGATGAAGTGGGCATAGGGCTCACTGGGGTCCATCATAGCAAGAAGCAAAGAGCCTAGGCCTCCCTGAAGTGTAGCCTAGACTGCTCCCGGGGGGGGGGGGTCATCCTGAAGATGGGGTCACTCGTCTTGAGGGACCCCACACACCTTGGGAAATGGAGTCTCACATCAATGAAGCCTGTTGAGAACATCAACCATCCATATCCAGACCACAGAAAACACCTAGAACACTAATTATAACAAACCGTGGAAAGGGTCGTGTGTCCACTAGGCCTTTATGGAGACAGTCCATTCCCCTGATCTTTCCTCCCACCCTAACACTAGAGGGGAGAGCACAGGAGGGAAGCAGGGGAGGAGTCAGGGAGGGCCCACCATACCCCCATCATACTCCAATTTAGCCTGGGCTTGGTGGGGGGTAGTGGGAATGGGGAGCTTTGATCTGATTTTGAAATGGAAGGATTCCAATAAACAGGACTGAGCGAAAGGACTCAAATCAGAGGACTCTGATAACTGGAAATAATTGAAGAGCGGTGGGCTGAGGTTGAAATGGCATTAGGGAAGCTCACTCCTCTGTGGGAGAGGGTGGCAGAGAGCGGGTAGGGAAGGCAGATTCATTTTGCACTTACACTCCAATGTGGGACTCCCCCCCCTTTTAACCAATTCTCATCCTTTTCAGAAAAACCACCCCGCTGACCATCCTGTTTCAAACCCCACGGCGCATCCTCCTGAGGTCTTGACAGGCCCTTGTGATGAAGAGGTCACACAGGGCAGGGGGTAGAAGAAAGGTCTAGAAAGGCACCTTGTGGTATATCGTGTCACATACATTTTGTGAACCATTTCCCATTCTCTTGATCTCACCTGCCCCTGGGACCTCTGACCACCTGACTGCTGCGGCAAACATTTTCTCAAGGACACCAGTCACTTTCAGGAGGGCACAATTCCACAGTCCCCTAGCCCTTTGTTGTCCTGCTCTCCTTCTAACTCCTGCCCCGGGGCAGCACCTGCGGCGGGAGCCTGGCTCTGCTGTGAGATCTGCTGGGTCTGCAGCCCAGAAGTGTGGGGGCTCATGCCCCGTGAGCAGCCCTCCGAGCCCTGAGAGAGGGGATCTGTAGGTACATTCCCCTCTCCTCCAGGGACAGCACCTCTCAGAAAGCAAGTGTTGGAGATTGAGCAGTCATGCCTGCCGCCGGCATTCCTCCCTCTCCTGCTCGCCCCTGTCCTCCTCACTCCGACTTCCCTGGGATTGTCGTCTTAGATAAGGAGTCGTCCAGAAGCCTCCGCCTCGGGCCGCGTGCTTCTGGGGGAACCGGGGCTGGGACAGGTGTGCAAACCTGCCTTGATTTTCAAGGTGTTGCTTCCTCGATTCCTCTGCCGGATTCGGATTCGCCTTGGGAATCGGCTTGCGCGTGAGCGCTGGGGATGCCTCCAGCTAGAGGCAAGCAAGCAGGCTGCGGGTCTGCACCATGCCAGGGGTCCACGCGTCTGCAGGCGAAGGCCAAGTGGAACCGCTCTCCGGCCCCAGCCTCAGCGTGACTGCGGGGCTGGACGACAGTCCCGGGGGGCCCTCCTCCTCCGAGCAGAGGAAGGGAGACTGTCCTTCGCTTCGCAGATAGAGTCAGGTTGAATGACAGTCACTGGGGAAACAAAACCTCTCTCTAGACATTGTTGCTATAGTCACTGCCGAGACTAAAACCGAACCTGACAAGCTTTTCCGACAAAGGAAAATGACGTCCTTCAGTGTGCTGAATTAAAAGCAAACTACCCATTTTGAAAGAGAGAAAACCTGTTCCAGCTCTGGGATGCCTGCTAACACAATGAGGCGAAACCTTTAGATAAAACCCCCCACGCCACTTGAGCATCCCAAGGCTTAACACGGTGTAGTTTACCAAAAGAATAAATTCCACGCCGAGGTCTTTGGGCTCCACCCAGCTGATTCCTTTTGCAAGGACACAGTATCCGATCCTGTACAACAAAAGGCAAAACCATCTCTACTAATCTTCAGCTTTCTTCCTCCTCTTCTTCTTCTTCTTCTTCTTCTTCTTCTTCTTCCTCCTCCTCCTCCTCCTCCTCCTCTCTCCTCCTCCTCCCTCCTCCCCCTTCTTCTTCTTCTTTCTTCTTCTTCTTCCTCCTCCTCTTCCTCCCTCCTCCTCCTCCCTCCTCCCCCTTCTTCTTCTTCTTCCTCCTCCTCCCTCCTCCCCTTCTTTTTCTTCCTCCTCCTCCCTCTTCCTCCTCCTCCTCCCTCTTCCTCCTCCCTCCTCCCTCTTCCTCCTCTCTCCTCCCCCTTCTTCTTCTTCTTCTTCTTCCTCCTCCTCCCTCCTCCCTCCTCCTCCTCCCTCCTCCTCCTCCCTCCTCCTCCTCCTCCTCCCTCCTCCTCCTCCCTCCTCCTCCTCCCTCCTCCTCCTCCCTCCTCCCTCCTCCTCCTCCCTCCTCCTCTTCTTCTTCCTCCTCCTCCTCCCTCCTCCCTCTTCCTCCTCCCTCCTCCCTCTTCCTCCTCTCTCCTCCCCCTTCTTCTTCTTCTTCTTCCTCCTCCTCCTCCTCCCTCCTCCTCCCTCCTCCCCCTTCTTCTTCTTCTTTCTTCTTCTTCTTCCTCCTCCTCCTCCTCCCTCTTCCTCCTCTCTCCTCCCCCTTCTTCTTCTTCTTCTTCCTCCTCCTCCTCCTCCCTCCTCCTCCTCCCTCCTCCTCCCTCCTCCCCCTTCTTCTTCTTCTTTCTTCTTCTTCTTCCTCCTCCTCCTCCCTCTTCCTCCTCCCTCCTCCCTCTTCCTCCTCCCTCCTCCCTCTTCCTCCTCTCTCCTCCCCTTCTTCTTCTTCTTCTTCTTCCTCCTCCCTCCTCCTCCTCCTCCCTCCTCCTCCTCCTCCCTCCTCCTCCTCTTCCTCCCCTTCTTGTTCTTCTTGTTCTTGTTCTTGTTTTCTTCTTCCCATTCAACCATCAGTCCCCTTGCAACTAGGCTCCAGAAAGCTGAGTAGAGCCAGGATACCAATGACATGAGTCTGATTCACCTCCAGCGTGGGAGGAAGACAGAATGGAAGAGTCTTCAGGGTTAGTAAAGCAAACTGACATCATTGTCTCCCCAGAAGGCGCCCAAGGCTGTTCAGGGGCGAGGGGTGACGTTTGCAGAGGGCCCCTGAGCACTATCCAGGTAACCAAAGACATAGCTAAAGAGCTGTGGCTACCGCAGTCTGGGGAGTCTGGGAATTCACCCAGAGCGAACTGGGTGGGTGTGCGCCTTCCTCACTGAGCGAGGAGTGAGCCACCGCCTCTTTGATATCGGTGTGGTGTCCGGGGAAGCACACGCAGGCTGCCAAGAGTCCCCAGAGGAAATGATTCTGAGGATGTGGGGCTTGGCCGCTGTCACTGTCCAGTTCCTGCAGGCCCCCTGGAGTCCTGGCACGGAGCATCCGGAGGAAGACCCCCCGGGGGGCAGTGACGCTAACCAGAAGTCCAGGGGGCCAGGACTACCCACTGAGATCACCCAGCTAAGGGCTGCACTTGAGAAGGGAGCCTCAGTAGGAGGCTTCGGACCTCCCACCCTGGCTCACTCGGTAAGGAAGGCAGACATGGTTTTATGCTTGAGCCTCCGGGGATGGCAGAGGTGGTTCCCGAGTCCCCCTGGGAGGAGGTGATGGTGGCAGTAGCGAGGTGGGAGTGCTGAAAGTCTCATCAGCTGCTTACCGCCTCCGCTGCCTTCCAGGGGACTTCTGGGTCAGAACGGCACAGCCCAGATAAAGCTCCCTCCACGGAGACCCTGGTCCCAATCCCTGTGCTGTTTATGGGCGAGGAGCTATTTGGTGAGTTCAGGGTAGTTCGAATGGTTGGACCAGACCCGCACTCTCCGCACAATGACTCGAGGGGAAAATCCCCCACCGGGACATTTCCCCCAGAATCTTCCACTCACACAGATTGGAGGCTGGCACAGACCATAGGCGTGTGGTTGATAGGAGCCAAACTCCCCCCCCCACCGAGACACCAAACTCCCTTTTGTGCTAGTCCCTGAGTGACTTTTGGGTTCCTTCCTTTGGCCTCCGTATTTGACGATTCTTCTTTCAGACCATTCACGGCGTATCCCAAGGTAGGTCTTTAGAGTTCGACGTGTTTCTCTTTTGAGAGCTGATTCTCAAGAAGCCCACTCCCCAAAGATCACCTCTGTGGACTCCTCTCAACATCCATCTCTACTCCTGGCGACCTGTGGACCTGCCCACGCGAAGGCCGCTGTGACCCAGGTGTCAGCTCAGCGAGGAGAGAGGGGAGGCGAGCAGAGCGACAGGGCAGGCGTCCCCCCCTTCACAGCTCTGCGGGGAGCAGCCGTGGGCCGCCCAGCAGGACTCTGGCTCTGGCTGAGGCTGAGGTTTATTCGGTTCTATTTACAAGTGAACACAATACCACCCCCTCTCCTTAGCCACTTAGCTCCTGTTACTCTAAGAGGAGCTGAGATATGAGCAGTGTTCCACACTTCCTCCCACGAGATCGGATAAAAGAAGAACCAATTCGGTGACTCAGGGCTTCCTTCTCCCACTGACAATCCCACCCTCCAGCCCGAGGGGTGCACACCTTCCCAGGATTGCACTAACCCCATCCCGGAGGCTGGAAGGATTCTCTAATCAGGGCGGGGGAGGGAGTGAGTCCTGCCTCCTCCAGCCCGGTCAAGTGCTTTTCCCCCCCTGGGGGCCTAGCCTGGTGTAAAGGGTGTCAAACCATTTATTTCCCTAGTCTGGAAGCCCGGGGACTTTCTAGGTATTAAAGGGAGTTTTTAAAAAAAATTTTTTTTTCAACGTTTTTATTTATTTTTGGGACAGAGAGAGACAGAGCATGAACGGGGGAGGGGCAGAGAGAGAGGGAGACACAGAATCGGAAACAGGCTCCAGGCTCCGAGCCATCAGTCCAGAGCCCGACGCGGGGCTCGAACTCACAGACCGCGAGATCGTGACCTGGCTGAAGTCGGACGCTTAACTGACTGCGCCACCCAGGCGCCCCTGAAGGGAGTTTTTAATCAAATGCTGCGATTGGGTAGAAGCTAGCAAAATTGAAGTGATTATTATGCCTAAATGTAGAACATCTATTCCAAACCCTCATAGAAATGAGGTGGGTTTTTTTTGTTTTGTTTTGTTTTGTTTTAAATCATCCATTTGTTTTATCCTTGCTTCCTTTTTTTCAGGGGTGTTGACTTAGAATTCTATTTCTTCGAGTCCCACCAAGACTCTGGTCTGTGGCTCGTGTTGTGCTGTCTTACCAGACATGTGACATTTTTGATTGTGTTTCCGGATGTCGTCCACTTCACGGCCCATTCTTTTTTCTGGCCTCCACAGACTCCTTGTCCGGGTTCTCAGCCCGGCGGTCTGCTGAGCGTGAGGCTTAGGAAAAGGGAGAAAAAAAAAAAAACAAGACTAGAGCCCCTGAGCTGTAAGGCCTCACAGGGAAAAACTCACTGTGCGTTTATGGGAGAAAGCTATCTTCACTCCCCCTCTTGGAAAAGACAAAAATGAAAGAGCGTGGACATCTAACAGCCAAGTCTGAACTTTGTTTTATTCGGGAGTGAAAGATTTGACCGGAAAAAGGAGGAAGAGTCAGTAAAGAGGACCGGTGGAAAGCACAGGCTTTAATGGAGACAGAGCCAGCTCTGCTGGGTGATTAAAGGGAACTGACTTAACCTCTCTGAACGTCTGTATTCTCCTCTAGAAGGCAAGTGGGATAACTCCTCACAGCGGAGTGAAGATTAGCGGACGGGTGCTTAGCACACAGCCTGACACGGAGAGGCAGATAAAAATCACAATCCCCCCAAACTAAAAGTGAACCCAGCAATTGGAGTGCTTCCTTCTCTCCTTCCCTCCCTTCCTTCTGTCCTTCCTTCCTTCTTTCATTCCCCCTTCCTTTTTATGGTGGTAAGATAGCCACAACATAAAATTTTAACCAGTTTTAAGCGTGTAATTAAATACATTCATGTACGTACATTAAATGTACATTAAATACATTCACGTTGGCACGTGAGCGTCGCGACTGGCCATGTCCAGAACGTTATCGTCACCTCGGACAAACTCTGTGTCCATTAAACACGAATTCCGCATTACTTCCTCTGCATCTGGGGACCGCTCTCCCACTTTCTGTCTCTGTGCGCTTGACTCCTCTAGGTACCTCGTGTAAGTGGGATCATGCAGTGACCCCACTTGGTGCCTGGCTCACTCTCGTAGCAAAATGTCCTCAAGGTTCATCCAGGTGGTAGCCTGGGTGAGAATTCTCCTCCTTTTTATGGCCGAGTAACGTTCCCCTGTGGGATTGTATCGCATTTTGTTTACCCCTTCATCTGTTGCTGGACATTAGGCTGCTTGCCCCTCTTGGCTATTATGAATAAGGCTGCTAGGAACACTGGACAGATCTCTGTTTGAGTCCTGCTTTCTGAACAGCACTTTTATTTTTTTTTCAACATTTATTTATTTTGGGGACAGAGAGAGACAGAGCATGAACGGGGGAGGGGCAGAGAGAGAGGGAGACAGAATCGGAAGCAGGCTCCGGGCTCTGAGCCATCAGCCCAGAGCCCGACGCGGGGCTCGAACTCACGGACCACGAGATCATGGCCTGGCTGAAGTCGGACGCTCAACCGACTGCGCCACCCACGTGCCCCTGAACAGCACTTTTAAAAAGATGTGGTTCGTCATGAAGAATTATCCACAATTTGGAAGTAGGCACATTTGGATGTGCACTGGATGTGCATCCCGTGCAGGGCTGGGTTCTGTTCAACGCGTCTGTCCTGTGTCAGGGCGCTCTGACTTTCCAGGGGTGTTTGCGGTGGTTTGATTTCCTGGTTATGCTCGACGCAGTTACTTTACGACTCCGTAAAGGTGGAGGGTGCAGGTTAAGAATAAGCACCCAGGAGCGTTCCAAGGGATTCTTGTCCAGGTGCAGTGCGCATGATTACTGCCCAGGAGGAAAGAAAGTTAACTCAAAGGTTGCAGTTAATGCGTTGGAAGATATTTTAGCAGGTCTACCGGAGACAGGGAAAGAAATAGAAAGTCTGTATCGTTTTAATAAGGACGGTTTTTCTTCTTGGTCCATCTTGCCCCGCTTCCCCAAGAGTCCACAGCAGTGTTCGTTCTGTGGACGTGCTTGTCTCTTCATCGACCAGATGTTGCCCCTAAACTGCCCTTCTTGAGGCCAGACTTGGCCTTGGGCAAAACAGCCAAGAAACCCTTGCTCGTGTGCTAATGACACATTGGAGACATCTTCTTGTTCAGGCTCTTACCCGAACTTTTACTTTTCTTTTTCTTTAATTTTATTTGCTTTGAGAGAGAGTGAGTGAGTGGAGGAGGGGCAGAGAGAGAGAGAGAGAGAGAGAGAGGAAAAGAAGGAAGGGAAAGAGGGAAGGGAAGGAGGCAAGGGAAGGGGCAGAGAGAGAGAGGGAGGGAGAGAATCGCAAGCAGGCTCCACGCTGCCAGTGCAGATCCCGGCTCGGGGCTTGAACCCAGGAACCAAGAGTCGGACGCTTAACCGACTGAGCGCCACCCAGGAGCCCCTGAGTTTTTACTTTTCTCCTCGGCTCAGTTTGAGGCAGTTTCCCTCTATCAGGGACATCTACATTTTAGGCTTCCCAGCTGGAACCTAAGTAAGCTCAGAGAAAGCTCAGATAAAGGAATTTCAGGCTTTATAAACCCATGCAATGTTTCAGCAGATGTTTCCTAAGCACCTGTAATATAATTTTTATTTTATTTTATTTTATTTTATTTTATTTTATTTTATTTTATTTTAAATGCTATCTTCAGGGGCGCCTGGGTGGTGCAGTCGGTTAAGCATCCGACTTCAGCCAGGTCACGATCTCGCGGTCCGTGAGTTCGAGCCCCGCGTCGGGCTCTGGGCTGATGGCTCGGAGCCTGGAGCCTGTTTCCGATTCTGTGTCTCCCTCTCTCTCTGCCCCTTCCCCGTTCATGCTCTGTCTCTCTCTGTCCCAAAAATAAATAAACGTTAAATGCTATCTTCAGCCAGTATTGAGGCTCTAGCTAGCGGCCGGTCAGCTTCCCGTTTCGAGCAGCTGATTAAATCCACACTGCCAACCACTTCCCTTAGGGGTTCCTGGACTCCAGGGTGCTGTGTCCCTGTCACATTGCCCTCAGGCCAGGTACCTGGCAGCTAGGGAAGCCCCTATGCCCTGGAGCCCGCAAAATGATTCAAGGTGACCGATCCACGGAGAGCCTGAGAAACCTAGCTAAGCCTACCCCACTCGCCATTCACAAGCTGCGCCCTACAGTTCCAGCTCCTGCTGCCCTGTCCCCGTCCCTGGGTGCAGCCCCGTGTATGGCCAGCCTGTAAACAGAGCTCTGCCTTCCGTCCTCCCTCGTGTCACTGTGTTGTGTCCCACCACTGAGAGGGAGTCCCACAGCACTTCCCACGTGTCAGGGACTCTGCTGCATCTCGAGGGAATGTGGGCAAAGGGGAAATGGTCTCTGACCTCGAGGAGATTACAATCTAGTGGGAGAAACACCAATCCTTACATGAAGAGGTAAAGAAGAAAGTGCAGTGTCTTCAAGCTCCAGAGCATGAGGACCTGAGAACCCCACCAGGGCGTGGTTGTTTGGGGATTGGAGGCTTTTGGGTCAAGAACACTTATTCTTTTTTTTTTTTTAAGTTTTATTTATTTACTTGAAAGAGACAGAGACAGCATGAACAGGGAAGGGGCAGAGAGAGAGAGAGAGAGGGAGGGAGAATCCCAAGCAGGCTCCATGCTGCCAGTGCAGAACCCGATGCAGGGCTTGAACTCACAAAACTGGGAGATCATGACCTGAGTCAAAACCAAGAGTCAGACGCTGAACCAACTGAACCACCCAGGTGCCCCAAGAACCCTTATTCTTTTCTTTTTCTTGTTTTTTTTTTTTTTTTAATTTTTTTCAACGTTTATTTATTTTTGGGACAGAGAGAGACAGAGCATGAACGGGGGAGCGGCAGAGAGAGAGGGAGACACAGAATCGGAAACAGGCTCCAGGCTCTGAGCCATCATCAGCCCAGAGCCCGACACGGGGCTCGAACTCCCTGACCGAGAGATCGTGACCTGGCTGAAGTCGGATGCTTAACCGACTGCGCCACCCAGGCGCCCCTCTTTTTTTTGTTTTTAATGTCTGTTTGTTTTTCAAAGAGAGAGAGAACGTGCACACACACAAACAGGGGAGGGGGAGAGAGAGGGAGACACAGAATCCGAAGCAGGCTCCAGGCTCCGAGCTGTCAGCACAGAGCCGGACGCGGGGCTCGAACTCAAGGACCGCAAGATCATGACCTGAGTCGAAGTCAGATACTTAGCCAACTGAGCCACCCAGGCACCCCCAAATCCTTATTCTTGATTGGAGTCTTCATTTCTGCCGAGAATCCTGCTTTCTCTTTCAACAGATCAGACATATTTCCCTCCCCTAGTTCATTTTATAAGTTAGGTTTGTGTATCATGTTAGTTTAGTGATGGGCAGGGCAGGGTGTGGAAAAGAGAGAAGATCGTGAGTGAGCAGGAGGGGGTCAAAGTAATATGTTGAGATTTTAGAACCAGCTCTCCTCTTGCCTCGGGAAAGGGGCCCTCTCTCTTCTAAGCCAAGCTGTATTTTGTCCTTCTCAGCCAGAGAATAAGGTCTATTCTTTTTTTGTTATTATTGTTTTTTTTTTTAATTTTTTTTTCAACGTTTATTTATTTTTGGGACAGAGAGAGACAAAGCATGAACGGGGGAGGGGCAGAGAGAGAGGGAGACACAGAATAAGAAACAGGCTCCAGGCTCTGAGCCATCAGCCCAGAGCCCGACACGGGGCTCGAACTCACGGACCGCGAGATCGTGACCTGGCTGAAGTCGGACGCTTAACCGACTGCGCCACCCAGGCGCCCCTGTTATTATTGTTTTAACTCAAGTTAGTTAACACACATTGTAGGCTTGGCTTCAGGAGTAGAACCCAGTGATCGATCTCTTACGTATGACACCCAGTGCTCATCCCGAAAAGTGCCCTCCTTGATGCCCATCGACCATGCAACCCATCCCCCTACCCACCTCCCCTCCAGCAACCCTTTTGTTCTCTGTATTTCATAGTCTTATGGTTTGCCTCCCTCTGTTTTCATCTTATTTTTCCTTCCCTTCCCCTATGGTCATCCTCTGAGTTGGCACAGCTGTTGACTGTTCACCAATCGTGTTTTCCACCTTTTCGTCACCATTTGTCATGACTGAAAGAATCTGTGCCTGGATCTGCTCACTTTCTTGTAGCCCTGATAAGGACTCAACTCCCCGGAGCCAGAATTATGAGCTAGAGGCAGGGGTGTCTGGACACACAGGGCCAGGGTGGTGCAAGGACAAGGTCAGCACCCTAGAGTGATGCCTCCTCACTTTGTGTGTCCTAACCACCTCACCCGCCTGGCCCTGGCCCTGCTATTCCCATCCTGGGGAAATGGACACTTGGCCAGTCAAGAAACTCTCCAGTGTCGTCTCCCTCCCTCAGTACAATCCTCAACTGGGCTCAGGCAACTTCACTCAACCCCCTTGACGCCCCTCGACCCTGGCCTTTCTTCTAACTCGCCTGTTGGAAGAAATAATTTTGACACTGTAAACAAATTGAAGAAAACAAACGTTTCTACTTTACTAACATGACCAAGTCCATTCCCCACCCCACCCCCCTCATAAAGTTGCCAGACTAACTCAGTCCATGCTAAAGACGTGTGACATTGATTTCTGGAATGCCTGAGTGAGGAAATATGACAGCCATCTCTGGATTTTGGAAATTAAAAATACTCTTCACTGCAGTTCCTACAAGAGCAAATTCTGGAAGAGGCAGCTTACTGTTTTGGGAGCTCAAGTGGTGGAAAGAGGGCAGAGCACATGGGGAAAGCCGTGGTGGTTCTCCCCAGATTTCATGAGGGCTCCCTTGGGGGGTCAGTAGGATTCAAGGGGGATTTGAGGAGGAATAATAATTGAGGCTTTTGAAGGGTTTGAAACACAAACGAGGGCTGCAACGTTAATAATACAGTACATTCCTTTGAACACAGAGGAGTTCAAAGCTGTTCTTGTGGGATATTAACTATTGTTTCTGGTGCCAGCTGCTAGCACAGAAGACCCTCCCCTTTGGCCTTGGTTTTCACCCGTAGAGCATCTCTCTTTGGCCACAGAGGAGGACTTGTGCTTAATAGTTGGATAAAACTCCTTCCTTCTTTCCCTCCTACTCCCTCTTTCTCCCTCTGTTTCTCTTTCTCCCTCTCTTTCTCTCTCTTTCTCTTTCTTTTTTCTTTCTTTCTTTCTTTCTTTCTTTCTTTCTTTCTTTCTTTCTCTTTCTTTCTTTCTTTCTTTCTTTCTTTCTTTCTTTCTTTCTTTCTTTCTTTCTTCTTTCTCTTCTCTATTTCTCTGCCTCTGCCTTTCACTTTCTTCAGAAATGCATGCGATCCTAAATTCAAGGAAGGGAAATTGGCCACTTCATCCCTTACTGGTCATTAGAAAACAGTTCATTCGCTGTTGAGGTTGAAGTGATTAAGGTGTGAGCCATGTCGGTAGCAGTGAATTGTGCTTCAATATGGCCTTCGTGGAATACCCCAGGTAAAGTAGCTCCACTGTCTACCACTCTCATCCGCTATCTGAAACTTTTCTTTTTCTGTGTAAGAGTTGATGGTCTGTCCCTCCTGAGAGAAATTAAACTGCAGTGACTTTGCCTTATGCATGTAGCACTGTGCACATCACATCAATTAATGTTGGCTAAATGAGTGGACGAATAAATGCGTGAAGGGGTTGCATTTCAACAATGAGTAATTTAAATAAGTAGATACTAATGCGTTGAAATTCTTTTATTGAGTCATTGTTCCATGTAAAGTATATTTGGAGACATATGCCAGGCAGAGTGGTAGGCACTGAGGATAAGACAATGAACAAGACCAACATGGCTCCTGCCTCATGGGGCTTAGAGTCTAGTAGGAAATACAAGCAATAAACAAGTAATTCCAGGGTACTGTGTTTTTTGGAAGATGGAACTTTAATTTTGTTTTGGGGGAAAACAATTGTAAAACATGAAGGCCGCTGGGTATAGCTTGACAAATTCCTGAAAGAAGCCTAGGGTTTCTGGCAGGCCATTGTCCATTAGAAGTTGCTTTTGCTTGCATATAATGGAATCTCTATGATGGAAATGTAACCAAATTGGGATTTACTTTTCCTCCTGTAGAAACAGGGTGGTTGGGCAGCCCAAGGCAGGTGCAGTGGCTCCATGATGTCGTCAGTGTTTCAGGATCTTTCTCTCCTTCTGCTCTGCCATCACAAGCATCAGACTTTACTCCTCAAGGCTGCAAAAGGGCTGCTCCAACTCGGGTCCCATATTCACTTTCCATCCATTACGAAGAAAAAGGAAGTGATAAGGCGGAAAGGGGGGTGCCTATCTTGGGAAATTAAAATCTTTCTTGAAGTCACCAGAGACTTCTTCCAAAACTGTGTCATGTGGTCATTGTCAGATGCAAGGAGCTGGGGAACTATAGCTTCTCTACTTTGGGTAAAAGCTGTATCTGGGGGAGAGAGAATGGCAAATGCTACTCCATTGCAAAATGGTTTCTACTCCCAAAGGAAAAGAGGAGAATAAATACTGGGTACACAATGAGCAATTAGCAGTCTTCCACAGAGTACTCATTCCCTCCCAAGCTTGTTCAGATGGCCTCACTGTGAGTTAGTGACTGGAAACAAGAACTTAGTGAGTCACACAGGAGGACACATTGTCAGGGGCGCCTGGATGCCTCCGTCAGGAGACCACATCTTTAGGATGCTGGGGTTTCAGCAGTTGGTAACAACAGACTCAAGCATCAGCAGCAGAAGCAGTGATATGCCGTTGCCCAACAATGCACCTGGTTAGTGGCGGCAGCAACCAGTATCTGGTGTGTGTTATATTAAACAGGAAAAAGGTTAGAATGATACACTAGGAGAGACCCCAAAATACAGTGTCTTGAGCAAGATGGAAATTTACTTCCCTTCTATGTAACATGCTAGAGTAAGCTGTCCAGGGCTATTTGAACAGCTGTCATTTTCACCTTGTGGCTTCCATCCCAGGATAAGAAGGCCACCCAGTTATCTTTACATCTTGACCAGAAGGGAGGGGAAAAGGCCAGAGGTGTATGTGCCAAATTTGCAAAAGCAAGGGCTGGAAATGGCACACACATCACTTCTGCTCATATCTCATTGGCCAGAAGCGGTCATGTGACTCCCTGGATGCAAGTGACACTGGGAAATGTAGTCTTAATACAGTATGTACCCCACTGAAACTATATAACTAAGTAAGGAGAGGAGAATGGATCTTAGCAGACAACAACAACCTCTCCTACTTGTGAGGTCCCCTAGCCTCAAGGGGGTATCTTGATTCCATTAGTGATTCAGGAATGTCCAGGTCTGGCTTTTTGTGCGTTAGTAAGATTTGGAGTCCGTAAGAGGATGAAGATCCCAGAAATAAATGAATGAAGTGAAATGGGCAGATAGGAGCTCAAGTGTTGAACTAGTGGCTAAGTCATGAAACTGCTGGGTAAGAATTGAACTACTGGATACTATAGGAAGGCTTTTACTTGTATTCCGTTCTGCAAAGCGGAGCTCCAAGTCTCAATAGTAAAATGTGATGATTAATAAAGCGACCTATCTTAGCCTGGGCGCTCCAGGAAACAGAGCCTAAGGCAAGGATTAAAGTGCTAACCCTTTTTTTTAAGGGAGGTGCAACCCCAAAGCAGGAAGAGTAAACAAAAAAGAAATGAAGCAAGGAAGACGGGATGCGATGTAATGCAATACATTACCGTACTAGTCACCGCTTCAATGAGCTACAAAGAGACAAGGGACACAGCTCGACGCAAGGGACTCAGCAGATGTGTTCAGTCAGCATCCAGGACTTCTCCTGGGAGGGTTTTAAAGAGAAACCATACCCTGGAGTAGCTAACAGGCAAAAAAGAGGAGGGAGACTTTATCTGTCTTCGTCCCTTTTGTATTGTAGTTGTCATTGATTAAGGTTCACCATGCACGAAGCATGAGCTGGCCCCTCAACCGCCACTCAGATTGGCCAGATTCCACGCTCTGCAATACGATGTTCTTAAGTCTGCAAGTGGAAGAGTGACTTGCTATAGGTAGGAAGCCAATCAAGAGAGAAAAAGAAGGAGGTGGTCAAAGGAATTTGAGAAAACGCACAGGTTCCTGTCCTGAATACAAGAATATCCAGGCTGTGATGGAACTTACAGGTTCCAAAAGACCTACTCTGGTCTGAAGCGTCAGCCGAGTCATTTCTTTCCCCCGGCCATTTGGCTGCCAAGGGGGTGAACGAGATATAGCCTTAGACATATTCCTAAGAGTTCCTGTATTGTTGGAGCAACCAGGACAACAGGACTTAGCTTATCACCTCCCTACTGGGAGTACCTAGGAGTTTTTGATATAGATCATCTTTTGGCTGAAGCATTATTGTCATCTGGTACAGGTTGAGTGTAGAGAATAGTGCATCAGAGACACCAGAGACATGTGCTACTTTCACTGCTCCACACTGAGAAAGAAAAATATAAATACACGAATAACATCACAACACAGCATGTGCTAAGTGCCGGATGAGTGATTGAGAATTCAGAGGATACAATTAGTAGGGTTTGCCGGGAGAGGAGACTGCTTCGTGGAGGTGGTCAGGTTTGATCTGGACCTTGAAAGAAAGGATAAATCTTGAACTACTGGGTACTATAGTAAGTATCTGGAATACCTCTGCAAACATACAGGGGTTAGGTATGTTTGGACTAGGAGGAGGGCATTCTGGGTTGGGGGAAGGCACAGACAAAGATACAGTTGTTGGAAAGTACATGGTGAACAACAGCAGAAAGAAACGATGAGTATCTGCCTTTGTCTGAAGGAAAGATCGAGAAACCGCCGTAAGATGGGTTGGATCTTAAATTGTGGATATTCTTAAATACTAAGATGTGGAATTTGGATCATTTCCCTAAAGGCAATGGAGAGTTGCTGAGGGTCTTTAGCATTCTAAGAACGGGACATTGGAGGACAACTTTTGATGGGTCGGGAGGAGGAAGTTGGAAAACGTCCCATCATGGAAACCATCCCTTAAAAAGGACCCTTAACCAAATAGGTCGTACCCACTTGGCCAAAGAGGATGGTTAAGTGGAGTGGGTCCGCGGGGTCGTGTATTTCAGGGGGTGTGAATTGCAGGAAGGAAAAGCATGGGGGAAATGAAGATGATTTTTCTACGTTGTTGTTTTGCCAAGCTTCCGCTCTGAACAGACCAAAGATCTGGTCAGCCCTGATTCACGTGGAGTCCTTCAAATGCTCCGTGGGCGGCTTCATCCGCGCAGGAGAGGTCTGCCTTGAGGAACCGCAGGAAGTAGTCTTACTCTGATTTTATGGCTCTGTACTCCAGGTTTCTTTTCAGCCCCGCACAATTCTGTGGCACCTGTCTTCCTGTTAGGCCAACTGTCAGATGTGAGCGTAAGACCTTTGTTCAAACCCACTCTGTGAAAGGTTATTTTCCAGTTTATTCCTTTTCTAATCACGTACCTGCTGCTAATCTTCCGTGCGGTTAATTCTAGGGCTGTCTGCAGATTGTGCCGCGGGTGTTTTATAACTGTTACAACGTACTTTTCAAAAGCGTTTGGGATGTTTTTCCTGTAGTAACTTACCCTTCTAGAAAGTCTTTAGTTGCTGCCCACACACCGCATGAGTCACAACAGAACTCGATTCAGAGCTAGTAAAACCTTTAAGAATAGAACTGTTATTGGTGGAAAAGACTTAGTGCAGGAGCAACTAAGGAGGATTTGATTCAATTTGGGCTTAAAAACAGAACATTATCTTCAAATAAAAATTTTCTTTCCATCTCAAATCTATATGTTTAGAGAAAATACGTTACTACTCAGAGGAACTTCCAGTAAAATCAAAGAAAGAAAAAATTGATTCCAGAATTAAGGGGTAATTTACTTCAATTTTACTTGATGTCTGGAGGACAGGAGCACTTTTCTAGATCTGGAAAGAAAAGAAGGCTCCAAACTTGTTAGGACAGATTGCCAGAACCACACAACAAGTCCACTTTTTTTGTTTGCCTAAGGCAATTCACAGAATATTCTCGTTTGTAACATTCACACCCAGGTCTTGTAGGACAATGAATCAGTCCTTGTCCTGGTTACCATTGCTGTAAAACGAATTATTCCAGGGGCAGAAATTCCAAAGGGCTTGGCTGGGTAGTTCTCACTTGGTGTTTCTCACGGAATTGCTGTCAGATGTCTACCGTGGTTGCGATCATTTGAAAGTTCAACTTGACTGGATGGATGTCCAGGATGGCTTGTCACACGGCTGGCCACTGACGCTCCCTGTTAGGCTGGCAAGAGTGAATACACTTTGGCCTCTCCAGTGGGACAGTCCCAGAATAGTCGGGTTTCCTTCATGGCAGCTGGCTTCCCTTGGAGCAAACACCCCAGCAGAACCAGGTAGAAGCTATCTGGCTGTTTCCAGACCAACCACACAGTGCCGGTATTGGTTGAAGCAGTCAGCACCCCACCCCCCCACACACACCCAAGGAGAAGAGGCAGAGGCCCCACCTTTGACGAGAGGAGCATCACATAATTTGCAGCCATGAAAGCAAAATCAAGAATGCTGCTATAGTCCTATGTAGACAGCCTTAAGGTCTCCCCGAGCACCTTTCTGGGGATTCCTATCAAGTTCACGTCTAACTCAGTTAGTATCCTGATACCCACTTAGCAGATCGTCTTGTCCAGCTTCTTCCCAGAGCCTCCTTGTCATATTTTCCCATTTCTTTCTTAAAAAAAAATTTTTTTTAACGTTTCTTCATTTTTTCAAGAGACAGAGTGTGAGTGGGGGAGGGGCAGAGAGCAAGAGACACACACACAGAATCTGAAGCAGGCCCAGGCTCTGAGCTGTCAGCACGGAGCCTGATGGGGGCTCAAACCCACAAACCGTGAGATCACCGATTAACTGACTGAGTCACCCAGGTGCCCCTGTGGATCTTTCTATCTACTTGGATAAATCACCCGAAGGAAGCATCTCATCCTTTTCTTAGAGCACTTTCTAGCTGATTTGGTCTTAACCAGTTAAGGGAGTCCTAACTTGCACGTAAAATGTTGGCCGTAAAATTTTATTTTTGTATTTATTCCGGAGCAGAGATTTTTTTTTAAATTTTTTTTTTCAACGTTTATTTATTTTTGGGACAGAGAGAGACAGAGCATGAACGGGGGAGGGGCAGAGAGAGAGGGAGACACAGAATCGGAAACAGGCTCCAGGCTCTGAGCCATCATCAGCCCAGAGCCCGACGCGGGGCTCGAACTCACGGACCGCGAGATCGTGACCTGGCTGAAGTCGGACGCTCAACCGACTGCGCCACCCAGGCGCCCCAACAGAGATTTTAATATAATAGCTTGGTTTCTGAACTGTCTTTCAAATGACTACATTACACAGGAATCTTATTATGATACACTGAAGTAATTGTTTCAGTGAAGAGTCTGTGTTTTTCATCTTAGCAGGATCTAATTGCCCCTCTATTGCAAACAATACAATGAAATTCCTTCATGATAAAATATTATGGACGGTCCTTTGGAAACAATTGTAATGGGTTGGGCCCACATCAGAAAAGGAAAGCTACTGAGAGCTGGTTGAATGCCTGAGAAATTGTGTTCTATCAAACATCTCAAGCAATTAGCCACCAATAAGCCTTGTAAAAATAGATGCTTCCCTGCTCTAAAAACTGGGTAATTGCCAATAATCTTCAGCCAGATGGGTACCGCCTTCCTATAATCACCCTAGAGTTTCCTTCTCAGTCTCCCCAGGTCAGCCTGAAAGTTATGCTCGTGTTAGTTGCCTCCTAAGGAAGGGACTCCGATGGAAAGGGTGGAGACCTTCTTGTAAGGACTCAAGAGTGGTTTCTCTTCCTGTAGGAAGAAGTTCTGAAGATGGGTGCTGTCAGGGAAGGGCAAATGTCACAGTACAACCTGGGCGTTTCACACTGAGGGCTTCTGAGGGCGGGGACTTCGATTTGCAAACTGTTTAAACTGTTCCGCTAGAGCAAAAGGCAATGGTACATTTAGAAAGAATAGCGTGTCACTGAGACGCCAATAGGGTTATGCAATAAACTATGGCTACTTCCTTAGAAATTAAATGTAGGTTTTATAAGACGTTGGGTTGTCAGGGAATCTACAAATATAAAATGGTTTCTACAGTACAAGGGCATTTTGTGGCTTTTCACGATGATTTTGTGTGAATGTTTTGTTTTGTATACAGTTTTGTCTTTCAGAAATAGCATGACAGGATAAAAGAATGTGCTCTACGTGCAGATGAAGTGGCTGGAGCCAGCATCATGGGAGGCAGTGCTCTGCCCAAGGGTATTTATTTGCTATATCGTTTGTAATGGACTTTAAAACATTCCTGCGCAGACACTGTAAAATCTGCATTAGTCGGTTTTTATCTGCACTTCAGAGGCAGTTAGTTAATATTTGAAAGTACTCTAATCAGAAATTATACAGCAGAGGGATGGTTGATTAGCATTTGAAAGCCCTAAATCAAGTCTACACTCCAGAGATAGACTTCAGCACCTTCCTTGTCTCTGATCTGCGTAGTGGGTGTCAGACTTTGGGCGCTGATGGAATGAGGGGTCTTCAAACGCGTGGATTTGCTGGAAGTGTTGTCTGGGCGCGTCTGCTGTTAAATAGAGTATAAGGATCTAGCGAGGCCAAGGCCTTCTCTCTAGGATCCCAGTTCCAAAGTTGTCATGTGCTCAGATGCTGATTGGAGCATTTCTATGACCCTGCTTTGGCTTGGCAGCTGAGTCTGCTGCTACCATATTCACATTGACTTTGAGTACACTTTACATGAAAGAAGCTATCTCAGCACCCAAAAGGGCAGAAATCTGGGACTTCATCGAGCGCACAGGATAGGATGTGTGACTCTTTTTGTGCTTATATTGTTAAAGTAGCATCTCAGGCAAACTAACTGCGTTGCACGCGTATATCAAAGGTATTTTTCAAACTTGCTGCCGGGAAAGAGGCTTCTGAGCACGCTAACTTCAATATTTCTTACTTGATACACACTTTGTAGGGACAAAACAAAAATTGCTTCGATGTTCGCTATTCGTATGATTTTTTAAAAGGATGGTTAGATAAAGATCACGAGGTACCCTGGGAGACTGGCCACAGGTTGCTAAACAGTTCCTGAAGCTGAGAGTGGATGGGTTAGTCGAAGTCTCGGTGGAAAGCAAATGGCTCGCTCAAAATGGGTAATGCGAAGACACTGGAAGGGAGATTGTGTGTCAGGGCGTGTGCAGGGTTTGCGGAGGCTGAGGAGGGATGATGTGGTCCTCGGAGGTCCTCAGGGAGCCATTACTGCTCCTGGGACTGAAGGGGCCAGGGAAGGGTAGACCTGAAGACAGAAGCTACCCATGAGGTGCTTTCTGCCAGGAGCAGAGGCTTCCCATGCAGGGGCATAGACCACCCACAGCATCTCTGCAGGGAGAGAATCAAGGCATGTATAACCCAACCTCGTTCCGCTGCCCTTTCTGCCTTCCAGTCTCCTGCTGGTGCTTCTCACCGGGCAAGACTCGACCTAAACTGCAAGGCCAGGGAGCCTAGGAATGCAGTCCGGGCAGGTGAGCTTCCAGGGCCCAGGAGGGTGGGGAAAGGTGTGGAGTGGAGCTGGAGGGGCCAACAGAAGATCCAGGACAGTAAATTTGCTAGAAAGGACTCTTGAGCTCACTGAAGTCTATCAGAAAATAGCCTCTGTGATTTATCAGGAACCGTAATTACCTCTCCAAAGTAGCAGCTAATCACTTCAGACCACAAAGTCCTGCTGCAGTTCAGGGACAATTTTCTTTCTCAGTGTGCGTAGCAGAGATTGGTCTGACCCAGCTTTTATTATAAATCACGACCTAGTAGGAGGCTTACTGCTTCATCTACCTACAAGTGGTGGTGGCTATGAGGAAGAGATTTCCTTCTTGATATCTCATACTTGTGAAGGATTAGGTAAACTTTCTAAATCTTTATATTTCACATTCTGCTTTTTTTTTCCCCCTCATTGTACTTATTGCCATTCATAGTTACCTATGAGTTTGTTGATCTGTCATTCTACCCAGTGACCGTAATCCATGAAGGCCAACGGCTACGTCTCTCTACACGGCCTACGTGGAGCTACAGGCAAGTAATAGGTGCTCAGTGATTATTTACTACATGATGGAGTAAATGAAAACTCTGGTTATCTGTCAGCAAGGCAGCATGGTTGAAGCGGCGAGAGTGTGGGTTCTGGAATAGGGAAAAATTAGGTTTGAATGTTGGCTGTACTTAGGAGTTGAGAAGTCCTAGCGAGTTGCTTAATCTCTCAAAGCTGTAATTTCCTTCTCCACAATGTGGTGATTATAAAGTTTAGCCACCTAGATTTACTCGCTAAAGTTTGAATCAGACACACTGTTAAGTGCCTAATAGGGCTGGGAACGTGAAAGAAGGCAGTTGGGAACTAGAGGGACACCTGATGCTGTTCCCGTACACCTGTTGTTAGTTTTTATTAAAAAAAAATTTTTTTTCAGTAAGGGAGGACTTCTTTCAAAAGAGTAAGGATCATTAAAAAAAAAAATTTCTCGGGGCGCCTGGGTGGCGCAGTCGGTTAAGCGTCCGACTTCAGCCAGGTCACGATCTCGGGGTCCGTGAGTTCGAGCCCCGCATCAGGCTCTGGGCTGAAGGCTCGGAGCCTGGAGCCTGTTTCCAATTCTGTGTCTCCCTCTCTCTCTGCCCCTCCCCCGTTCATGCTCTGTCTCTCTCTGTCCCAAAAATAAATAAAAAAGTTGAAAAAAAAAATTAAAAAAAAAAATTTCTCAAAGGAACAACCAGGGGTTTGGCATATAATATAAAGCCTTCATCTTTTGGAAGGTTATCAAAATTTCTCTCTTTCAAATGATCATTGGTCACCAGTGTTTAGTTCAATCTAGTGGAAATATATTCAGCAGAGTCTGAAACCTTTAGCACCTGTGAGATAGGGTAGCCTATGAAATTGACATCGTATATTCAATAGAAATGTTCCTAAAAATATGGAACACTTTTACTGATAATAACACATTTCAGTGCATGCATCCTGTGATGAATTCTTCTCTAAAGTTAAGAATGACCCCAATATTATTGTTTTAAATACAATTCCTTTTAAGCGATGGGGAAAATATCTGGTGATGTCCTCTGGGCTGGCTTTCCAAGTACCTGTCAGTAAAGCACCCTCTCCCCTTTAAAAAAAAAAAAAAAGTGGCCTTTAAATGTTTAAAAAAAATCATACAAGTTGACCATAGAAAAAATAAGAAATAAATGACAAATAGATGCACAAAAGCAACTTTAAAAATGTAAAACCCGTCCAGAAGCAAACTTTTCAAGTGTGAATTTGTACTTACCCATTTCTTTATAAACTTTACTAAGAAAATTCTTCATCAGAGCTACTTTTTCCTCCCTGGAGTATCAGTAGGGTTCCACCAGTCTGAGTGAATACTTTTGTAAACTGGATCCCTTTTGCAAATTTCCCCCACTTTCCCACTGTCAGAAAACACTGTTAAGAACCTGTGGGTGTCTCTCCAACATTGACTTTAACACCTCCACAGTAAGTAACAACTATGTTGTTTAGGTGGAATTGCCCCAACCCCTCAGGTTTAGGGATGGGCACTGTGTGGTTTGAGCCAATCCGGGTAACCTCATTTTCCTTTGCTGTTGTGATTGGTTCAAGCAACCCAGCTTTAGCGCAATTAACATGTGTTCTTTCAGCCACAGGGTTTGACTCACAGGTGATCCAACCAACTGGTAACTTGAAACTTTTGCTGGGAATTCTAGGAAACAAAATTTTCTCTCCTGAATGTGAAACGTGGATATAAAATCTGGAACAGTTTAGCACCCATTAAGGAAGGCAGCCCAGAATATAATCTTTAACTTTTTAAAGATGTAAGATGTAAGTGATCATCTTACAGTTGGGTAGAAAGATGGCTACAATTTTCATCTCTAAAATCTATAAACCATGTAAAGCATTTCATACATTGCCAGCACATGGTAAACATGTGAAAATGTCTAACCCAATTATTAATGTTGTTTCCAATCTGACTTATAGTTAATCTGACCAATGAATTCTTGTCTACATGCCAATAGACACAGGTTACCTATCGATCATTCTTCTTGCCAATTAATATATACACGCCTTAACAAAGATATCTTAGAGACAATATATTCAGTTGTTGTCACTGGAGCTAATGGAATGGCTCCAGTGGTTGAAATCTCAGGCTAACATAAAGTGAGCTTCCTCAAAGCTGCTTGGGTCAATCCCCATCCCACTCCCACCTCCTCATCTGTCGGTTGGTCTTGTGCACAAAAGCTGTGGATTGCCTACATAACAGCCATTCCTCGTTGCTAACAGAAATCTAATTTTGTACATTTATTGGTCATATGGATGTTTTAGGGGATTGGACCGTGATAATACCAATTTCCGGGCCAGTGATTGGTTTAGAAATGGGTGTGTCATCAATTCTGGTCAATGAAATGTGAGGAAAGCCTTTTTGCAGGGCTTCTGGATGGAACATTCTGTCTCACAGCTTTTGGGTATTGATATGTGGGGAAGTGATGCGTGAGGTTGCTGCAGCCATCTTTCTATCATGATGTGTCAAGCTTGAGACAGAGTCTACATTCTGAGGAGAAAAGAATCTGGTTCTTGGTGACATAGTTGGACAACTGAAAACCAAAGTGCTTTAGGACTTCTTGTTGCATGGTGGATGAAAGCCCTTTATTGTTTAACCACTGAGTGGCGTTTTCTGTTACTTACATCAAAAAAACATCTAGGGGCACCTGGGTGGCGCAGTCGGTTAAGCGTCCGACTTCAGCCAGGTCACGATCTCACGGTCCGTGAGTTCGAGCCCCGCGTCGGGCTCTGGGCTGATGGCTCAGAGCCTGGAGCCTGTTTCCGATTCTGTGTCTCCCTCTCTCTCTGCCCCTCCCCCGTTCATGCTCTGTCTCTCTCTGTCCCCAAAAAAATAAACATTGAAAAAAAAATTTATAAAAAAAAAAAAAACATCTAAATGATTCAACTATGGGACACGAATTACCTATTTTCTCCTCTTCGATGTTGTTCTTTTTATTCAGAGAGACGCAGGCTGTGGAAAAACATGAATTGCCCCACTCATTTGTAGACAAAAAATTTACCAAAGGTTCTTTTAGCAGCTCACTCTTCACGGCGACTTGAGTGGCAGCATATCTTATTGGGTTTAAAGAAAAAGCAAAACCTTTTGTTCCTGTTAGATGTGGAGACTTGGGTACCTCAAAGAGAACTCTGGGTATCTTTTGAAACATTTTACTTAATCAGTACAGTTTTTAAAAGTCTGTATACTCACAAAGAGGTGTGAAACTGTTGGGAAATATAAGATTCAGACACAGAAAAATTCTCTTCCTAGGAACAGAGAGGAAAACTCTTGGAACTACAATTTCTGGCAAAGTCGATGTAGATAGAGAAAGAATAGATGCTGTTTCTGGACATGAGAAAGAACATAAATCAAATATATAAGCTTATGTGCCTTTTGCAAGTGAAAGATTGTGTGGTATTTATTTAAAGGCAGATCAATCCCTCTCTGAGACTAAATGAGGAAGAGATTAATTGAAATCTTAATGGAACATAAAATTGGGCATTGGCGATGTTGGCCTGCAACCATTGTAGATTGACAGATAATGCAGCCAGTCTGTTTACCTTATTGGAATGAGCCCTGGGAGGTGATGTGCCTGCTTCCTAATCTAGGAGTCTAATGTTTGCTTCTTAGATTTTTGTTGACAGGCTGATATCCTGACTCACTGGATCAGCCAGGTCGGAATCCTTTCTCCTTTGTTTCTACCTACGAAAGATATACTGGCCTGGGTCTAGGTCTAACAGGGTTAATTTCAACACTGTATTGAAAAGAACTCCAGGAATCTGGGGGGAAGGAAGACCCGCTCCTGTCAACAGCGGTGCTTCCTTTAAAACTGCATTAGGGAGAGGCGCCTGGGTGGCTCAGTCGGTTAAGCCCGACTTCAGCTCAGGTCATGATCTCACCATTAGCTCGTGGGTTCGAGCCCCGAGTCGGGCTCTGTGCTGATAGCTCAGAGCCTGGAGCCTGCTTCAGATTCTGTGTCTCCCTCTCTCTCTGTCCTTCCCCCCACCTCTCTCTCTCTCTCTCTCTCTCTCTCTCAAAAATAAATAAACATGAAAAAAAAAAATAAGACTGCCTTAGGGAAATGATGCCTTTTGAAGAAAGCATGTGCAGGCGTCATCCTTGCCTCTCTAAATGGCAGTCACCTCTATAATTACCTGACTTCTTTTCCTAGTTGAGCTCCTTGAGGGAAAGGCCTTTCCCTTATGAATATCTTTATCTCCCTCTTCCTGGTATACTAGGTGTTTGACAAAGCCCAGTTGGCTGACTGAGGTCAGCCTATTTTCCAACCTACATTTGGAAAGGTTGCGTTCATTAATAGTAAGGCGCTAGATCATGATCACTAGGAATTGACAGATTATACTACATCTGACATCCAGTTTGCTGGGATCAGATAGAAAGTGAGTGTCCCACTTGGATGAAGGTACCTCCTGAGAGAGAGGTCCTAGGGTCAGTCAGACAAATCATAGCATCAGGCAGCGAGTCTGAATGGTGCTGGGTGGGAGGCCAGGAGCCGGAGGAGTGAATGAACAAGTGGAGTTCTCGTCTCTTGGGATCCCTTGTTACCATTACCACGGCTGAACATAATGAGTGTGTCATTGCCAATCCACATAGCCACACGCTAAATGTTAATAAAGCTTCTTTTTATCCTCCCAGAAATTAGGTAAGAAAAATGAGTAGAAGTTCTACCATTGTCTTCGTGTACCATACTTTTTTGCACATCCTACCGTAAAGTCTCCTTGTCTACACATGGATAAACAAGATCAATACAGTCTCTGCCCTCATGGGGTTATGATCCACTGGGAAAATTAGAAACAAACAGGCTATTACAATAGTATAATACCCACATTGAAATGTAGAACTCGATACTTAATATTAAAATAAGTGAATATTAACCGATAGATATTGTGGAAATTAATAAAACAAAACTCCTTTAGAATGGAGCTGGAGGCCGGCAGGGGGAGCTCTTACACCCTAGCACTCCTGGTCACTCCTAGACCAGGAAGAGTGGGATGTGGCTACTACTTCACTATTCCAGCAGGAAGAAGAAAGACTTACCTCCTTCCCTGGCAATAGCCCAGCCAAAGGAAGACTGTCACAATTGCCAATGAGAAGCAATTTTACTTCCAACTCCTAATTTCCTCTAATGGACTTGGTGTTTGTGACAGCCATCCCAAATTCCCTGTTTCATTCTCTATAAAGGGGTGTGCTTCTTTGCTCAGCGGGACTTGTCCGTGGTTTTGCAGTAACTTACTTGTCCTGGACTAGAATTCTTTGCTGTTCTCCAGATAATCTCCTCTTGTTGGCTGTAAGATAACTGGCAGATTTATTTTTAAGGTCAACACGACTTTTTTGTGTAATTAAACAAAAATATTTCTCAGCCACTGTAGCAGACAATCGTGGTTTCTGCTACCCAGAATCTATTTCGTCTTTTTCTAGGAAGGAGATCTTGGGTTTTTTTCTTAGGAAATTATATCCCCTTCCCACTGTACTTTTAATCCATGGGGTTGGGTTATCCCTTCACCAGATCTAGGGATAGGAAAATAATCTCCTGATCTAGGGGTAGGAAAATCATCCAGATCTTAGCAACATTGTATTTGAATCCCTAACCGGCGAGAAGTAGTCATGTGACCCAAGCTAATCCAATCAGAGATAATCCTGTTTTTGTTTTTTTTTTTTTTTTTTTTAATGGAATAACCTGGACAAAGGAGTTCTCTTTTCTCTCCTTTTCTCCTTTGGTTCCAGACCTGGAATCAAGTATGAACAGTCAGAACTTCAGGCAGATATCTTCTCCACGAGAGGAGAAAAGGGTAACCAAGACGGAAGAAATGTAACATTCAAGAGGCAAAGGCAGAGAGACTGAGTTTCAATGATGTCTGAGCCCCTGAAAACCTTGGAGACCACTTTTACCACTGTGCTTTCCGTTGACGTGAGCCAATAGGTTCTTGAGTTTTGGCCTAAGCCAATTTGCGTTGGGTTTTCTCTCACTTAACAACCCAAACTTGGTACCTAATTTACAAATTTGCAGCTGCTCTCACTCACGGGTAAGCTAACTCTGGTCTCGTCTGATGTCTGAACGGAACTCACCTTTCCAGTATCCCGAATTTTTCCCGGATTTATGTTTAATATTTGCCTTTCATCCCTGGGCTTTTTAACAACGATGGTGAATTCTAGATACCTTTCTCCTTTCTCCTCCCACCCCTATTGTGATTTTAGCTTTCCTAGCATGGCTTTTCCTCCGGCTGCTTTGGAATTACATGTAATGCCCGCGGAAAGTGCAGGTGGCTGGGCCACATGCTATGAAAATCCGAAGATCTGCACTTTAAAAATGCTCCCAGGTGATACTGATCTAAAGCTTGAAAAATAGAGCCCTAACATTAGACAAGGGTCCTTTCTGCTCTTCCCCCAAAACCCATAGGTCCCTCTCACCCTCGATCAGTTTCTCTTCCCATCTATGGATAGACTGTAAGTGAGAAACAATAGAACTACACGGACTTCTCATTGGCTAGCATGACCCTGAGCTTTCCCTGTCATCCACTTAGCTAGGAAAATTTTCCTGGATGAACCATCTCAAAAGTCAGATCTCTGCCCTTTGGAAATATGAACTTAGGGGTGTCTGGATGGCTCAGTCAGTTAAATGTCTGACTCCTGGGGCACCTGGGTGGCTCAGTCAGTTAGGCATCTGACTTTGGCTCAGGTCATGATTTCACAGTTCGTGGGTTTGAGCCCCACATCGGGCTCTGTGCTGACAGCCCAGAGCCTGGAGCCTGCTTCTGATTCTGTGTCTCCTTCTCTCTCTGTCCCTCCCTGGCTTGTGCTCTGTCTCTGTCTCAAAAATAAATAAACATTAGGATAAAAAAATAATCATCTGACCCTTGATGTTGGCTGGGGCCATGATCTCGTGGTTCACGGGTTCGAGCCCCACATTGGGCTTTGCGCTGTGTCAGCGAGAAGCCTGCTTGGAATTTTCTCTCCACCCCTCCCCTCCTAAAATAAATAAATAAACTTTTAAAAAAAATTTTAAAAAGGAAAAGAACGAAATCTGAACTTATATCTTCTAACAAGATACACTGATGTGATCTTCTGTATTCTTCGCAGCTGTAGTTTTTGAAAGGGACACAGAATTCCTAAAACTCAGCTCAAATCAGAGATTGAAAAATATATAGCTAGATAGAACATAACATGATATTTAAATATTTCCCTTTTTCTTTCCCCTTCTATGGGAGGCAGGAGAGGTCTGAGGTTGCCCACCTTCTCCTCAATCCTGTGGGCTTCTGTAGCAGTATAATATCAGGGTCTTTAAGCAACAAGGATTTCCTCAAATTTGATGGATTGTTGATGACTGTGATACATGAGGCTGAAGGAAAAGTCATGGGACAGACATAGAAGCCAACTTTGAACTGTAAGCCTTTCCCATGACCTGTGCCCCCAAAATAGTAGCTCTCTGCCGGCGACCATCTGCAGCCTTGATCTGACCCTGACCCAAACATCTGGCATGTGGAAGCTGGCCCAGAGCAAGCCGATTAATCTCCCGGTGCTCACAGCCTTTTCTTGGACTTCTGTATGTCACACAGTGATCACTGTTTAAAACCACTGATAAAATTCAAGAATGTGCCAATAATAACTCCCTCATCGTGGGCTGAGCTGGATTTCCAAAGCACCAGAAGCTGAATGCTGATCCTCCAGGAAAGATGGTGAGCAGGGTGCCACTGGGGGCCCTCAGGACCACCTGACTCGAAACCACAGGATGGGTCCACGGTAGGTCAGGTAGCTGTGGGTGGGGCAGAGTGGACGAGAGAGGACATCTCCCCTTTTACATCAGCTTTTTTTAACCTTCCTTTGCCTTGAAGGTCTGGCTGCTTGTCTCACCATTCCTGTCTCCCCTGATCCCCCATGGAGACAGATTCCTTAAAGCTTCAGGGGTGCCTGGGTGGCTCAGTTGGTTAAACGTTTGACTCTTGATCTCAGCTCAGGTCATGATCTCACAGTTCATGAGTTCAAGCCCCGCATTGGGCTTTGCGCTGACAGTGCAGAGCCTGCTTGGGATTCCGTCTCTCCCTCTCTCTGCCCCTTCCCCACTTGCTCTCTCTCTCTCTCTCTCTCTCTCTCAAAATAAATAGACTTAAAAAAAAAAAAAAAACTTCATTTAGAAACCTTTGAGTCACCTGCCTTGACGCCATTAATTTTCCCTCTCTGCCCTCACTCTCTAAACTTCCTCCACAATACAAGTGAGTGTCTAAGACTTCGTTTGCACAGAGATGTTAGAAAAATATGTATTTTTTAACTTAATAGGGAAAATGACGTATGAGACCTTCCATTTGAATCGAGAAACTGAGAGAGGCACTGTGGTTTATGTAGGGACAATTCCTTTGGAAGATCCAGGCAGAAGTCAGACTGGTTTATGATGAAAAAGCACAATACTAATGTATTCCTAGCACTTCAGGGAAATTCAGGGAACCTCCTTCCCCCAGTCTGTCGTCTACAGAACATATCCCATCAGGAGGACTAAGGTAAGGACAGTAAGGACGGGAAATGAGAGTTTATGGTGTCGATCAAGGTAGAGAAAGTGCTGCAGTTGAATGCAGTAATACTTTCTCTTGGAAAGGACCTGTGCAAGAGAGGGAGGCTTGGGTCTTTCAGGGGATTGATGTTTATTTCCTTCAAGAAATACTGAGTGTTTCTTGTGGTCCAGGCATGATATTAGATATGGAAGATACAAGGATGGGCAAACAGATGTGGTTCCCGTTTTCGTGGAGCTATCATCAAGAGGGGTAACACTAGTAACCAATTAATCATTAAATAAATGTGCAAAGGAAGTGGTGACGAGTGCTGGTAAGGAGAGATCTCCCTGGGGCTAGGAGAGGCAATATGAGAAAGGATTTGACCTCGTCTAAAGGGTCATAAAAAGCTTTCTTAAAAAAGTGATGACTGGGTCGAGGCCTGAATGATGAGCAAGAATTAAGTCGATAAAGAAGGAAGGGGAGGGAATGAGCTGGGGGCCCTGTGGGGACCTGGTGAAGCACCAAGAGTAAGGACTCTGCATTGGATCAGGGAGAGTGAAGGGGAGAGGGGCTGAGGTTGGAGAGGTTCCAGGGTACAGATCAGGGAGGACCTTGCTTGTAGACCACGCCAAGGATTCTAATATTTATCATACAAGCAATGGGAAGCCATTGAATAGTTTTAATTGGTGATAGCGGTCATGATAGTGGTGGGGGATGTGTTCAGCTTTGTGTTGGAAAAGATTGTTCTGGCTGCCGTGTGACTGGGTGGGGAGAGGGTAGATTCAACGTAGAAAGAGCAGGCAGAGGGTCTTGTAGCATCCCAGGCAAGGAATGATTGGGCTAAGCTGGTGGCAGTGATGGAAAGAGACATTGAAGAGGGAAGATCAACAGGGCGTGGTGTGTGTGGTCCCCTTATCACCTTCAAGCTTCCTCAAGGGTAAATCTGACAGGAGCCCAAAGGAGCATGCCCGTTGGTGCACGAGAGAGCACGTCAAAGCTAAATTACATTGATCTGAAGCACAGATCTTTCGAGCACTGGTGCAAGATCCCAAGGAGCATTTTCCAGCCCTCTTGCCTTTTCAGCATGAGCAGGCACCGAAAATGAAGTGTGAGGGAAGGAAGCAGGCACCCAGGTTATTTTTAGCAAGCTATAGGAAATAGCCAACATTCTAATTTGAATTCTTCTCATTAAAACCCAGAGCCTAACCCCACACAGTTCTTGTTTCTAATGTCGGCAAACTTCTCTTTTTCCAGATAATTGACAATAGGCCCCCACGGAAGTCTTCTCAGCATTTCTGCAAAAATTTAGCAAACATTAGGTTTGACACCATCACCATGTTTGCCAAGACAGCAAAAATCCCAGCCGGCAAAACTTCGAGCATGATGAAGTGGAACAGAGAGGACAGCGCGGAATGAGTGATCATTTCAGGAAATCTTCTAGCAAGAGTTTCCAGTGTTGGGGTTTCGCATCGTCTTTGCAGGAAGAGCGGTACGGAAGGTCCACTCTGGGGCCAGGCTGCGGTGATGTAGGTGGGTTTGCTCCTCTTTCTTTCCCACCTTCCCTCCCTATCCTCGAGTCGTTCCCGGAGTTAAAATTATTTTTTAATATTTTCGTTTGATAACAACAGAAACATTTTTTATTCGACAAGTTTACCTGGTATAGTCAGCGTCTGAATGATGGCTGAGCTGGTCTTTGGATTGGTGTGGCAGGCCTTCCACCTGCTTGACCTGGGACATGTTATTTAGCTTCTTTGGGTCTGGATTTCCCCACATGAGACGTGAACAGGTGTTATACTAGCTCAGCACTTCCCCAGCCTCAGTCATTCGGGTGTCGCCTTCATAATATTCGCCATGTTGTTATTTTTTTTTAACATTTTTTCTTCTAAATTGATTCATTTGTTTACTTAAGTCTTTTTTTTAAAACAACAACAACAAAGTCTTGGCAATAATATATGTGAAATCATGGAATTAAGTGATGATAACCTTATTTCTAATACACATAAATAAGCACATAAATAAAATAAAATGGTTTTTTTTTTGCATATATCTATGTGAAATCAACCTACACTCCTCCATGATGATATATGTAGACCCCACTCTAGGAAGCTCTAGACAAGCCAGATTCTAAGCTCTCGTGCAGTGCTAACATACTGTTGTTCACATCTGGCCTTACCTACCCTGCCTGGTTTCCCATAGCTTCCTAAAATAAAACCCTAAGCGTGGCCAAATCAATGTCCCTGTTACTCCTTGTAGACAGTATGTGCAAGCTATTCCTTTCATCTAGAATCAATAATTCACTAAGGAAAGAGAAACCATGACCTAAGTAAGAAAGAGCAAATTGGGGAAGTACATGATTGGGTCAAAAGCTACCCTTGACCAATAGGCCAAGAGAATCCTTAGAGTTGGTTGGCAGTTGGTGGGTGAAGGTCAAGAGTAAAAAGTTGAGGGTTTGGTCCTTTATGGGCTATTTGTTTTCCTTGAAGAAGAGGTTTACCCACTTACAGGACAAATTTACTGGACAAAGTTTTTTTAAATGTTTATTTCTGAGGGGGGTGGGAAGGAGAGAAAAAGAGGGAATGAGGGGAGAGGAGCAGAGCGAAAGGGAGACAGAGTATCTGAAGTGGGCTCTACACTGACAGCAGAGAGCCTAACATGGGGCTCAAATTCACAAACTGTGAGATCATGACCCGAGTTGAAGTCAGACCCTTAATGGACTGAGCCACCCAGGCGCCCCTGGACAAAGTTTTGAGTGCTCCCTGAAGTTCTTCAACCTTATCTAACATACAAAAGAAGATCTACTTGGGGAGTAATCATTATTTGATACAGAAATGTATTAATTCACTTATTTATAATGCATTTTGTGTTAAAAAAATGCATGATGTGTTTCCTCCATACTAGGCATTGAACATACAAAGGCCATTAAGATATTTCTCTATCCTCTAGGAGCTCAGGTTTTGCTGGAGACGGAACGTACATGGGTGGGCCCGGTAAGGCATTGCAGACCTCCAAAGTATGTCCAGGGTACAATGTGCCTCGGGACGGGTAGTGTCAGTTCTGTTGGATCAGGCAGAACTTCCTAAGGGATGTAACTTGAAATCTAAGCCAGCATTGGTTGGGGGGGGGGGGTGGCCCAGTGGGGATGGAATGCCCTTCCAGGGACTATAAACAGAGTTATAAGATTTTCTGGCATATTCAGAAAACTGAATGCAATTTAGTAGGGGTGGAACCTACAGTTGCCTGTGTGTGTGTGTGTGTGTGTGTGTGTGTATGTGTGTGTGTGTGTGTGTATGTGTGTGTAAGAGAGAGAGAAAGAGAAACAGAGTGGTTGACTCCAGCGGTCGTACTTCCCTATTCAAGAAGGAACTGTTAGAGACTTCAACGCAAGTGGGAGCTATGTCCAGAGCTGCATGCTGGAAGCTCACTCAGGTGCTCGCGTGGTGGATAATTGGATAGGGACAAGTTCCCAAGCCATAGGCAGAGACCCATTAAAACACTATTCTAAGGGTCCGGGAGAGAGACGATGAGGGCAGCAGTGGTGAGAGAGAGAGAGAGTAGGGACAGCTTTGAGAGTCAGTGTGAAGGATGAGCTGATGAGAACGGGAGATGCCTAGGAAGGGGTCAAGGTTGCCAGCTTGCTGATTGGCTAGTGGTGCCATTCTCACCGTGGGGACCCAGCAGGAAAGAAGCAATCTGGGGAAATATGCATTTCTTTTGGAACTGGACCCCTTGGGGCCTGCATGGCAAAGTGATCGGGTATGGAGCCCTGACACCTGAGTTCTTTTCCTAGCTCTGTTCCTATGACCCTGTTTCGACTTCTCACCATTTCCACCATCTTGTCCCTAAGATGTATGGCCCGCTCTGGCTTGATTTCAGGTCTTGAGGAAAAGAAAAGAAAAGAAAAAAAAAATATGTGAAAGCACTTCCTAAATGTCTTCACAAATGTAAATATTTCTGTCTCCAAGGAAGCGCAAGGTGTAAAAAGCAGAGTCATCAGCACATTTAGCTCATAAATGGGCAGAGTATGTGACTCCTTTGCATCATGACAGAGCACACAGCAGAGACGTCTCTACAGAAGTGCCAACATTACTGCTTATCCTTTGGCCAAGATGGCCTAATTTCTATGAGACGAAAGGTTATCACTTTGCTTTGTAACGTGCCAATTCACCGGACACTACATCTCTTCGTTTTTTTTCCTAAATCTTATGAAGTCATTTTGCCATTGCCACTTGCTAGGTTGGCCAAAACATCCATCGTCAGCCATAATGAGGATTCCTGTTGGATCACATACAAAGCCTGTTTTTCACGAGTGAGGTTTAAGACATGTATGTCCACTCGCGAGTGGAGTGAGCGACGTTTACACAGCGTTGGTTTGCATCCGTCTTGGGAGCTTTCCTGGTAAAATCTGAAACTGGCCTCTGTACTCAGAAGGGAGGGAGAGACCAAAGAAAGAGGCAGGCCATCACGGGTAGGTGGGTGGCAATCTCAATAACAGCGACGGAAGCTTACATGTGAGACAAATTGATCCCTGCACCTGCCCACCCAATCTTAAAATGTTATAAAGGGGCCTTCGCTGGGTTCAGTCACATCTACTGGGCAGGTGTTCTCAATACCGTATCACTATCTTAAGGCTACGTCCTTGAAGTAGCCTCTGGAAGTGGGAAAGGCAAGCAGGATGCATATTCCCAGGACAGAGGAAGGAGTGAGGAGCCTCCAATTGGCGGTCATGTCCTTCCGATGACGTTCCCAACACACAGGTAACTAACCATCCTTGCATGAACAGGGTAACCTAGTTGTCCTAGGTTTAGGAAACCCCATCACTAACTTGCTAGTCCAGACCAAGGGCTTTGCAATCTGTCACCCCTAGGGCTGAGGAGAACGGGAGACTGAGGTGCCGATTGATCTGTGCTGGTGGTTAACATGCCCAAGGCAGCTCAGCAGCATTATCATCCAGACCAAAAGAAATTTGGGAATTACCTTTAATTACTGTTGTGGTCCCAGTTTGCTGTACGGGAAGCATGCTCCTTATAAATAAGGAAAGTTGAGATATCAACAGTGTGGCGAAGGTCGGTATGGAAGACAAACCCCAGCACGGAACCACCGAGGGTGGGGGCTGGTGAGGAGGGCTGATGGTTGAGTGTGCACGATGCAGCTGAGGTCTACTGCAGAGAAAGGGGGGACATGGAGACTTCCTCAGGCAAGGAGGTCAGAATGGAGAGAAATAGGAATAAGAAGGCATTTTGAGTTAATTGAAAAGAACTCCGAGATATTTCTTATAAATCGTTCTCATGAACGGAGAAAAGATCAACTTGGGGCAACCGCTCTTAGAATAGCGTTCCTGGTCAGGGTATTTTAAATGTTAACTCACCTCCTGGGAGGAGAGAAAAGCCACCTCTTAGAGCGATATCCCACTGGTGGTGTGTGAGAGGATGGCTGGAGTTAAACATCTGAATACTCTTCTATTTTAATAGTTGCGTGTTTATTTGATGACTATCATTATCTTTGGCAAGTCATTATACTTTTCTATTTGAGGCAGTGGCACAACACTTTCTGTTAAAATAAATTTGAGGGAGGAGGGGCACCTGGGTGGCTCAGTCGGTTAAGCGTCTGACTCTTGATCTCAGCTTAGGTCTTGATCTCACAGTCGTGAGGTCAAGTCCTGTGTTGGGCTCCACTCTGGGCATGGAGCCTACTTAAAAAATAACATAAAATAAAATACATTTGAGGGGGAAAAGTGAGCTGATTTAAGGAAAAATTATTTATTAAAAGAAACAGGAGAGAGAGTATGGAAAAAATAGAAAGGCAGTATTAGAATGACCAAAGCTTGGGAGAACATCAAAAGTTGTGCTCCATTTGGGTGGAGAAGCAGAAAGGAAAGGAAATAATTACCTAGTTTGTAATGGCCCATGGGTAATTTTGCAACCAGTTTACCTCATCACATGAGCTTTTTTCTCATGAAGATTATTCTCTGAAAATGCAAAAAATCCAAGGAGAGAGTCATATCTTAACATATGATAAACAGGTTTTTTTTTAAAGTTTATTTATTTTTGAGAGAGAGACAGAGCTCAAGGGGAGGATCAGAGAGAGAGGGAGACACAGAATCCAAAGCAGGCTCCAGGCTCAGAGCTGTCAGCACAGATCCCGACGTGGGGCTTGAACTCACGAACCGCGAGATCATGACCTGAGCCGAAGTCGAACGCTTAATCGACTGCGCCACCCAGGCGCCCCAAGCAGGGTTTTTTTTAATGATGTAGCTACACTTGGACCTGGACACGTCTGGAAGGGGGAAGGAGATTCCCCTTGCAGTGGGGCTGCAGGGGGAGGTTAGGGGAGCCCACTCCAAGAGAGTTCACCAGCCTTATGATTTCATCCAACTCTTGAGTAGAGAGCGTCCTTGGGTGGTGACAGTGCAGTGACAGACAAGTAGGTTGAATTAAAAGGTTCTGGGGGCGCCTGGGTGGCGCAGTCGGTTGAGCGTCCGACTTCAGCCAGGTCACGATCTCGCGGTCCGTGAGTTCGAGCCCCGCGTCAGGCTCTGGGCTGATGGCTTGGAGCCTGGAGCCTGTTTCCGATTCTGTGTCTCCCTCTCTCTCTGCCCCTCCCCAGTTCATGCTCTGTCTCTCTCTCTGTCCCCCCCCAAAAAATAAATAAACGTTGAAAAAAAATTAAAAAAAAAAAAGGTTCTGAAGGTTTAATTTTAATGTGATGATGGGTACCCTTTGAGGGTAGTGTATGTATGTAGGCCCTGCAGCTCCTAGAACAGTGCTCTGCACATACACGTTAAGTAGCTGCTAAATGGGAGAATAACTGCACAATATTTTACATTGACTTGCAAAAGAGGAGAAACGGGTCAGGTTGGAAGTGATCGATAACTGAGTTCATATCGCATTTCTGCCCTTTACATGCTGTGTAGCCTTGGGTAAATTACTTAACCTTTCTGAATCTCGTCTAGCAAATGGAGCTAATCAGTGGTGCACTGTACATGTTCTACAACCGGCTCACCAGGAAAAAGGAAAGCTCTGCTTTGTAGCACTTGCTGATTTCCGTAGTGTCACTATTCACCATCAAGCTAACAAGCATTTCACAGCTAGCTTGCAAAATTCCTGCCAATCTACAAATCAGTTCTCAGAAACCCCCAGATACAGTTCACCACTGGAGGTCACGATTCCAACCTCACACGGGTGCCAGTCATTCTTGGAGCACTTACTACCTGCTAATAAGCACTGTGCTTGGGTAGTCTCATCTAGTTTTTCTTCAATGTTTGTTTATTTTTGAGAGACGGAGAGAGACAGAGCGTGAGCAGGGGAGGGGCAGAGAGAGGGGGAGACACAGAATCCAAAGCGGGCTCCAGGCTCTGTCCGAGCTGTCAGCACAGAGCCTGACATGGGGCTTGAACTCACAGGCTGTGAGATCATGACCTGAGCCGAAGTCAGACGCTCAACCGACTGAGCCACCCAGGTGCCCCTGTTTTTTTGATTTTTAATAATGATTTCATGGGGCACCTGGGTGGCTCAGTTGGTGAGCATCCGACTTTGGCTCAGGTCGTGATCTCACAGTTCGTGGGTTTGAGCCCCGTATCAGGTTCTCTGCTGATGGCTCAGACCCTGGGGCCTGCCTTGGATTCTGTGTCTCCCTCTCTCTCTGCCCCTCCCCTGCTCACGCTCTGTCTCTCTCTCTCTCTCAAAAATAAACATTTAAAAAAATTAATAAAAACTAATGATTTCAAAAGTAGAATTTAGTGACTCATCACTTACATATGACACCCAGTGCTCATCCCAACAAGTGCTCTCCCTAATGTCCATCACCCATTTAGCCCATCCCCCAAACCAAGACCCCTCCAGCAACCCTCAGTTTGTTCTCTGTATTTAAGAATCTCTTACAGTTTTCCTCCTCTCTCTTTATCTTATTTTTCCTTCCCTTCCCCTATGTTCATCTGTTTTGTTTCTTAAATTCCACATCTGAGTGAAATCATACGATATTTTTCTTTCTCTGACTTATTTCACTTAGCATAATCTCTAAGTTCCATCCACATTGCTGCATATGGCAAAATTTCATTCTTTCTAATTGCTGAGTAATATTCCGTTGTATATATATACCACAACTTCTTTATTCATTTGTCAGTCAATGGACATTTGGGCTCTTTCCATAATTTGGATATTGCTGATCGTTCCGTTATAAACATTGGGGTGCATGTTACCCTTTGAATCAGCATTTTTGTATCCTTTGGATAAATACCTAGTAGTGCAATTGATGGGTCATAGGATAGCTCTATTTTTAATTTTTTGAGGAAACTCCATACTGTTTTGTAAAGTGGCTGCACCGGTTTGCATTCCCACCAACAGTGCAAGAGGGTTGCCCTTTCTCTGCAACCTTACCAACAACTGTCATTTCCTCAGTTGTTAATTTTAGCCATTCTGACAGGTGTTAGGTAGTATCTCATATTGGTTTTGATTTGTACTTCCCTGATGATGAGTGATGTTGAGCATCTTTTCATGTCTTTTGCTCATTTCTTCATGGGATTATTTGTTTTTTGGGTGTTGAGTTGGTAAGTTCCTTTTTTTAAAAAAAAATTTTAATGTTTATTTATTCTTGAGAGAGAGACAACAGAGACAGAGTGTGACTGGGGAAGGGTCAGAGAGAGAGGGAGACACAGAATCTGAAACAGGCTCCAGGCTCTGAGCTGTCAGCACAGAGCCCGACGCGGGGCTCGAACTCACGGACCACGAGATCATGACCTGAGCCAAAGTCGGACGCTTAACTGACGGAGCCACCCAGGTGACCCAAGTTTGATAAGTTATTTATAGATTTTGGATACTAACCCTTTATCTGATATGTCATTTGCAAATATCTTCTCCCATTCCGTCAGTTGCCTTTTAGTTTTGTTGCTTGTTTCCTTCACTGTGCAGAAGCTGTTTATCTCAATGAGGTCTCAATAGTTCATTTTTTGCTTTTGTTTCCCTTGTCTCTGGAGGCATGTCTAGCAGGAATTTGCTGCAACAGAGGTCAAAGAGGTTGTTGCCTGTTTTCTCCTCTAGGATTTTGATGGCTTCCTGCCTTACATTTAGGTCTGTCATCCATTTTGAGTTTATTTTTGTGTCTGGTGTAAGAAAGTGGTCCAGGTTCATTCTTCTGCATGTCGCTGTCCAGTTTTCCCAGCACCACTTGCTGAAGAGACTGTCTTTATTCCATTGGATATTCTTTCCTGCTTTGTCAAAGATTAGTTGTCGATACGTTTGTGGGTCCATTTCTGGGTTCTCTATTCTTTTTTTAAATTTATTTTAATGTTTTTATTTATTTGTGAGAGAGAAAGAGAGAGAGGACAAGTGGGAGAGGGGCAGAGAGAGAGGGAGACACAGAATCCAAAGCAGGCTCCAGGCTCTGAGCTGTCGGCACAGAGCCTGATGCGGGGCTTGAACTCATGAACCATGAGATCATGACCCGAGCCGGAATTGGACACTTAACGGACTGAGCCACCCAGGTGCCCCTCTGGGTTCTCTATTCTGTTCCATTTGTCTACGTGTCTGTTCTGACGGTGCAGAGCCTGATGTGGGGCTCAATCCCATGAACTGCAAGGTCATGACCTGAGCTGAAATCAAGAGTTGGATGCTCAACTGACTGAGCGAGCCAGCCAGGTATCCTCCAGAAAGAGAGCTTTGTAGTGATTTACCAGCAAAGTGAGAGCTTCTTCCTTCCCTGCTCTCTCTGCTGTTGGCCTATCACACAATGAACAACACAGATGTTTCTAAGAATTTGATATCCAGCTATTCGTTAAATGTATAATATTTGGAACTAAACTGATCCATTATTATACACTTTGTGCTAGAAGAGTATGAAATTCTTCCTTCAGAGACCTTGGGTTGGAGGAAGTTGGGCTGGGGGATTTGGCTAAGTAGACAGGGCCTCCTACCCAGATGTCATTCTCCTCCTATATCTGCCTTTCTGGCAGAGCCAGCTCCATGAGATGCTGGAAGCCACTGCCAGGAACTTTCTTACAGGGAAGGTGGTCATGTAATCTACCCGGTTCTGGCCAATGAGACTTAAGGAAGCGTGATCAGAGGCTTCAGCAATTTTCTTTGTGGAACAAAGCAGAGACATGGGGAAAAAAAGTTCCATGTCTCCCTACCTGCTTTTTGACATTACTCTCCGGGGATGACAGATTTTGAGTCTAATTAGATGGATGGCCTGGAAGTATCTACCTACTTATTTCCTGTTAGGTAAAGATAAAGAAATAGCCTTACTGGTTAGAGCCTGTCACCTATGCATGATGTGATTTGCAGCCCCAAGCATCCTATACCAATAATTAAAATGGATTTTCAAGTTTACCTGCTTGAATTGAACTATTAGAACGTGTGGTGACCAAAACACCACTGTGTCGGTGAGAAAGCTTTCTGCGGCAAGTAATTCCAAGTCCCGACTCCTGCTGGCTCAGCAGAGGGAGGTTTATCACCTTGTGTAACAGGGATAACAGAGTGGGGCAGGCCCCCCGGTGGTACACATACCCTGGCTGTCCTTCTCTGAGTCTCTCCTGTCCCATTCTCCTTGTGGGTGGGTTTGGTCCTCAGGCCAGTTGACTGCCAAGTTCTAGGCCCAGGGGAAGAAGGGGGATTGTCTATTCCTGTGTTTCTTCGGAGAAGCGAGGAGAGGTTCTTTGTCAGCCATGGTCCATATTTATCCTTTCCTAAGTCAGTCGTTGGCAATGGGAGTTGGGTTCCTACAATCCTTCTATGGGCTTCTATGGGCTAGGGGGTGGAGGGGAAGAACGTAAGAAAACCCACACAAGGACCAACTCCACTTTTCTTATCTTTTTGCTTCTTGGAGATTTTTCACGGGCTCTGGTGAGCTTGTTTTCCACTCTGAGAACCCTAACTGATCATTTTTTTTTTTTTTTCTCTTCTAGCTTGGCTTTGAGCCTTCACTCACTCAGGTGCCTCCCAGCTGACAAGGGTTTCTTTCCTTTTACCAGTTGGTTTCTCTTAAAAGAATCAATTCTTTTTGTTTCTGGATCCCTAAGGCCCCGATTATAAAACAGGTGTTGTATTTTAAAACACAATGTGTAGGGGCGCCTGGGTGGCGCAGTCGGTTAAGCGTCCGACTTCAGCCAGGTCACGATCTCGCGGTCCGTGAGTTCGAGCCCCGCGTCAGGCTCTGGGCTGATGGCTCAGAGCCTGGAGCCTGCTTCCAATTCTGTGTCTCCCTCTCTCTCTGCCCCTCCCCCATTCATGCTCTGTCTCTCTCTGTCCCCCCCCCCCAAAAAAAAAAACGTTAAAACACAATGTGATACCAATGTCTTCACAGGAAAAAAAAAAAAAGAATCTAGACAGACGCGCTAGTGTTTTTAGAGTTAAAAATGTTTCACTTGCATTTGTTCTTCTGCTTGAACATATCTTTATGCTCACAAAGAAAACAGGTACCACGCCTTTAAGAGTAGCTCCCTGTCAGATTTTAAAACTGATACAAAGTTACTTGAGGAATAAGAGCAATGAAATGTGAAGCGACTTTTATCTGACGACAACGTGGGGATTCAACTTGGAGGAGATAAGTTAGTAGAGGAGAGAAATGTGAGGTTTACACCCTTTCCTCATTTGATGGAAGAAGCCCTGGTCTTCTATTACCCCTCACGGCACCTTCGCTTGTATTCATGTGTACCGGATTAACCACCAAAGACTTGTTTTGTACCTGGTTTCTGCTGCTTTTAGTCAGAGAGATACCCGTGAATCCCTTGTGTGAATTGTGAGCCAGCTGTAGCTGTTTCGGCCATTGTTATGAGACTACCCAGAACCCCATTCCTCCCTTCGTCCACCCTAATAGGACCTGTGTCCACCCTCCCGTATAGCCTGTGCTACTGGGAGAATCTGATGCCACTCTTGACTTTCGGGTGGGATTGAAGCAGTCAGCACGTCTGCCATCATTGGTTCAGGGGCAGACATGGGATGGGCAGAGTCCAATCAGGGTGAATCTCAAGATTTGGTTGCTTAGAATGTCACAGCAGGCACATTCTGTCTCCTTCTGCGGTGTGTGGGTGTGTGTTCAGTGCTGCTCACACCATGGAAGGTCAAGCAGAGACACTGAAAACAAAACAAAACAAAAGCAGATGGAAAGAAACTGAATCAAGCCAGGCCTGAGGCCTGACCCGGCTCTGGACCTTCCAGTGACATGGGCCAAGAAATCTTTCTTGTTGATTGAGTTTTCCATTAGCCACTTAAAGGGCCCTGCAGATGGAAGAAGCTGCCCTCAAGAAATTTCTGGTAAATAGGCCTCTGAGTTTTCCTCAAGGCAAACAAGTTTGATTGCTCAAGAAAGGAGGGGGAAACGAATCCTTTGTGTTTTGAGCACTGGGAAGAAAATTAGCCTGATTTCAAGTGTATTGCCCCAGGCCTGGGAGACAGCCATGTTGTAGGAATTCTCCGGAGGCTGAGCCTATAACAGCACTCCAACCGGTCTTAAGGGTTAACTTGCTTCAAGCTTACCGGCTCTGGCTTTCTGACCTTACTCCCTTGATCTGTAGCAGAACTAACTGACTTTCTTTGAGATTTGCAGGCCACTGGCCTTGAGGCGTGAAGGGCTCAACTCTCCCAGAAGATAAAGCCTGACTACAATTCAAAAACAGCTGCCGCTGATGCGGGCAAGTCTGTTCCGGGTCATGGGTCACGGCGACGTACGACTAACCACCTGGGCACCCGCTTCTCTTGCACGTAGCCCCCCCCCCCCCCCCCCGTTCCCACGCCTTCATCTTTAAAGCCCTCTGGTTTCCCCCCAGGATGAGGAAGAGGGTCTTTGAGGCATTCGCCCGCCATCTTCCTAGGTTGCCAGCTTCCTGCATAAAGCAAACTTTCCTTTCCCACCACCACTTGTCCTTTGAATATCAATTTTTGAGTGGTGAGCAGCTGAGCCTGAGTTTGGAGCCTGTTCTCTGGTAATAGGCCCACACATTTAGACACAGCACCGCTGTGGTGTGGGGTCTCTCATGGACCTCGAAGAGCAGGCCCCTGAAGGAACTAGGTAACTAAGGTGTCGAAGGATGGGACAAGCCTGGCAGCATGGCCATGGAGGCACCTGCCGGCCCGGTCAGGAGGCTGGTCTGTGTCTTGGGTCAGCAGGGCAGGGCAAAGAGGGAGGACCCGCGATCCACAGTCACGCTGTTTGTGAAAATGCAGATTCTCAGGACATAGCCACTAAAGCCACTGAATCAGGATCTGGGGACAGGCATTTCGAGAAGCATCCCAGCTTATTTTGAGGTGAGTACCATTGAGAACCCATGCCTGAAGCGTGCGCAGGGGATTAAGCGGAGGAATCTCAGTTCAGTTGTCCCCTCCAGGCAGGAAAATGGTGAAAATAGGCGGCAAGAAAGCCCAGGGTCAGGTTCCAGCCAATCCAGAAATAGGATGCCCTAGGTGGTCAGGTTGGGAGGTATGCCCCTGGGTCAGGCCTAACATCCAGAGCCAGGATGAATCTTCAAGTGGTTTAGAGCTAATTACCAATGCTGCTGGCATCACGACAATCTTCAGTGCTACAAATGGCCTTAGACACATATTGGATTGTCCTGCCAGCTTTGATGTGTGGAGATGTGGGGTTGTGGGCAAGTAGACCCTGATGCTGTCAGAGCACCCCTCGCCTGTGTTGGGGGTCACATAGTCCAAGTGATAGGCCTCATCACAGAGAGGGTGCTGGGTTGATGTCACATACCCTCTTCTCCTGCCTCTGCTTTCAAAAGTATACATTATATGGGCATCTGGGTGGCTCAGTCTGTTAAGTGTCCGGCCCTTGATTTCGACTCAGGTCATGATCTCATGGTTTGTGAGTTCAAGCCCTGCATCAGGCTCCACGTGGATAATGTGGAGCCTGCTTGGGATCCTCTCTCCTCTGTCCCCTCCCTCTCTTCTCTGCCCCTCCCCAACTTGTGGGCGTGTGCTCTCTCCCTCAATAAATAAACTTCAAAAAATGCATTAAAAAAAGAATACATTATAGCAGCTTGGCAGGGAAGAGATTTTCAGCACCGCTCTCCAAATGGGGACAGAAGTACTGAATGATTAGACTTCACCAAGGTCAAGCAACAGGGATTTGGGAGAAATGGAAACCACAGTGGTTTCTACCTGTGACCCCGGGAGCCCTCATGGTCAGTAGAAGTCATGGCCTGGGCAGCAGAGCCCCATGTGGCCCAGCTGTTCCTTCTATTATTATGTTAGTTCTGAGTGTTCTTCAGCTAAAAAAGCAATACCAATCAAACAAGTGCAAAAACTCTGAAAACAAGTGAAAAACTTCCCATGAGGAAGAAAGCAGGGCAGGAACCGGGAGAGCTGAGTTCTGTTCCAGCTGTAATCTTTGCTCAGTGCTTCTTGCTTCTCTCTGGACCCGTTTCCTCATCTGCAGAATAAGCTGCAGCCTCACTGCAGATGTTAGCACGCGGGACTTCTAAGGTCAGGTGTCTTCTTGTCAATTCCAGCCTCTCTCATAGAAGGCCAACTTGGAAAACGCTTTAACCGAACGCTGTGTGGTGTGGTTCTTAGATTTTGCAGCTTGACTCTCTCCCATTTGGGAAACCCGTCTCGTGTTTACCAACACAGTGCAATTAAAGAATGAGGCTGCACTCACCGTTTACAGGCTTGTTTCCATTTTTTCCATTTGCGACACTAAATCAGTTGCTGAGCCCTGATCCCATGAAAGGATTAGCTAATAGATTCCTTCTCTTAATTTCCCCTGATTTTAGAGGTCTCCCAAGAGAACGAAAATGCATAGTTTATTGGGATGGGGTTTTACTGCCGAAATCTTTTACTTTTTAATTGCGAGGAAAGAGATACAAACAGACCTGGTTTACCCAAAATAATTTTGTGTTCCCATTTGAGTTTGAGATAGTAGTTAAAAAAAAATCTCCTACTTAAAAATACTCTCTCGGGATAAATATTTATGTGTGTATATTTTCCTAAACCTTGATCTTTTTCCATTACGTAAAATAGTTTTCATTCCTGGTATGCAATTCTATTAAACAACCTATCATCTCAAAACTAAGCATGCTACTAATTTCCCTGGGGATTAGTTTTTAATCTTCATTTTAGCCAATTGTTCTATTTCTTAGAGATAATATAATTTTATTGCATTTTAAGATATATATTTAAACAAAAGGCAAATATTATACATGGTAAGTGGGAACGGGGTTGGGTTACTATGATAAAGGTTTGTTTGAAACCTACCTGGGGTACAGGACAGCTCTGGCTTCTAGACAGTTACATTTAAAGTATTCAAATTCTGGGGCACCTGGGTGGCTCAGTCGGTTAAGTGGCCAACTTCGGCTTAGGTCATGATCTCACGTCTTGTGAGTTCGAACCCCGCATCAGGCTCTGTGCTGACAGCTCAGAGCCTGGAGTCTGCTTTGGATTCTGTGTCTCCCTCTCTCTCTCTGCCCCTCCCCTACTCTCATTCTGTCTCTCTCTCCCAAAAATTAATAAACATTAAAAAATATATAAAATAAAGTATTCCGTTTCTTCTCCTCTTCTTGGTTAAAGAGTAATTTTTCTTTTCCCCAGAAAAGGAGGTTCCTAACAAAATTACACGTGACCCACCCCAGTGCTGGGATAAATAGGAAAGAGACAAGGACCCATTTCCTTTGTGGTCGTGCTCCCAGAGAAGGTTGGGGAACTCCAGATATGGAGTGGATTCTGTCATCTGTGGCTTGTAAATCCTCCAGAGTTGCTCCCAACTTCACAGCTGAGCCTCAGAAGTGGAGAAGAATGAGGGCTGGTTCTTCCCGTCGCTTGTCCCGATTTTTCTAGAGTGAGTGCATGCATGGGCGAGGGCAGGCCCTCTCCGCCTCCTCTCTAGGGTGGGAGTCCTCGAACTCTAAGCTGTATCTGAACCACCCGAATTAATCAGAGTGCGTGGTACCTCACTGTTTTTTAGCCCCATTGTATGTTTCTGATTCAACAGAATTTTGGGGATGAGAAACCCGAGTTTTAACCTGCATGTCACCAAGATGTACGTGCGTTAGTGAAGTTTAGTGAACAGATAAGCAGGCAGTTAGTTAATATTTGAAGTATCCTAGTCAGGAGTGCCTAATTCTAGGAGTAGTTAGGGAGTTTCTAGAGACTCTCATCTGAAGCTCGTGTGTGCGAGGGGGTGGGCTTACTAAACACAGTAACCTAAACATGGCTTCAGTTATCCATATCCCATCAACACCAGAGGATTTGTTCATTAGCACAATGCACATCAGAAATATTTTTCATGGGTGAAATCAGTGGGACTCAAAGTATGTAGCAAGGCCAGAAATATGGCACAGGTAGCGCAGCTTTGCATGAACAGGATGAATTAATTGTTCTAGGTTTAGGAAAACCTGATAGTTCAGACCAAGGGCTTTGCAATCTGTCACCCCTAGGGCTGAGGAGAACGGGAGGCTGAGGTGCTGATTGATCTGTGCTGGTGGTTAACATGCCCAAGACAGCTCAGCAGCATTATCATCCAGACCAAAAGAAATTTGGGAATTACCTTTAATTACTGTTGTGGTCCCAGTTTGCTGTGCGGTAAGCATGCTCCTTATAAATAAGGAAAGTTGAGATATCAACAGTGTGGCGAAGGTCGGTATGGAAGACAAACCCCAACACGGAACCACCGAGGGTGGGGGCTGGTGAGGAGGGCTGATAGTTGAGTGTACACGATGCAGCTGAGGTCTACTGCAGAGAAAGGGGGGACATGAAGACTTCCTCAGGCAAGGAGGTCAGAATGGAGAGAAATAGGAATAAGAAGGCATTTTGAGTTAATTGAAAAGAACTCTGAGATATTTCTTATAAATCGTTCTCATGAATGGAGAAAAGATCAACTTGGGGCAATTGCTCTTAGAATAGCGTTTCTGGTCAGGGTATTTTAAATGCTAATTACTTGCTTGGATGTATATTAAATACGAGCAAGTAAATACCAATGGGCACACTTATATCTCACTCAGATGCAGGTTAAAATCCCTTAGTTCCTGGTGCTCCAGCTGGAAGCCTCATAAGAAAGACTAGAACAGTGATTTTCAGGGGGAGGGGAAGGCCCATGGGTTTGTATCAGGACATGTGCGTGTGTATGAGTATGTGTAATTAACACAAACCACATGCTTGGAGAAGTCTTCCAATCTTGAACTTGCTTTGCTGTCTGCAGACGCTGTCACTGCTACAGGAAATTCTCGAGGTTCCATGACTTTAAATTCCACCTATTTAAAAAAAAATGTTTATTTATTTATTTTTGAGAAAGAGAGAGAGAGTGCATGCACGCAGGGGCAGGGGGAAGGGCCGAGAGACAGTGCGACAGAAAATCCCAAGCAGGCTCAGGCTGCCTCAGTCAGCACAGAGCCCGACACTCTGGAACACAGCCTGGAACTCACCAACTGTGAGATGGTGACCTCACTCCTGATCAGAAATCAAGAGTCGGTTCCTTAATGGACTAAGCCACCCAAGTGCCCCTAAATTCCACCTATTTTTACATCCATAACCCTGATCCCCCAAAGTACCGCAGAAGCCCCCAGCAGATTATCCATCAAGTCTCATTGGTCATAACTCTACAACATAGCCACAGAAATGGAACTAGCATGAGTAGTTTAGTCTAATAAAGATCCACTCTGGTGGGAGTGGTATTAGGTCTTCTTAGTTATAGCTGCCAGAAGGGGGGTGGGGAAGTCAGCAAAGAAGAAGGAGAGAGTAGAGGAGGGGTCAAGGATGGGTATGGCTTGGGAATGGGTTTGGTAGACAACCGTGTCTGTTACGGTCTATTTTTATGTTCTATCTATCAGTAAAGTTCAAGTGGGTCATGTCCTCCTGGGAGAATAGCATATCAGAAGCGTGATACTTATCAAAAGAACAGCTGGTATGGATAAACAAAATGTGGTATATCCATATAATGAAAACACCACTTGGCAGTAAAAATGAATGGACTCTTGCTACATGCCCCATCACGGATGGATCTCAAAGGCATGACAAGAAGCCTGACACAGGATGACTGTACTGTATGATTTTGTTTATATGACATTATGGAAAAGGCAAAACCATAGGGATAGAAAACAGACCAGTGGCTGCCTACTAGGGGTAAAGGGAGGTGACTGGCTACAAAGGAGAAAGAAGGAACTTTTGGGGGGATGATTAAAATGTTCTAGAGATTAAAGAGAAAACTACTGCTGGGTCTTGGGGGATGGTGGGAAAAGGGACAACATTTATTGCAGGAAAATTCATTTTGAGCAGAGGATACAGTTCTGTTATCTTGAGAAACAGGGCCACCTGTCCAGGCTTTGGTTTGGACAAATGGCACAAATTTCATTTCTATGTTCTTTAGAATGTCAATGAGGAGTTGGCAAACACAAGATTCTGAAGAGGGCTGAGGATACCCTTTGAGCTGAGCTCTGGTTCTTGAACACCTGCAAAAGGCCTTTGAATTAAAATAAGGTTCTCCTTAAGAAGAAGGCTTTGCTATGTTTTACAGAGGTTGCTATGTGTTCAATTTCAATGTTCTTGCTTTTGGGGGCTACCTGTGGTCTTAGGTGACTGGGACTTTTGATAGAGTTTGTAACTGACAGATTTTGCCTCAGTAAGGGATCCTTCTTATTGAAGTACCTGCCTTACCATTTACCATTTACCTAAACAAACATGCCTGTAACTGAATTTGATAAGCTGGGAATCCCAGCACCTAGCAGCAGAGGATTGGGGGAAGGGTGAAGAATAAATATTTTTAGTTGAGGGGACCTGTCCAAGATTTCAAGTCCTATCACATGAGCAGCTGCCTATTCTGTGACAATTCTGACCACAACCTCTGGATGGTAGTGTCTGAAATAATGTCTATGAGGTGATCTGATGAGGACGCTTGGTCCAAACAATTGGTGTGAACAGAATCCCATGGTTATTTTGGGAGCTGTCGTAGGTTTTAAAAAACTTGTCGTTGATGTAAATTTTCTCCCATGTGTATTGGTTATATATATACACCTCCCTGCATCTCTATTATTAAGCATGGGGCCTTTGTAAATCCACATTCCACTCTGACCAAACACTACTTCTGAGTTTCAGACATCACCATTCCAGCATCATGACATAAACACATCCATCCCCAGACACACAATTTTTAAAATTGCGGATTAAGTGCTAAACTATCATCATGAATTGCATGGCCTTTTCCTGAGAAAGAGACTATGCAATTAGTAATAAGAAAAATGCTGGGCATTCTATGAAAGAAGCATCCCACAGGCTGTGGGTCAGTCACAAACTGTCAGAGGAGGTAACTGAGAATACATGACCACTGGTCGACCCTCGAGCTGGATCTGGGCAACTGGAGGCCTCTCATTCCTCCAGTATGTTTGGAATGTATGTTTTGCCCACTGTTCCTGCACTAGGAGCCATTTAAAGGATGAAGCTTTGTGAGAGTAATGCGTGGTTGAGACCATCTGAACTGGATATGTGGACTGGACCCTGTTGAGGCCTCTGCATGAACTTTAAGATTCTGGCAGGTGGGTGTGGAGATCTACTCATCTTGTGGCTGGCTGCTCAAGACAAGCCTTGTATGTGAGTTCCCTTGCTTATTAAAATTGTCACCTACAAATCTAGAATGTCTGTCTCTTTTCTGAGTCGCCTTGCCCTCCATTCATAGAGGACAATTTGCAAACCAATGCAAATTTTTGTTCAAAAGCAGATTCCCTGATCCCCTCGCTAGAAATTTCAACTGAGGTCTGAGGTGGGGTTCAAGAATCTTTATTGCTGTCTCTTCAGCAAGTGGTGCCGGGAAAACTGGACAGCGACATGCAGAAGAATTAACCTGGACCATTTTCTTACACCATACACAAAAATAAACTCAAAATGGATGACAGACCTAAATGTAAGACAGGAAGCCATCAAAATCCTTGAGAAGAAAGCAGGCAAAAACCTCTTTGACCTTGGCCGCAGCAACTTCTTACTCAACACGTCTCCGGAGGCAAGGGAAATGAAAGCAAAAATGAACTATTGGGACCTCATCAAAATAAAAAGCTTATGCATAGTGAAGGAAACAGTCAACAAAACTAAAAGGCAACCGACGGAATGGGAGAAGATATTTGCAAGCAACATATCAGATAAAGGGTCAGTATCCAAAATCTGTTAAGAACTTATCAAACTCAACACCCAGAAAACAAATAATCCAGTGAAGAAATGAGCAAAAGACATGAATAGACACTTCTCCAAAGAAGACCTCCAGATGGCCAACCGACACATGAAACGATGCTCAACATCACTCATCATCAGGGAAATACAAATCAAAACCACAATGAGAGGGGCGCCTGGGTGGCTCAGTCGGTTGAGCTTCCGACTTCGGCCCAGGTCACGATCTCACCGTCTTGAGTTCAAGCCCCGCGTCGGGCTCTGTGCTGACAGCTTAGAGCCTGGAGCCTGCTTTGGATTCTGTGTCTCCCTCTCTCTCTGACCCTCCCCCACTCATGCTCTGTCTCTCTCTGTCTCAAAAATAAAATAAAAACATTAAAAAAATTAAAAAAAAAAAACCACAATGAGATACCACCTTATACCTGTCAGAATAACTAACATTAACAACTCAGGCAACAACAGAGAAAGGATCTCTTTTGCACTGCTGGTGGGAATGCAAACTGGTACAGCCACTCTGGAAAACAGTATGTAGGTTCCTCAAAAAATTAAAAATAGAACTCCTCTCCGACCCAGCAATTGCACTACTATGTATTTATCCAAGGGATACAGGTACGCTGTTTCAAAGGGACACATGCACCCCCATGTTTATAGCAGCACTATCAACAATAGCCAAAGTATGGAAAGAGCCCAAATGTCCATCAATAGATGAATGGATAAAGAAGATGTGGTACATATATACAATGGAGTATTACTCGACAATCAAAAAGAATGAAATCATTTACAACTACGTGGATGGAACTGGAGGGTATTATGCTAAGTGAAATTAGTCAGTCAGAGAAAGACAAATACCATATGACTTCACTCATATGAGGACTTTAAGATACAAAACAGATGAACATAGGGAAGGGAAGCAAAAATAATATAAAAACAGGGAGGGGGACAAAGAGACTCTTAAATATGGAGAACAAACAGAGGGTTACTGGAGGGGTTGTGGGAGGAGGGATGGGCTAAATGGGTAAGGGGCATTAAGGAATCTACTCCTGAAATCATTGTTACACTATATGCTAACTTGGATGTAAATTAAAAAAAAATAAACAAAAATTAAAAAAAAAAAGAATCTTTATTGCTAAGTTTCATAAATGCCTCAGGCAATATGGATACTGTGGCCTTCAAGCCACCCCTTGAGAAAGACCCTTTTAAAAATAGCCAGGAAATTAATTTTCTGTCAAGATTGAACAGGAGGCAAAATTTGTCCAGAATCTTTTTTCCTTTTATTGTCAAAGTGCAAAGTAAATAGCCCTTAATTCTCAGGAAAAGAAAAGACTACATTAAGAGTGAGGAAGAGAAAATGTGGGGGTCTGAGGAAAAGCATCATGAGCTGTCAACTGTCACAAAGTCACAGTCCTAGGAAGTAGGCCACAGGGTGCCAAGTCTCATCTCCTCTGCAAATCGACTGCCACGCACACACGCACCAAATGCACTGACACTAACCAACCATATTTTCCCATCGTCACCTGCCAGTGTAGTCATCGCAACTAAATTGCCAGCTTGTTTTTGTTCTGTTCACTTTGTCACCCAGTTTGAGAGCTACACCACGATCAATTCTATTGCATACTTCCCTGCAACTCCTCACTGGGTAATGAGGTCATCAAAAGATTTAGGAGTTTACCTATAAATGTATTTTATTTTATACTTTAGAGGAGTTTGGGGGAAAGATTCTTGTACACAGCATGGCCTTCATAAATGATGGCTGAGCGAATGAATGAAATGTTGGGCCGAATCCCATTATTGTGTATATTCACAAAATAGTAGATCAAATCATATTTTCAGTACAGCTAACAGTGAGCTGAGTCTTAAAACCCACAGTGAACACTTTTGAAAGTGCAGATTATTTTCTGTTGTTATTTTATTGTTTTTGTTTTTTTGTTAAGGAGAACAATTATATCTTGATACATTTGGGACATGTTTATTTTTAAATCATTTTAAATTACACAAAAGTTGCCAAAAATAGTTCAAAGAACTGCCTTATATTCTTCAAGTTGTTAACACTTCTGAATCATCTGAGAGTAAGCTGCAGATATGAAGCCTCCTTACCCTGCCATACATCGGTGTGTAGTTTCTACAAGCAAAGACATTCCTAAATAACCACAGCACAATCTCACATCAGGAGAATAACACTGATCCAATGTAATCTAATAAAATCCACTGAAATTTCACCAATTATGCCATTACTGTCATTTATAGGCCTTGGATCCTATTAAAGATCACCTCTTGCATTTGGTTGTCTTGTCTCTCTAGTGACTTTTAATCTGCAACAATTTTTACTTTCATAGCCTTGACATTTTTGAAGGATACATGCCAGTTACTTGAATTTCTCTCAATTTGCATTTGCCTGATGTTTCCTCATGACTTTTATATTTATGCAAAAGAAGTACTACTGTGTTCTTTTCACTGTATTCTATCAGGAGGCAATATGAAGTTGGTTTTTTCCATTACTGGTTTTTATTTATGTAAACTTTTGCCAGTTGATTAAGATGGTATCTCCCAAGTATTACAGTTGTAATGTTAATTAGTAAGCGTGCTGTCTTTGTTAATTAATAATTAATAGCCTGTTGATGAGAATTAATGACTATTTTTAGGGACATACTTTGAGACACTGTGAGTATCTCATTCCTCATCAAACTTTTACTCACAAATTTTAGCATCCATTGTTGATTCTGGCTTGAGTCAATCAAAATGATGGTTGTAACATTGTGATTTTCTACATTCTTTCTTCCTTCTTCTATTAGTTGTATTCTACTAGTAGAACTTTCCTTTCTCCTTTATTTCTTTCTATCAGCATGGACTCATCTCTATTTTACTCAAAGGTTACAACTTGTTGCTGTCATTATTTATTTTGATGCTTAAACTGTCCTAGATTTGGCTGATAGAGACCCCTTTAGATCCTATATTCTTTGAACGTATCTCCATAATTCTTTAAGTACCTTTTCATTTTCCTTGCACAACAAATTATTCTGGTTTTACCCACTACACCATGGAGCCATAGTTCTCTTTGGTGGAGAATGGTATTTAAAAACCAAAGTCTGAGTATTAGGTGTGTTCATGGCTACTGGGGTACTATTGCATTTAGACTCTCTCAGTGAATGGAACTAGGAAACATACCAACATATATATGCACATATTCATATATTTTTCTATCTTTTCATCTGTGTAAAGTAGAATTCATTTCATACCATCTTCTTTAATTTCAAGCCACATCACTGGGTTTATTCTAATCTTTCCTCTTTTTATATCTGTAATTCCCTTCTCCAACAGTGAGAAAACTGCCAACCAATATCCTTAATATATTTACTTGTTTGTTCAATTCCTGGTATGTAAACCAATCTGTTGGCTATGGTAGCAAAAAGTATGGCCTGTCTCTATGAAGTTAATTATTTTTATCATTATATATATATAATATTTATAATATAAATATGTTATATTAAAATTACATATGTTATATATATAATAAAAATATGTAGTATGTCTATGTGTATAAAATATATACACATACATGTATACATATGTAATTATTTTATTGAATTGCAAATTCAAATTTATTGAATATAAGTAAATATGTATAAATTTTATTGAATTGTAAATTAAAATTTATTGAATGTAAGTAAATACATATAAAAATATCTGATTATATATAATGATCAGCCTTACTGATATATACCATGAAGTTCAAGGTGTACTATGTGATGATTTGATACACGTGTATATTGCAAAATGATTACCACAGTAAGGTTAGTTAACACTTCATCCCATCACAAAATTACCACTTTGTGTGTGTGTGTGTGTGTTTAGATGACAATTAAAATTTACCCTAACGACTTTCGAGCATAATACAGTATTGTTAACTATAGTCATCATGCTGTACATTAGATCCCTAAAACTCATGCATCTTATAACTAGGTTTGTACCCTTTGATCAACATCTCCTCATTTTTCCAATCTCTCGGAAACTACCATTCTATATTTCTATGAATTCAGCTTTTTTAGATTTCACAGTGAGCTCATACAGTGTTTGTTTTTCTCTGATTTATCTCACTGAGCATAGTGTCCTCAAGGTTCATCCATATTATTGCAGATGGCAGGATTTCCTTCTTTTTGTATGGCTAAATAATGGCTCGTTCTGTGAAAAACGCCGTTGGAATTTTGACAAAAATTGTGGTAATAATAGTAAGTGTGTGTATTTGTGTGTGTGAGATCCATTCATGTGTCAATGGATAATCAGGTTGTTTCCATGTCTTGGCTATTGTAGAAAATGTTGCAATGAACATGGGAGTGCATATAGTTTTTTGAGTTAGTGTTTTCACTTTTGGGGGGGGATATATGTCCAAAAGTGGAATTGCTGGATTATTTGGTAGTTCTATTTTTAATTTTTTGAGGAAATGCCATAGTGTTTTCCATAGTGGCTGCACCAATCTACATTCCCATCAGCAGTATACAAGGGTTCCCTTTTCCCTACTTTCTCACTAATACTTGTCTCTTGTCTCTTTGAAAAATAGCCATTGTAACAAGTGTGAAGTAATATCTCATTGTGGTTTTAATTTGCATTTCCTTAATGATTAGTGATATTGAGCATTTCTTCATGTGCCTGTTGGCCATCTGTATGCCTTCTTTGGAAAAAATGTCTATTCAAGTCCCTCACCCATTTTTTACCTGTTTTTGTTTTTCTATTGAGTTGTATGAATTCTTATACTTCTCATCAGATATTAACTCCTTATCAGATAGATGGCTTGAAAATATTTTCTCCCATTCTATAAGTTGCCTTTTCAATTTGCTGACTGTTGCCTTTGCTGTGCAGAAGCTATTTAGTTTGATATAGTCCCACTTGTTTATTTTTACTTGTGTTGCTTGTGTTTTTGTAGTCATATCCAAAAAATTGTTGCCAAGACCAATGTCAAAGAGACTTTCCTCTGTTTTCTTCTAGTAGTTTTACAGTTTTAGGTCTTACGCTTAAGTCTTTAATCCATTTGGAGTTAATTTTTGTGAGAAAAATTTTTGTGAGTTGTGTAAGATAGGGGTCGAGTTTCATTATTTTGTATGTGAATATCCAGTTCTCCTAACATCAGCTAATTCTTGGCTCCCTTGTCAAATATTCATCCACTGTTTACATGTGGATTTATTTCTGGGCACTCCATCGGTCTATGTGCCTGTTTTTATGCTAATACCATACTGTTTCGATTACTATAGCTTTGTAATATAGTTTGAAATTTGAAATCAGGTAGTGTCATGCCTTTAGCTTTGCTTTTCTTGCTTTAGACTGTTTTGGCTATTTAGGGTCTTTTGTGGTACCATATACATTTTAGGATCCCCCCCCCCCCGTTTCTGTGAAAAATGTCATTGGAATTTTGACACAGATTATGTTGAATCCGTAAATGGCTTTGGGCAGCACGGATACTTTAACAGTATTAATTCTTCCAATCTATGAATGTGGGATATCTTCCCATTTATTTGTGTCTTCTTCAATTTCTTTCACCAATGTCTTGTAATTGTCAGTGTATGGATCTTTCACCTCCTTGGTTAAGTTTATTCTTAAGTATTTTGTTCTTAGGTATTTTGTTATATTTGAAGACCTTTCTTCAGATGCACCTGAAGCTCACTGCTTATACTTCCAGATGGTTGTTCCCTGATGCCTGACCCTCAAGAAGCTGCTGGTCTCAGAAATGCAGAGCTCCCCTTAAAAGGAAGACCCCCTTCCCATCCCCCATCTTTCAGTAAGAAGCCCATTCTCTACCTGTTCCAAACAGCTGCAGCCAGCTCCACGAAGATGCTTACACCAAATAAACCTGGGAACAGAAAATTTTCATATTTTAACAAATGAAATAACTGGGGCATCTAATGAAATTACATTGTACTCATTAGGTTAAGGGTGGTTTCCTTTGGTTGCAGGCTTTCTTCCAGGTTTTGGTGGCACCACTTTTGTGACTTAGCCCCAGGTAATACATATATCTGCTTGGGTACGTCCCCATTAAGCAGAAGGGTCTGAGGGCTGGGACCGTTATTTTATCAATTTCTAGCGCTTGGCAGAGGGTCTAACACAGGGTAGGTGCTAATTATTGTTAATTGGATGAAAGAATGAATATGTCCATTAGTCAATATAGAATGGTGGGAAAGGAGATTTATCTTGGGAAGGAGACATTAAAGTTCAACCTGTGACCCACGTGGATGAAGAAAGGTCATCCATGTTTAGAATTCTTTAGATATTTTATTTCGAGTTTTTGTTTTCCTGGTAACACTACACAATTCAAGAATAAGTTATTCTTGATATTGGTTACATTGACATTGCACACTGCTCCCATGGTGACCATCCAGTACCAACAATGTACTATTTTCACCTGCAGTTTCCTGAGTTTTTAACCAAATATCCAATTTCAAAGATCCCACATTAAAGAATGTCTTCAGTCCAAGTTACCCTTTCTCATTTTCTATCTTCAACCTTTTCCTCTTTTCCCCAAGAACGTCTGCAGAGTTAATTTCTCTTGAAAATTCTCTCGTGGTGTTCCAGATACGAATGATCATAAAATACTCCAAACACAGCATGTGGTGTAAATGTTGAATCGATTAAAATGACGAGGTTAGTCACAATATCCCTGACGATCGCTGTGGCCCATTTTAATTTAGAGGGCGCCAGCTACACGTCAGCGAGAGACTGTAAAGCTACCGGGCAAACCACTCCGGACCAGGAATCCCTAAGACAACCCTGACGCCGCTGAAGTTTCCAGACGCGGCCAGCTCTCGGGACTGACAGAAGGAGCCTCCGCATCGCCGAGCCAGTCTGCCAGTTTTCTCGGCAGCAGATAAAGTGCCAGGAATTTCTAGGCTTTCCCTTCCTCGGGCAAATCCCAGTCTGCACCGTCCGAGGCGCATAGGAACAGGTGAGCCGAGAGGCGGCGCCCGGGGGACGCGCGCAGGTGCCTGGGCCCCGCCCGGCCCCGCCCGGCCCCGCCCCGGGGACCTCCCGGCCCCGCCCCGGGCCGCCCCGCCCCGCCCCGCCCCGCGCCACTCCGCTCGGGGCCCAGGTGCCGGCGCCCAGGTGCGCGCGGCGCGGGGCTGCAACTCTGCCCGACACCCGACAGCGGGCGCCGCTGCGGCGGTTCGCGAGCGGCGGAGCTGAGCTGAGCGGCTCCGGGAGTTGGGGCAGCTCCTGCGCCCGGCCCTGCTCGCAGCGAGAGCTCCGCCCGGCGCCGGCATCCCCCAGCTGCGGGAGCGGGCGGGCGCCGAGGGGGCGGACCGACCTCCGCGGACCCCGGCGGCCTGGGGCGGGCGAGGGGCGAGCGCCGGAGATCCCGAGCGCCCCGCGCCCCGGCACCATGCGACCCGCCGCGCCTCCTGGCCGGCCCCGGGCTTCGCTCTCCGCTCCCTAAACCCCGCGCTCGCCACCGCGGCAACTCGCAAAGACAAGGCGGGTCGCCGGAGAGCAGCGGGGAGACCGCCTCCGACGTCCCCTCCGCCCCCCAGAGGCTGCCGGTGCCTCGTTTTCCGGGCTTCTCTAGCTTTACCATGAACCTGGCGCAAGCTTGGCTTTAGGAGAAATTCAGAAGCCGGAGGGGGAGTCAGTGCAATTCTTTGGTTGCTAAGGTAATTGTAGTTGTGACAAAAACGGGCAGGAAACAATTGGGGGAAAAGAGGTTTTAAAACGGCAGACACCCTCCCCCCCCCCCTTCATATGTGTTGATTTCATTTCATCTCCTGGGTGTGGATGCTGTCCATTTCGGATGCGTGACAGGTGTCGGGCTGTGCGTGTGTGTGCAGTTTGGGACTGTAGAGGCACGAGCTTACATAAGTGGTTAGGCAAGCTGGCGTGCGGACTTGTGTGGGATGGGTGCAGGTCTGCATATAAATCATGTTCCTGGGTTTCTGGGTGCGAAGCGCTCAGTGACTGGGGCCAGCGAGCAGAGGGTACGTGCTCTTAGGTACTTCCAGTCTTCCGATGCTGTGATCGCAGGTGGGGCACCTTTACCCCAGAAGCAGGCGTTCATTAACTTTTTCTCCGATAAACCTCGCCTTTTTGCGGTTTGCAAGAAGGAGCGCAAGCGAGTGGTGGGGTGGGGAGGGCAGGGGTGGGGGCGGGGGTCTGTTCTTCGCGAACTGCGGCAGGAAAGAGAACGGTAGGTAGGTATTCGCTCTCAGAGGGCGACCGCTAAACTGTTGGCGTGAACAGCTCGCGTTCACCGGCACCGTCAGGCTGTAAACGTGGCCCGGCGAGACGGAAAAAAGTGACCCAGAAAATTTAATTTTGTTCAGAATGAAAGATGCTTTTTAATTTTATTTTGTTATTCGTTTTTAATTTGATGGAGCAGGAACGTGATTTGTGCCTCTCTTGTTGGGAGGAGTGGCGTTTCTGCCTTACAAATTGAAGATATTTTGGGGCTTGTTGTTGGCTTGGGCTTGTTCCCTCAGCATTTATCAATGCTTAGAAGCTGGATCCGCAGGTAGTTTGTAATCGATACCTTTTAGCAACCCCAAAGTAAAATTGCAAAAATAAGCAGTCTTAGACCAAGCCCAACATTGGACCCTTTTCTCACCAGAAGGGGATGAGAGATGGAAGACGAAGAACCAGGCTTCTAAGTGTCCGGATGGAGTTACAGACGGAGCCGCAAGTTTGTGTATGTTCTGTCAGAAAGTGCTTGAAGGGACACTGTTAATAGGTTTGGCTTCCTATGTTAACAGCAAGGCTTCTTTAGATCACTGTTCATAGGCGGATGGGTAATTCCAGGGAGTGGGACCTGGGGGTTGGAGAAACTTTCTGTAAGCTGTACATTCTTTATCAGGATGTGTTCTTAGTCTTATTAATTTGTTAATTTTGCAATGGCTGAGACTGCTCTGTGACCGAAAGTAAGCAGAGGACTGAGGGACATTTGAGGCTCTTTGGGGATGCGCTTCCGTAAGTGAAAGCTTGCATGCTAAACAGCCAAACCCAAGATAAGAAGTTCTTTCTGAGTTCCCTGATGGTACCGTCGAGCCAAATTGTTGCATAAGTATGGTGATCTTAGATACTATAAATGTTGAGGTATTATATATATATTATATATATGTATAATATATATTACATTATATGTATAATACAGTATATATTACATTATATGTATAATATATATTACATTATATGTATAACAGAATATATTATGTATTTACAATATAATATATATTATATATGTATAATACAATATATATATTATATATATATGTATGTATTCCCTCCCCCCCTCCATAACTCATTCTTTCCTGAAGGCATCTGTAAATTCTAGAAATATCAGCTATTGTGGGTATTTTGGTACAAAAGGTGGCCACTAGGATTTCCTTTTTGTTTTTTAATTTTTTTAATGTTTGTTTATTTTTGAGAAAGAGAGTGAGCGAGCGAGCAGGGGAGGGGCGGAGACAGAGGGAGACACAGAATCCAAAGCAGGCTCCAGGCTCCACACTGGCAGCCCAGAGCCCAACGCAAGGCTCCAACCCACAAGCCTTGAGATCATGACCTGAGCTGAAGTCAGATGCTTTACCGACTGAGCTACCCAGGTGCCCCAGTATTTCACTTTCCGTTGCCATCGCATTGGTTAACTTTACTTCCATGTCTCCTTTAAGAGACTTTAATTAACAGTGAATTTATTTTGCTGAGAGTTTTAGTAAAACAGTGCTAGTTTTTCTTCAAGCGATAAATCTGTCTTATCAAGTGAAACATTACAGCAGTGCTTTTGCGGCAGAAATGTCTCTTTAAATGAGACAATCCTTATTTATCTATTTTTTTTTTATGATTCATTGATTAAAAGTAACCAACATAGATATTTTTTAAATGAGCAAACATTTCTTGAGAAAGAAAAAAAAAATTAAAGGGTATTGGGGACAGTGAAATTTGCCAGTAATTTTGGATGTCTTTTTTGTCCACAGGGACAGAATTTGATGTGAAAGTAGGATCCTTCTGTTTCTTATTTCTCTGATATTCTCCCATGCATTTTGTCCCCTGCACTCCTAAGACTTTGCCAGGAATTGCTGAACATTCTGTTTTGTGCTAAGGGTTAAACATCAGGGTGATATGAGTAAGGAGCTATGTGTCATATCAACGTTTTTCAAAAAGGATGCTCTTAGAGATTTCAATAAATGTTTCCTTAGCTTCACAGTTAGCTTAATTCACAGTGCTTTGAACCTAGGAAAGCATTTAACCTTTTCCTTTTCAGTGCCAGCTAGAAGGAATATATTTCCTGAATTTCATCTCATTGCAACATATGGCATGATATAAATAATTACTACACACACAGTATCCTGCTGTATGGAGAGAAATGGAATTACAAAATAAACCTTCGTGTTCAGTGATTTGGAGGTAACATTTCAAAGACAAGTTTTACTTTTCTTCCTTGATTACCAAAGTAATATATAACCATTGGGAAAAAATTCAAGAAAATACAAAGAAAAAAGATTTGTAATTCTCCCATGGATGGTGAACCGCAGTTGACATTTCTGCATGCTGTATATTCCTCCAGATTTGATTCTGATCACATTATTAATTGTATTTTTTAAATTTTTAATTAAAAATTTTTTCTTATTTTAGAGAGAACAAGCGATTGAGATGGGGGGAGGAGCAGAGTGAGAGAATTAAAAAAAAAGTTTTTTTAATGTTTATTTATTTTTGAGAGAGAGAGAGACAGAGCACAAGCAGGGGAGGGGCAGAGAGAGAGAGGGAGACACAGAATCTGAAGCTGCCTCCGTGCTGACAGAGCCTGACACGGGGCTTGAACCCACAAACTGTGAGATCATGACCTGAGTGGAAGTTGGACGCTTAACCGACCAAGCCCCCCGGGGCACCCCAGAGAGAGAATCTTAAGTAGGCTCCACACTCAGCATGGAGTCCAGCATGGGGCTTTATCCCATGACCTTGCGATCATGATCTGAGCAGAAATCGAGTTGGACACCCAACCAGCTGAGCCACCCAGGCACCCCCATTCACTGTGTTTTTATACTTCTCTCCCCCAGCCTCCCAAATTTTCAAATCTTGTAAATGGAACTTGGATGTGCTAAAGGTTTAGTAAATTACTACTAGTTTATTGGATGATTTTGATAGAGGAGATTTAAATTTTTGTTAGTGGTTCTTATTTTTAAAGAGAGTAGTTCCTCTGTTTTTCCGTTTTCTTTGAAAAATGAAGGTTTTTACTTTGGTTTGGTAACACTTGGGACTTCACATAAGATTTAGGGATTAAAGCATCAGAAAAGAAAAAGAACCTTGGCCTTGTGTAGGGTGGGGTGTGCATGTGGAGAGACGGATACTTGAGTTCTGGTTTCATTTTCTCCACCTCATGTGGCCTGTGGCCTCTGGGCCTCTGCTTCAAAAGATAAATGAAACTTCCAGCTTTAGTTAGTAAACTAACGTATTTGTTGTTTTGACACGTGAGGAGGATGATAGTTGTTTGGAGTGGGCTTTTTCAAACACAGGTGGCTCGGGGGTCAACCCCAGAGTTTCTGATGTAGTGGGTCTGGGGTGGGGCCTGAGAATTTTCATTTGTAACAAGTGCCCAGACGCTGCTGCCTGCACTGATCTGGGGACCACACCCAGAACTAGATGCTGTGCTCCTTGAGGGCAGAATCCCTGCCCTCTTTTCTTTGCATCCATCTGCCCTAGTGTCCCGCCAGGAGGTTCACTGTAAGCGGTCGGTTTTCTCCGTGGGAAAAACTTTCTCCAGTAGTCAAGATAAAAAAGATAACCATCCAGAGTCTGGAGCCATTAAGTCTATAGTAAGAGTACTAATCAGTCAAGAAACCCAGTTCTTCAAACTGCAAGGGAAGCAAAAGCGCTTACAAGTAGGTTGTTAAAATGAACATTAAACCTAATGAGTTACCTTAAGTAACAGCTCAGAGTACCTGCTTGAAATGTTACAAACTGGAAGGCTCATGCATGCTTCACTGTTGCCTTCCGGAGACCTATAAGAGGCATTTCGTTTTCTACCACATATACGTTCCAAAAAGGGTGTGTATGTGTCTAGATTCACTATGAATTATCCCAACTACCAAAGCAGGTCAAGGAAACAGTGGCCTAGACTCCTCCCTCCAATCCCCGGCCAAAAGG